>NC_080182.1:21210725-21541346 GCF_950295315.1 Erinaceus europaeus
AAAATAGATGGAAAGTTACCCCCTTCACTAAATGGTCCCCAAATAACCACTTTCTCCATTTAAAATTTAGGGTCTTTCAGTATGCTGCCACTCTTTTTTAAATTTAATTTTTATTTATTTAATAATGATCAAAAAGACTGTAGGATAAGAGGGGTATAATTCTACACAATTCCCAGCATCAGAGTTCTGTATACCAACCCCTCCATTGGAACCTTTCCTTTTGCCTCCAGGGTTATTGCTGGGGCTTGGTGCCTACACTACAAATCCACTGCTCCTGTGGCCATTTTTTTACTTTCTTTTTTTCTTTCTTTTTTTCTTTCTTTCTTTCTTTCTTTCTTTCTTTCTTCCTTTCCTTTTGATAGGACAGAGAGAAATTGAAAGGGCAGGGGTAGATAGCATAATGGTTATGCAAAGAGACTCTCATGCGTGAGGCTCCAAAGTTCCAGGTTCAATCCCCTGCACCACCATAAGCCAGAGCTGAGCAGTGCTCTGGTAAAAATAAAATAAAATAATAAAAAGAAAATAAAGAAAATAAAATCTCTCTGGGAGTATGGACCTAGGATTATTACAAGATGCAGAATTTCTCCCCTAGACACAGGCATTGGTAGGTTGATCCATACTCCAACCTGTCTCTATCTTTCTCTAGTGGGGCAGGGCTCTGAAGAGGTGGGGTTGCAGGACACAGTGGGGAGGTCATCTGCCCAGGGAGGTCAGGTTGGCATCATGGTAGCATCTGCAACTTGGTGGCTAAAAAACATTAAAATATAAAGCAGAACAAATTGTTTAATAATCAGACACCTAAAGGTAAGAATATAGCAGATGATATTTGGGGTCTCCATTTTGGAAAAAGCTAGGAAGTCTATTCTAGAACTACTGCAAGGAGGCCCATGACTTTACTAATTTTGTCTGAGTCTGACAACTAACATGCAGGTAGGCTAAAGGTATTGTCTGGGGAGATGGGGTCAGAAATGGGGATAAAACTAGAAAACTCGATCAGGAAAGAGAGTAGCTCCCAAATATGGATAAAGTATATAAATACCATTAATCATAAACCCCATTGGTCTGATCTGGGGCCCATTTTCAGCACAGGTAAGCTACCACTCTTATTCTTCAATCAGTGTTCCTGCCTCAGCTGCTTTTTTTTTTAATGTTTTTCCTTTTACTTACCTTTTTAATTTTCAGGGTTTTTTTTTTTTTTTTTTTTTTTTTTACCAGAGCACTACTCAGCTCTGGGGGGTTGAACCTGAGACTTCAGAGCCTCAGGCATGAGAGTCTTATTGCATAACCATTATGCTAACTACCCCCACCCAATTTTCAGGTTTTTATTGATGATTTACAGTGTATCAGGAATACAGTTCCACACCTCTCCCACCACCAAAGTTCTGTGCCCCCATCATCAATGATAACAACCATAGTTCTCCCAAAGTCTTTTTTATTTAATTTTTTATATTTATTTATTTATTCCCTTTTGTTGCCCTTGTTGTTTTATTGTTGTCGTAGTTATTGTTGTTCTTGATGTTGTCATTGTTGGATAGGACAGAGAGAAATGGAGAGAGGGAAGACAGAGAGGGGAAGAGAAAGATAGACACCTGCAGACCTGCTTCACCGCCTGTGAAGGGACTCCTCTGCAGGTAGAGAGCCGGGGGCTGGAACCGGGATCCTTATGCCGGTCCTTGTGCTTTGCACCATGTGCGCTTAACCCGCTGCCTGACTCCCTCCAAAGTCTTAAAGATGAATTGGCTACTACTTGTTTTTTTGTTTGTTTGTTGTTTTTTGGTTTTTTGTTTGTTTTTGCAAGTTTGTGTGTTTCAGTTTTCTGGATTCCACATGAGTGCTCCTATCTAGTACTTGTTTTTCACTTTCTTACTTCACTAAGCATAATCAGTCACCTCCGGCTCCATCTATTTTTTATCTAAAGGACACAATATCATCTCTTTAAATCACTGAGTCGTACTCCATTGAGTATATGTCCCACAACTTCTTTATTCAATCA
The DNA here is from genome assembly GCF_950295315.1 of Erinaceus europaeus. Classification (NCBI taxonomy): domain Eukaryota; kingdom Metazoa; phylum Chordata; class Mammalia; order Eulipotyphla; family Erinaceidae; genus Erinaceus; species Erinaceus europaeus. Next base: position 21,212,719 of record NC_080182.1, read on the forward strand.
TCTGTCAATGGGCATTTAGACTGCTTCCATATTTTGGCTATTGTGAACAATGCAGCTATGAACACACAGGTACACACATCCCTTTGAATTAGTGTCGTCATGCCTTTAGGATAAATGCTTAAGAGTGGTATTGCTGGATCATAAGGTATTTCCATTTTTATTTAAGAATTCTCTATAAAGGAATCAGGTGGTGGTACACCTGGTTGAGCCCGTTACAATACACAAGGACCTAGGTTCAAGCCCCCCAGTCCCCAACTGCAAAGGGAAAGCTTTGCAAGTGGTAAAGCAAGTCTGCAGGTGTCTCTCTGCCTCTCTCTCTCTCTCTCTCTCTCTCTCTCTATCTCCTCCTTCCTCTTGATTTCTGGTGTCTCTATCCAATACATAAAGATAATTAAAAAATTTAAACACAAAAAAGACTTCTCCATACTGCCCTGCGTTCTGGCTGCACCAGTTTGCATTCCCACCAGCAGCATACCACAGTTCCTCTTTCTCCACATGCTAACCAATGCCTATCATTTCCTGTTTTGTTGATGTCCTGCCTTGGGTCTTCATTCCAGCTTCTTCTACTTTAGCTCTTCTACAATTCTAATATAAAGAAATTAATAGTAAAAAAAAAAAAAACTGAATAATGGGCAGAGACTGAGTGATGGAATGGCTGAAGGTTTCTACTAAGGCCAGGCAAAGAATTTAACAGGCTGTTATTTTTTCACAGCTATGCATGTTCATGCTTTATAGTTCCTCTTATCCACCCAAACCCCAAACTCTTGTAGGCAAGAAAAATTTAAATGTCACAAGGTAAGAAATTAGAAGTTTAAAAAAGGCACCCCCCCCAAGGAATAGGTCACATTAACAAACTGAAGGGCAATATACAGAGAGTAAATTAAGTTTGAGCTACAATCAGTGAAAACAAGGTCATTAAATTCCGTAGAGTTCTGATCAGCTTAGTTACATTTACATCAATTACCCTCAACTCTTACAACACAAATACCTTCAAGAAAAATAACTGAGATTTGCAGATGTTATTTAAAACTCTACAGAAAACAAGCACTTAGGTCCTCAGAAAACTTTAATTCAGTGGTATTGATCCTTTTAAAACAGGCAACATATAACCAAAGCTTCCTGTCCATTTGGCATCTCTTACCCTTCCTGCAAAAAGAAAAAAAAAAAATCTAATTGAGAGTTACAGGAATGACTCATATATGAAGGTGACTTTCAAAAGTTCATCTCCACACTTCCAGACAACAGTTTGTGTGGTACCATCTCTCCTACTTCCCAATATTCTACTCTAGATTCAGAAGACACAGCCTCTCCATCAACCTCAGACCTGTGCAACTAACAATGACAAGAATGTACAGTTACATGCACTCAGCTTCATCCTAGACTTGAAGTTTAATGGACAGCTACTAAACAGTGTGGGAGGAGGAAGAGGGGCTGGAGAGGTGACTTAGTGGTAGAGTCTTCCATGGGAGGTCCTGGGTTCAGCCCACAGCACCACATAAGAGCAACGAAGATGGGAACAGGTGGTGGCTCAGTCTCTACAGTAGATGTGTTACCATAAACAAGAACCATGTTCAAGTGCTCACTCCCCATGTCTTGGAGCAGGGGAGCTTTACCAGTGAAAGGGCAGATGTCTGTCTCTGTCTCTGTCTCTGTCTCTGTCTCTCCCTCTCCCTCTCCCTCCACTTCTCCCCACCCCCTGTCTCTCACCCTTTATCAAAAAGAAATAATGGGCAAAAGATAGGAAATTTCCAAATTTTAGCTCCTGGATATGCTTAGAATATGTGCTTATAATATGATTGTGATGCATTTGTAAGTAGGCCTCAATCCAGGACAGATAGACTGAAAATATAATAAAAGGTTACAAATGTGCAGAAAGTCTGAGATAGTGCAGGTGGTTAGGACAATGCCGCAGGCTGGCCTTCACTGAGTGAGCAAGTGACGAGTAGAGACGACGGTCAGACTGAACTTTTACTGAGAAGGAAGTTTCTGTAACCCTGGCTAGCTTCTGCCCTCCAAAAAGGTGCCCACCCCCCCTCACCCCAGTGGTATATCTTATGCTAAGGCTAAACTTTCCCAGACACAGCTATCCAGGAAAGGTAACAGTAACTAAGGCAACCAGACCCTGAGTGATGGGTACAAGTCCCACCCATTAACCCTGCAGCCTCTGCTTCTGTAATGACGCTTTTTGCTCTCAAGCCTGTACCTATAGAAGCTTGTACCATCAGTTTGCTCAGTGTTACAGTTATCAGAATCATCTGAGCTCCTGGCCTGCACATAAATAAAAGGCTCTTTTCTTCCTCCACCCACCTTGGCTTTAGTCATCTTGGTTCTTCATAGAGTTCCTTGACACAAGGTGTTAGCACATCTAGCACAGTACATATGCTACAATGCACCAGGACTCAGGTTCAAGCGCCCCTGTCCCCACATGCAGAGAAGCTCTATGAGCGGTGAAGCAGGGCTGTAGGTATCTCTTTCTCTCCCTAGCTCCCCTTTCCCTCTCGATTCTTCTGTCTCTATTATCCAATAAAGGAAAGGAAAAGAGGAGGGGAGAACCACCAGGAACAATGACTTATGCAGGCACCAAGTCCCAGCCGTAACCCTGGTAGGAAAGAAAAAGAAGAAAAGGGATGGGGAGCAACAAAGACAAAACAAGTGGAGACTCAGCAGTAGCAGTGGTGTGGTTAGCAATCTGTGCTTCTCTCTTCTCACTAATAAAAGGTAAAGCAAAACTAGGCCAGAGAAGTGGACTCAGCTAAAAGCCCTCAACGCATTTCCTAGCACCGCATTTATTTTTAAAAGGCAGGAAAAAAAAAAATCACTATCCAGAGTCTATCTACAATCAGGTCTTTGTTGATGGTAGTATCTGATAAAAGAGATGGCTTGTATAAAGACATCCCACCCTGAAATCTCATCGCCCTCCTTTCCATCCAGCTAGCGTCAAAAAAGAATCATTCAGCTGATACAGTACATGCCACTACAAGGGCAACATTCAACATCTGTTCTAGGAAGGAAAAAAAAAAAAAGAGGAAAATAGGTACTTTTCTAACATCACAAAATGTATATCAACACGAAAGTCAGCATCATGCTTCCTAGAGAAATTCCAGTCAGGTACAAAAAATAGAATAGAGTAGAAGCAAAGCAAATGAACAAACTAACGTCTTAAAAATCCCTAGATTCTGAAAACATGATGGCAGTTACTCAAGGTGAAGGTGATGAGGTCAGGTTAAATGGTGAAAAGGGGTCAACCGCATGGTAAAAATAATGTAGTACTTATGCATGTCAACATGCACAGTTGTACACCTGAAACGCTGCCAGGTTGTATACTAATGTCAGTCCACTAGAAAGAAAAAAAAGAGAGAGAGAGGAAGAGCATTTTTTAACACAGATATAGATTCCAGTCAATGCAAGTAGGCAGGGAAAGGATTTTCTGGAACAAATTTAACATAGCAACTCAGTATTTAAAATACCCAGGTAGGGTGCATCTGGTTGAATATACACAAGAACCCAGGCTCAACCCCACCCTCCCGCCACCTGTTCCCACCCCCCGCAAGGAGCAAACTACCAGTCTTGAAGCAGTGCTACAGGGGTCTCTTTTTCTTTCTACCTACTTCTCCCTCCCCTCTCAATTCCTCTATATCGTATCAAATACAAAAATAAAATAAACAAAAATAAGAAAGTAATCTGGATTTTAAAAATAAATGCAAATACCCAGTTATAAAATATACTAGAAGAAAATGACAGCCATCATTCATGATCGACATAAAACAGAAAGTAAAATTCACAGTAGTAACCTTGTATGAAATATGCAAGACTTACATGAGGAAAACTTTAAAACATTTCAAGGCATCATTTTAAAAGGCTTAAAGAAAGACATATTGTGCCACAGGGATAAATTTTACATTGAAATATTAATTCCCCCTAAGCTAATCTAGAAAACTAATATAATTTTAATACTCTTACTATGAAACCTCTTGGGAGGTGGATGGCACTGGAAGAGCATATTCTAACGTTCATATGGGGAAACTAACAGGGCAGAATAACCAAGAAAGTTCTGACAATAGAGGTAATGAAGAGAGCGCAGCCCTATTAAATATTCAGACAAATATCTTATAGAGCTACGACAATTAAATGGTGCATAAGCAGGAGGTGATATCAGTGAAGAACAGACGTCCAGAAATAGATTACCATGCATGTAAAAACTGAGGACAGGGCCAAGCAGTGGCTCATCCAATTGAGCCCACACATTATAGTACACAAGGAGCCAGGTTCAAGCTCCTGGTCCCCACCTGCAGGGGGGAAGCTTTATGAGCAGTGAAGCAGAGCTGCAGGTCTCTCTCTCTCTCTCCCCCTACTCTCCCCCTGTCTCTCCTCCCTCAACCTCCCCATTCCTCTCAATTTCTGTCTCTACCTTAAATAAGTAAATACAAAAAAAGAAGAATTTTTGAAGAACTGATAACATAAAAGTAGCACCTCAATTTAACACAGTTTATTTAAGAAACAACAGAGGGGCAAGCCAGGAGCCATCTGAAAATAATTTATTTTTACCTCATATGCATCAGTTTTAACACTAAGGTAAATTCTAAGTGAATAAAAATTTTAAACATGACAAAATGAAAGTGCCAAAAACATCACATATGGCTTCCTCTAATAAACCTGAAGTGGAGAGGTATTTTGTTTTGTTTTCTGTTTTCCTAACTGTGACATAGTCTCACAAAGGTAATTTCACAGAAATTAAAATGTCTGGATGATAAAAATCTACCCAAAGCAAAGTAAAAATATATATACACACACACAAACACACACACACATATATATATATATTAGCAAGTACACAATGTGAAAAATATTTACAATACCCGTCAGAGACACAAGACTGTTTCTTCTAACATATAAATAGCTCCTACTAAGAAAAGAGCTAAAATAAAAACAGTCGAGCAATATAAAGATAGTTCACAGATCAGAAAATGTAAATGACTCTCCCACTTCTACAAAAGCTTCATTCACAATCAGATGTATTGAGATTAAAACTAAACTGAGAAATGATTTCCAAATCTGACTGTTAAGAATTCAAAAGCTTGACAGCACACACTGACAATACAGGCTTTCAAAAGTCCTGGACCAGATGGCTTCACAAACGAATTCTACAAAACTTTCAGGAAACAGTTAATACCCATACTTGTTAAGCTATTCCATAAGATTGAAGAAACAGGAATACTCCCTTCCACCTTTTATGAAGCCAACATCACCCTGATACCAAAAGCTGATAGGGACAGAACAAAAAAGGAAAACTACAGACCAATATCTCTGATGAACATAGATGCCAAAATATTAAAGAAGATCTTGGCCAACCGGATACAGCAACACATCAAAAAGATTGTTCATCATGACCAAGTGGGATTCATCCCAGGAATGCAAGGCTGATTCAACATCCGTAAATCAATCAATGTCATTCATCACATCAATAAAAGCAAAGCCAAAAACCACATGATTATCTCAATAGATGCAGAGAAAGCCTTTGACAAAATCCAACACCCATTCATGCTCAAAACTCTACAAAAAATGGGAATAGATGGGAAATTCCTCAAGATAGTGGAGTCTATATATAGCAAACCTACAGCCAACATCATACTCAATGGACAGAAGCTGAAAGCATTCCCCCTCAGATCGGAGACTAGACAGGGCTGTCCACTGTCTCCGTTACTCTTCAAGATAGTATTGGAAGTTCTTGCCATAGCAATCAGGCAAGAGAAAGAAATCAAAGGGATACAGATTGGAAGGGAAGAAGTCAAGTTCTCACTATTTGCAGATGATATGATAGTATACATAGAAAGACCTAAAGAATCCAGTAGAAAATTACTGGAAGTTGTTAGGCAATATAGCAAGGTATCAGGCTACAAAATCAATGTACAAAAATCAGTGGCATTTCTTTATGCAAACACTAAATCTGAAGAAGAAGACATCCAGAAATCACTCCCATTTACTGTTTCAGCAAAATCAATCAAATACCTAGGAATAAAGTTGACCAAAGAAGTGAAAGACTTGTATACTGAAAACTATGAGTCGCTACTCAAGGAGATAGAAACTGATACCAAGAAATGGAAAGATATCCCATGCTCATGGATTGGAAGAATAAATATCATCAAAATGAATATTCTCCCCAGAGCCATATACAAATTTAATGCAATACCCATCAAAGTTCCACCAGGCTACTTTAAGAGAATAGAACAAACACTACAATCATTTATCTGGAACCTGAAAACACCTAGAATTGCCAAAACCATCTTAAGGAAAAGAAACAGAAATGGAGGCATCACACTCCCAGACCTTAAACTATATTATAAAGCCATCATCATCAAAACAGCATGGTACTGGAACAAAAATAGGCACACAGACCAGTGGAACAGAATTGAAAGCCCAGAAGTAAATCCCAACACCTATGGGCATCTAATCTTTGATAAGGGGGCCCAAAGTATTAAATGGAAAAAGGAGGCTCTCTTCAATAAATGGTGCTGGGAAAACTGGGTTGAAACATGCAGAAGAATGAAATTGAACCACTTTATCTCACCAGAAACAAAAATCAACTCCAAATGGATCAAAGACCTAGATGTCAGACCAGAAACAATCAAATACTTAGAGGAAAACATTGGTAAAACACTTTCCCACCTACACCTCAAGGACATCTTTGATGAATCAAACCCAATTGCAAGGAAGACCAAAGCAGAAACAAACCAATGGGACTACATCAAATTGAAAAGCTTCTGCACATCCAAAGAAACTATTAAACAAACAGAGAGACCCCTCACAGAATGGGAGAAGATCTTCACATGCCAGACATCAGACAAGAAACTAATCACCAAAATATATAAAGAGCTCAGCAAACTTAGCCGCAAAAAAGCAAATGACCCCATCCAAAAATGGGCAGAGGAAATGAACAAAACATTCACCACAGAGGAGATCCAAAAGGCTAACAAACATATGAAAAACTGCTCTAGGTCACTGATTGTCAGAGAAATGCAAATTAAGACAACACTAAGATACCACCTCACTCCTGTAAGAATGGCATACATCAAAAAGGACAGCAGCAACAAATGCTGGAGAGGTTGTGGGGACAGAGGAACCCTTTTGCATTGCTGGTGGGAATGTAAATTGGTACAGCCTCTGTGGAGAGCAGTCTGGAAAACTCTCAGAAGGCTAGACATGGACCTTCCATATGATCCAGTAATTCCTCTCCTGGGGTTATACCCCAAGGACTCCATAACACCCAACCAAAAAGAGGTGTGTACTCCTATGTTCATAGCAGCACAATTCATAATAGCTAAAACCTGGAAGCAACCCAGGTGCCCAACACCAGATGAGTGGCTGAGAAAGCTGTGGTATATATACACAATGGAATACTATGCAGCTATCAAGAACAATGAACCCACCTTCTCTGACCCATCTTGGACAGAGCTAGAAGGAATTATGTTAAGTGAACTAAGTCAGAAAGATAAAGATGAGTATGGGATGATCCCACTCATCAACAGAAGCTGACTTAGAAGATCTGAAAGGGAAACTAAAAGCAGGACCTGATCAAATTGTAAGTAGGGCACCAAAGTAAAAACCCAGTGGTGAGGGATAGACATGTAGCTTCCTGGGCCAGTGGGGGGTGGGAGTGGGCGGGAGGGATGGGTCACAGTCCTTTGGTGGTGGGAATGGTGTTTATGTACACTCCTAGCAAAATGTAGACATATAAATCAGTAGTTAATTAATAGGAGAGGGGGAAATCAATTGTATGTCTCAAAGTTTCTCAAAACACAAACTGAATCTTTTTAATATATAGGCTATGTATTTGATATACGGACTCTCTCAAAAGCCTAGACCAAGTAGATTAGAAGCTTCCAATAGCACAGCTATATACAAGATACTGGGTACTGTACAGCAAACCATAACAAAGGGACTTTTCAAAGTTAACCCAATTAACAAATAATGTGATGATAATATTAACTATTGATTGTCTTTTTGAACCCTAAGACAGCAGGAACCTCACATCTTCACTATAGAGCCCCTACTTCCCCCAGTCCTGGAACCCTTGGATAGGGCCCACTTTCCCGTATACATCTCCCAATCCAAACCAAATAATATTGCATCCGCCGATCACAACCTAACCAAAGCAACGATTGCCATCTCAACATGCTTCACCTCAGACTGTATCCAGAGACTTCACGTGTGGAATGACAACCCTTCAGCTTCATTACTCGGGTGAGACCTTTCCTTTAATAGTACACTCTAATTTCATCTCAGGTAGTTCACTTTCTAACAAAGTCCCATAACCTAGATATACACCAGTTTCTGTGAGAGAGAGCTTATGTGCACACGTATCCATAAACTACTGCAAAATATATACCTGAAAGCAGGATTACACTAGAGTTTGCAGTGAGTACCTCCCTAACACTTCCTCTCCACTATTCCAAGCTTGGGATCCATGATTGCTCAACAAATTGTTTGGCTTCATATGTTAACTCTCTTTTCAATCACCAGGTTCCAGATGCCACCAGGATGCTGGCTAGGCTTCCCTGGATTGAAGACCCCAACAATGTGTCCTGGAGCTCAGCTTCCCCAGAGACACACCCTACTAGGGAAAGAGAGAAGCAGACTGGGGGTATGGACCGACCAGTCAACGCCCATGTTCAGCGGGGAAGCAACTACAGAAGCCAGACCTTCTACCTTCTGCAACCCTCAACGACCCTGGGTCCATGCTCCCAGAGGGATAGAGAATGGGAAAGCTACCATGGGAGGGAGTGGGTTATGGGGATTGGGTGGTGGGAATTGTGTGGAGTTGTACCCCTCCTACCTTATGCTTTTGTTCACTAATCCTTTCTTAAATAAAAAATTAAAAAAAAAAAACAGTCAAGCAATATAAAGATAGTTCACAGATCAGAAAATGTAAATGACTCTCTCACTTCTACAAAAGCTTCATTCACAATCAGATGTATTGAGATTAAAACTAAACTGAGAAATGATTTCCAAATCTGACTGTTAAGAATTCAAAAGCTTGACAGCACACACTGACAATACAGGCTTTCATGGCTTGATGATGGAAATGTCTGATCTTTATCAGACACAAGTAGGCGACAGATATCAGAATAAACAATGACTATCTCCTTCCCAACTCTGTGGATATAACCCAACTTCATCTCCTTGGACAACTCCCATAAACACCCTAGCTTATTTCCCATGACCTCCTTCCCCATGAATAAAGCATTCAACTCTTATCACCAAGTTCCTCCCCCTCCAAGGAAACAATCACCTACAGTTGCTACACTCCTCATTTGGCATTCAGATCCAAGCTACCTCTTGGCTCTATTATATTTTCTCAGGGGAGTTGTGTATGGTGTTTTTGGGTTTGTTTGTTTTTAATATGGCATCAGGGAATGAACCCTGGGTCTTGTGCATGTGTGATACTACTGCTGAAAGATCTCTCAAAGCCATCTTATTCATTCTTTACTTTCAGAAAAGGGGAGAGATAGAGAGAAAGGGAGAGAGAAGAAGGGGAAAGGAAGCCAATGGAGAGATACCATTGCACCACTCCACCATTCATGAGGCTCCCTTGGTGTTCATGGTGACACCTTCTAGTGCTAAGGCTCCAGTCCAGGCATACACTCTACCAGGTGAGCTATCTGTGATTTTTTTCTAGACTTCCCACCTATACTAGAACCTTCTTAGATGTCAACTATTAACGTATTGTTTTATTCTTTAGAAATCCTAGTATAAAATCTTGCACATAGCAGGTGCCCCAAGAATAGGTCTTCACATAAATGAGTACAATACAATAAACAGTAGACATAATTAATAAAATTCATACACCTAAGACCACACTAAAAATTGCAATGAAAGTGATAGATACGGTCTCCCATTCAAGGAACTTCAGGAGGAAAGAGTTTGAAAAAAACATTCTTGTGGTCTGGGAGGTGGCACAGTGGAGAAAGCACTGGACTCTCAGGGATGAACTCCTGAGTTCAATCCGCAGCAGCACAGTACCAGAGTGCTGTCTGGTCCTTTCTCTCTCTCCTCCTTTCTCATTAATAAATAAATGAGAAATAAGAAAAACACAATGTGCCAAAAGAGATCAGTTGGGAGAACCTTAGACTGAAGAAATAAGAAAAAACACATTATTATTATTGTATTAACCAAAGAGACAAATTTATTCGAGATAGCCCACTTCACTTTTTTTTTTTTTTTTTAACCACGGCACTGCTCAATTCTGGCTGATAGTGGTACAGAAGATTGAACCTGGGACTTTGGAGCCTCAGATATGAAAGACTCCTTGCATAACCATTATGCTATCTATTCTCCACTCTCACTTGCTTTACCATCTGCAAAAAATGTTCTTATGTCTACTTCCACCTTTCCCATATCCCCCACCCCCCACTCCCCTACCCCTATGTGCCCACTATGCTCAGGAACTTGCCTCACCTTTCATATGGCAACTGTGAACTTGGGAGGCAACACAATCATTATGCAAAAGACTGCCATGCCTGAAGCTCCAGGGTCCCATGTTCAATTCCAGCACCACCATCAGCCACAGCTGAGCAGTTCTCTGGTCTTTCTCTATGTGTGTATCTCTCTTTTTCTCTCTAATTAAAATATTTGTAAAAGATGGCAACTGACTCATGGTGTGATGTCTCTACTGTCCCTTCCCTCTCCCTCCTTCTCCCTCTCTAACTAAAGTGAAAAAAATAAATAAATAAAAGAAGGAAGGGAGCGGAGAGGGAGGAAAAAGAAAGGGAAAGGAAAAAAGGAAAGGATTCATGAGACAGCACAGAGGTATCCTGTATTCATCTTGAATTCATCTACTGAATGTTGCATTTTCCCCCTTTCTTTCTCCTCCCTTCCTCTCTTTCTTTCTTTCTTTCTTTCTTTCTTTCTTTCTTTCTTTCTTTCTTTTTCCCCCACTACCCCAACCCTTCTTTTCACCAAGGCATTTGTCAGTTTTGGTTTTTAATGGTGTCTTGGAATGAACCTGAAGCTCTGGAGCCCCAGTCAAGTAAGTCCTTTGCATAATGACTGGGTGACCTCCCACACACATTAAAATGAATTATAGGGAAGAGAGAAGAGGTAAAGTCAAGGAGTTTTATCCTTCATTCTGTGTGTTTTATCCTTCATTCAAGGACTCTTGTTGCTACAGTTTATATCTGTTACCAAATGGCCTGCATCTTCTGAAAGACAACTACCAGATGGTTTTACTCAATTGGGGGGGGGGGCTCATCCAAACTGTCCATAAAACTTTCTGAAAACTGTAAATGTTATCTCTGGGGGAGGGCACAGAACTGTGATGGTGGGTGTGGAACTATACCCCTGTAATTTTGATCTTGTAAACCACTACTCAATCACTAGTGCAAAATGAATAAAAATGTAAATATAAAAATAATTTTAATGACAACTTCTAATTCATTATCCTAAGTCACCTGACTTCATTCATTTCAAAAGAAATGCAAATGGTCTAAGTATCTTGATGCTGTCTCAATACTAGTGTTAAAAAAATGTACTAACTAATGTGAGTCCAGCGGTAGCACAACAGGTTAAGCACATGTGGAGCAAAACGCAAGGACTGGCACGTAAAGATCCGGGTTCAAGACCCCAGCTTCCCACCTGCAGAGGAGTTGCCTCACAAGCAGTGAAGCAGGTCTACAGGTGTCTGTCTTTCTCTCCCCTCCCCATTTCTCTCTGTCCTATCCAACAATGACGACATCAATAACAACAAAAATAACTATAATACTGAAAAAACAAGGGCAACAAAAGGAAAATAAATTTAAATTTTTAAAAAAATGCTTTATAAAAAAAAAAAGAAAAAACTTACAGAATGTTTCATCAATTTAGGCTGCAGCTTCCTCATGATGTAAACTTAGTAAATATTTCATCTTTCCAAACCCACAAGAAAATCTGTAAAGTGTTATAAATTGCACAACAAAAATAAGTCCAGTCTACTGAATTGTCACCTATCCTTTTCCTTCTACCTGGATATTATTACTTACTCTCAATATCATAAAAAGGTTATTTAGTGTCTTTTTTTTTTCTTTTGCCATGGGGTGACCAGCCCCACCTCCCATTTAGTATCATCTTAAAGATGTTTTGGTCTTCTGTTTATGGGTTTGGTGGGGCCAGGCGGTGGCGCACTTGGTTACAGTGTACAAGGATCCAGGTTCAAGCTCCTGGTCCCCACCTTCAGGGGAAAAGCTTCACAAGTGGTGAAGCAGGGTTGCAGGTATCTCTCTGTCTCTCTTTTTCTCTCCCTCTCTATCTTCCCCTCTCAATTTCTCTCTGTCTCTATATAATAATAATAAAACATTAAAAAACATTTAAAAAATAAAATAAAATTGGATTCGGTGTCAGTAAAAAATAGCAAATCAAAAGTTTATCAAGCTTCCATGGAAACAATATGTGAATATTCAAAAGTGTCACAAAATATTAAGCTTCTGAACACCTGGATAAACAAAATAGAGTATTTTACAGGAAATGAGAGTATTGCTATTTTATAGTAAGGAGGAAGTAAGGACAAGGGGATAGATTATCCAGTAAAGTGTATATTTCTCCACGCTTAAGGACTCAGGTTCAAGTCCCATGTGGAATCACACAGGTACAAGGCTGCAGGAGGCAAGAACGAAAATCTTTTTAGGATAGTGAAAACGTTCTCCATTGTTTGGGGTAGTGGGTTCATAAACAGACTATATATATTTGTCAGCACTCATCAAATCGTGCACATGAAAAGACTGAATTTTTATTTTCTCTAGTATACCTTAACCTTAAAAAACATGAACCTTTACAAAGAGAAAAGTTCTGTTCAACATTAGGAACAGAGTGGGGGTATATAGCATAATGGTTATGCAAAGAGACTCTCATGCCTGAGACTCAAGTTACAGTCCCAGGTTCAATCACCCACACCTCCATAAGCCAGAGATAAGCAATGCTCTGGTTAAAAAAAAAAAAAAAAATCAAGACTAGAAGGAGTATTAAAATCTAAGCAACTCAAAGTAGTTTCAAGATTTTACCATAAGCTGGACTAAAAATGAAGTTACTCCACTTTTAGCAATGGTGAAACTGAGGCCTAATCAGTGACACAAATTCTTACACTATAGGATCTGAGGTGAGATGAGTGGCTTGGATTCTATAACTTCCTACACTGTTACTGTCAAGGTCATCACTCAACCAAGCAGGACTCATGGGATAGAGCCTCACTGCAACCATTTGGCTTAGAAGCAAGGCCTTAGGCCAGTTCTCAGTCCCATCAGATACAGAATGAGGAGGACAGGGCTGGGGAGATAGCATAATGGATATGCAAAGACTTTCATGCCTGAGGCACCATAGGTCTCTGGTTCAATCCTTGGCACCACCATAAACCAGAGCTGAACAGTGCTCGGGGAGAAAATAATAATAATAATGAGAACACATTCATTAGCTATAGGTTACCTTACACATAAGCATTCTGCTTTTGTGCTGTCTTGTTGATTTGAAATTTCCTTTAAGTGCACACAAGGAGGAGAAGGAGGAGGAGACCACCACCACAATGGAGGAAGGGGTTGAAAATTATTTTAGGAGCCTAGAAGTAACTTAGCAGAAAAACGACACACGTCACACCCTGTGTTCAATGTTTCAGGAAGATCTGCAAGCACTATCAGAGAACTGAGTCTAAACCCATAGGAAAATCCAGCCTACAGAATGAGAAGAATTATGGGGTATTTAATCAAATTACAAAAGACTTCGTACTTCACAAAATTCATTCACATGAATTTCTCTGGGGTGCGTAAGTGTTGGTGTATAGAACATTAATCTTGTAGGAAAGAAGACAAAAAAAAAAAAGCATTAAGTGTCACAGCCAAGAATAAAGCCATTCAAAAGAAACTATCTCCAGATGTTAAAAATAAATGTACATCTGAATCGATTCATCTACAAAATTTTAGGACAACTCTATTTATTAAAAAAAAAAAAAAAAAAAAACCCACACCTATGGACATCTAATCTTTGACAAAAGGGCCCAGACTATTAAATGGGAAAAGCAGAGTCTCTTCAACAAATGGTGTTGGGAACAATGGGTTGAAACATGCAGAAGAATGAAACTGAACCACTGTATTTCACCAAATACAAAAGTAAATTCCAAGTGGATCAAGGACTTGGATGTTAGACCACAAACTATCAGATACTTAGAGGAAAATATTGGCAGAACTCTTTTCCACATACATTTCAAAGACATCTTCAGTAAAAACGAATCCAATTACAAAGAAGACTAAGGCAAGTATAAACCTATGGGACTACATCAAATTAAAAAGCTTCTTCACAGCAAAAGAAACCACTACCCAAACCAGGAGACCCCTCACAGAATGGGAGAAGATCTTTACATACCATACATCAGATAAGAGTTTAATAACCAAGATATATAAAGGGCTTGTCAAACTCAACAACAAGACAACAAATAACCCCATCCAAAAATGGGGGGGAGGACTTGGACAGAATAATTCACCACAGAAGAGATCCAAAAGGCCAAGAAACACATGAAAAAATGCTCCAAGTCTCTGATTGTCAGAAAAATGCAAATAAAGATAACAACGAGATACCACTTCACTCCCGTGAGAATGTCATACATCAGAAAAGGTAACAGCAGCAAATGCGGGACAGGGTGTGGGGTCAAAGGAACCCTCCTACACTGCTGGTGGAAATGTCAGTTGGTCCAACCTCTGTGGAGAACAGTCTGGAGAACTCTCAGAAGGCTAGAAATGGACCTACCCTATGACCCTGCTATTCCTCTCCTGGGGATATATCCTAAGGAACCCAACACATCCATCCAAAAAGATCTGTGTACATATATGTTCTTGGCAGCACAATTTGTAATAGCCAAAGCCTGGAAGCAACCCAGGTGTCCAACCACAGATGAGTGGCTGAGCAAGTTGTGGTCTATATACACAATGGAATACTACTCAGCTGTAAAAAATGGTGACTTCACAGTTTTCAGCCGATCTTGGATGGACCTTGAAAAATTCATGTTAAGTGAAATAAGTCAGAAACAGAAGGATGTATATGGGATGATCTCACTCTCAGACAGAAGTTGAAAAACAAGATCAAAAAAGAAAACACAAGTAGAACCTGAAATGGAAATGGAATTTTACACCAAAGTAAAAGACTCTGGGATGGGTAGATGGGGAGAATACAGGTCTAAGAAGGATTCAGAGGACCTAGTGGGGTTGTATTGTTATATGGGAAACTGGGGAATGTTATGCATGTACAAACTATTGTACTAACTGTTGAATATAAAACGTTAATTCCCCAATTAAAAAAAATCTTGTAACAAAAAAAAAAGGAAATGGCACACCTGGTGAAGTGAATGTTACTATATGCAAGGACCCAAGTTCAAGCCCCCACTTCCCACCTGTAGGAGGGAAGCTTTATGAGCAGTGAAGGAGTGCTGCAGGTGTCTTTCTCTCTCCCTCTCTGTCTTCTCCTCTCTTCTCAATTTCTCTCTGTTCTATCAAATAAAATGGAAAGAAAGGGGGGTAAATAGCAACAGGGAATGGTAGATTCATAGAGCTGGCACTAAGCCACAGTGAAAACCCTGATGGGAATTAAAAAATAACAAAAGACATGAATAAGGGACTAGAAAAAAGACAGCTCACCTGGCAGAGCACGTGCTTGGTCATGCCCACAGTCCACATTCAAATTAGGGCGCCACGGGTGAGTGCCACAGCACCAGGGGCAATTTCATTGGAGGAAATTTCAGTGTTAAGTTGTCTTTCCTCTGTTTCTCTCTGTACACACACAGAGAGAAAGACAGAGACAGAGACCCTGGCAGCAATAATAATAATGATTTAAAAACAGAGAGACCACTGTAAATCCCCACCTACTACAGGCAAAATAATGTAGGGTGTTTCCATCATCTGGGGCTCTAGTCAGAGAATCCTTGGATTCCCCAATAGATATGATAGGCCTATGAAGTCATATTCAATATTCTTAGAACAGTTCTAAGAAACTATCAATATGCAGTTAATAAATCAGTTTAACTTTTTTAGCTTTATGTATTTAACAATTCTTATTATTAGTGGTTTACAAAAGTGTAAAGTTTCAGGGGTATCGTTTCACACCTGCATGTGTGTGTATAACTTATCACACCCACCACAAGAATTCTTCTAGCCTCCCTTCCCTGTGATTAACACCATCATTCTCACAAATATAAGATAAAATGTGAAGGGGGAAAAATTTATATATATATATGCATATATATACATACATATATATATACATATATATATGCATATATATATAAATGTATAAAATTTGTTTGCTTAAGTTCTCTGTGTTCCCCATAGGAGTGAAACCATGAAGCAGTTGTCTTTCACTTAGCATAATCACCTTCAGTCTCTCATCCATTTTGTCCTAAACAATGATACAGTATCAATGTTTTCTGTTTTTTACTTACTTGTTTTTTGGAACTGTTGAGGCTTCACACATCTGGACAGATGCCATTTCTCCCAGTGCAATGAAGTTCAGTTTAAACCTAGGTCACATGCGTGACAAGAATGCACCCTTCCAGCCTAATAACATCTCACCAGCCTAATAACATCTTTTATAATTGCATAGCAGTACTTCACTGAATATATATCCCACAATTCTTTATCCAGTCATCACTGATGGGCATTTAGGTTGTATCCATATTTTATTTGTAGTGCAGCTATGGACACAGAGGTCCACAATGTCATATCAAATTAGTGCTTTCATGTCCTTTGAATGCATGCCTAGCTAGATCATATGGTGTTTTTAGTTAAGGACTCTCCATACTGATTTCCACCAATGGTGCATCAGTTTGCTTTTTTGCCTCCAGAGTTATCGCTGGAGCTTGGTACAGGCACTACGAATCCACTGCTCCTGATAGCCATCTTTTCCATTTTGTTGTTATTGTTACTGTTGTTGGATAGGACAGAGAGAAATTGGAAGTGGGGGGAGAGAGAAAGGTGGGTAAATAAAGATAGACACCTGCAGGCCTGCTTCACCACTTGCAAAGCGACCCTCTGCATGCGGAGAGCCCAGAAAGCCGGATCCTTGCGCAGGTCCTTAGCCTTCACACTATGCGCTTAACCTGGTGCACTACTGCCCCACACCCCACCAGTTTGCATTTCCATCAACAGTGTTCCTTTTCCTCCACATCCTCACCAACACCTGTTGTTTACTATCTTTTCAGGTAGATGATTTACACAGGTTTGAATATCTCACTGTAGTTCTGATTTACAGGTCTCCAATGAAATGTACCCAACACAATACTCCCCAAACTTAGGTGAATACAAAAGCCCTTATTTTCTTCAAACAGCCTGTTGAAACAACATTCAATACAGCACAGCTTCAGAAGAGAAAGCTACTCTGAAGAGTGTTTCCATACTTAGAAGAATAAACAAAATATGGTACTATCAGAAGTTCATATATTTTCACTTTTGTGTAAAGTCACAACTCAAGTGAAAAAAAAAGGCTTTTTCCTTTGAAAACTGGGTCATGTCTCATTTCCTCTTCATATCCCTTCTCAACATCAGAACTGTCATCTCTTGATGTAGCATCTCTCAGCACTAGCATTTCAATGTGACCTTTCAAAATCCATTCCAGATTATTTTATTTTATTTTTTCTCTCTTTGTGTTTCTCTCTCTGCATCTGTCTCAAAAATAAAATAAATAAAGTACTTTTTAAAAAATCCATTCCAGAATTTCTCCAAGATTTCATCCATTTCTTTGATTCAGTTCCTTACACTTAAGAACACTTCTTCCTTCTCCCATTTTTTTTAAATTAAACTACGAAATAGTTTGGCTTTTAGGATTTACGGATTGGATCTCCTTTTCCCATATATTTTGCATATATATTTTTCAGTCTTTGCAACTACCACCATCCTGTTATACTTCATGGGGGCTGCTGTTAACTAAGTGCCATCACAAACATATTATAGTGGTAGTATTACTACCAAGAACAAATGATTGTGTTTTAGAAGGGAAAAACAGGACCCAGGCATTATTGTAGTCAGTTGAGTGAATACATCACAATGTACTAGGACCAGGGTTCAAGCCTCTGCTCCCAGAGGGGAAGCTTTATGAGTGGTGAAGCAGATCTTCAGGTGTTTCTCCTTTTATCTGCACCCTCTCCTCTCAATTTCTCTCTGCCCTATCAAGTTAAAGAAAAAGGGGGGGGGGACAAATCAAAATGGAATTTTTCATTCTGACACTAAAGCTTTTTTTAAAAAGCCATTCAATCATAACCAGTTCTATTAAAATATCCATTTCTGAAATATATATAAGTACATATTTTTTTAATTCACTGCTAGTTATAAAAAGGCAAGAAAGACTATATTTTCTTACATTTCCATATACTATCCATTTCCACATCATGCACAGGTATTTCCTTGTCAAAAAGTGCAGTGCTTCTCCTCTCAAGAAAGGAAGTAGGAAAATGTCACCTCTTATATAGGTCAAGCACAGAAAACTTTCATGAAAAAAGGGCAACTTTTTGTTTAAGCCATTAAAGAAACGTGTTTAAATTTCCCAGTAGGATACCATGCTCTCTCATGAGAAAGGTTTATTCACAGTTGACTTAGAAGAATCAGGCAAGGCTTATCACCCTTCTCTGTGAAACTACTGAAACAAACTAAACCACAAATGAGTCTTCTTACTTTTCTCCTCCTAGTAACCAGGAAAAGAAAATAGGCTGGGAATACTTCTAGAATGTCAGAGAACCATGAACCATTCAGATGCCATGAAGAGCCCTGTAGTGACAATTCCTATGAATGCCCCATCCTCTTTAGAAATTTCATTCCATTAATTACAACAAAAGAGAAAGCACAGTCAACTCTAAGTCTGAAATGCACATAGCATTGGTCTTGGTATAGCAGACACTTCCCAAATTGCTTCTGGAGCGAAGACAAGTATACTCCTATAACCAGGGAAGCTCCCTCCCTCCCATCATGTCTTTCTGACTGATCTCAAGTTTACTGGGCTGTCTGAAAAGTCATGATATATTTTTCTATGTTTTTCTATGCAAAAATGTGTCTTGACTTTTCCAACAGTCCAAGAAATGCCTTTCTGCAGCACCTCATCTATCTGTTCACATCATCTCACACTCCCAAACCATACTGGTTCCCATCCTCCCACACCTTTTTACTGTCCATTTGGAACCATTCCTCACTCCAACCCCTCATCCTATTTTAGCTAAAAGCTGGCGCTTTGAATGGATACAGATTACAGCTTCATCATTCCCCAAGGCAAGATAAGATTGCTCCTCCCCAGGCTGAAATTTCTTTCCAATTCTATCACTCATTTTTTCCTATTTGTTGAAGACCTTGTCTGGCTTCGTTCTCTTCCCCCCCCCCCCCAGATAGAAACAGAGAGGCTGAAAGAGAAATGATCTTTCAGATCAGAGCACTGAAGTTGTCTTCAGCCTGGTGGGGGCCAAGCTTGTACCCGGGCTGCACACATGGCAAAGCACTGCACTATCCAAGTGAGCTATCTCACTGTCTGCTTTAAGCTTTCTAGAGGCACAAGTCCAGTTCTTTGTGAATGATCTTAACATCCATCTGTTGAAGCATGTCCAGGAAATAATTCTTAGTTTGCCAGGTATATCTCTGTGGTTGGAGGTGATTCAGTTGACAAATCACTGAACTCTGAAACATGGGGCTCAGAGTTCAATCCCAGACAGCACATGGTTCTTTCTTCCTATTTCTCTCCTTAAAATCTTCTTTTTTAAAAGAAGAAAATGAGGAGGTGGAGGAGGAGGAAGAGGAAAGAAAGGGAAAGGGAGGAGGGAAGGAGAGAAATGAAAAAAGGATAAAGGTCTTCCACGAAAAATTTCTCTGTGTCTTATTTCTCTTTGTATACACATGTACACATGGAATATAACTATTTCCTTCTTAGCTGGGGGGCCAACATGATGACTCTGGAAAAGATTTCATGCCAGAAGCTCCTAAATTCCACATTCAACTCCTGAATTACAGCAAGCCAGAGCTGAACAGTTTCCTGGTATAAATAAGTAAATAAAATTTCCTTATTTGGGTCCATATCAAAACACTTTAAAATCCACTGTTTTCCATATTTACATTCTCAAGTCTCTATCCTCAATAATGCAAAAAAGGCACAAAGAGAAACACAACAGACACTGCTGTCCTCAGCATCTCTCAGGAAAACAAAGCATCAGCCGGATGAAAGACTTGGGAGCCAGCCCTTCCATACTCCTGAGAGGAAACCACAATCCCCTCTTGTTTTTACTATGCAGACCTGAGTCTGAATGATACACAGTCCTGAGTTTCGTTGATTTAAACAACTACTTATGATGGCAAAATAGCTCAGCAGGCAGAACACTCTCCCTGCATGCATAAGGCCCCTAGTTCAATGCCTAGTACTTCAGGAAAGTGGTACTTTGATCAAGCTCACTTTTGTTCATAAAAATAGTGCAAGAAGGGGGTTGGGTGGTATCCCACTGGGTTAAGTGCACAGGGCGTGAAGCATGAGGACCGGCTGAAGGATCCCGATTCAAGCCCCCAGCTCCCCACCTGCAAGGGGGTTGCTTTGCAAGCGGTGAAGCAGGTCTGCAGTTGTCTGTCTTTCCCTCCTCCTCTCTGACTTCCCCTCCTCTCTATTTCTCTCTGCATTATTCAATAACAACAACAATAAGCAAGTGCAACAAAAGGGAAAAAATAGCCTCCAGGAGCAGTGGATTCTTAGTGCAGGCACCGAGCCCCAGCAATGACCCTCAAGGCAAAAAAAAAAAAAAAAATTAGTGAAAGAAGGGGTTGGGAGGTGGTTCACCCAGTAAAGCACACACAAGTTTTAAGCCTCCAGTCACCACATCAGAGTATTTGGATGAGAAGCTTCATGAATGATGGAGCAGTGCTGTGGTCCCTCTCTGTCTCTCTTTTCTTTTTCTTTCTTTCTCTTTTTCTCTTTTGTCACTGTAAAGGGTGTGAAACAATGGCTCATTATGGCTTAATTACATTTCTCTGATGAGCTGGACAAAAGTTAGTATGTTGTTTTCTCCTCTGAGAAGCCTCGTTTTATTGCTTATTAATTTTCCATTAGATGTTTAATGTTTTATTAACTCTTCATTTTTAATGCATTCAAACCCAGTGCAGCATACATCACAGTGCAGCAGAATACCTTCTTGCAATCTGTGTGACATTCTCCCCTGACAAAGAATGACTGGGGAGTAGAGACTTTTCCAGGGGAGAGAGTTGTTGTTTCTTGTTGGTTGTGGCATGACAACTGTAAACTTCCTCAACTGCTCATCAACTAAGGCCTGGCCATTTTACTGTGTGTGATTCACTGTATGTATATAATGCGTATGCATATTCTCTGCAAGCAAATAAGTGCCAAACAGAGTAAGCTTGCTAAAATTAAAATCTGATCAAATTACTTCCTTGCTGTTTTTTTTTTTTTCTGGAGAGTCACAGGCCCTCATACCATACTTAGCTCCACAATGTCCACACTCACCCCTTCTTCCCTCACCTCACAGAGGTCACCCTCTTCTATTTTGCCAAGATTTTGACATCTTTGTTCAGCCTCTATGGGACAGGTCCCCATCCTTTATCACAGCTACCTCTCACTGACAAGACTCTGTGGCAATGTCATTTCCTCCAAGAGCTCTTCCCAACACCTCACAGTTAGCAATCTCTCTAGAGCACCTGCCACTCCCTGTGCTTATTGAGTCAGTCTCTTACACGGAAATGTGCTTGTCCACCTGCCCCCTCGAGAACAGGGCAAGGGAGCTATTTGCTACTGGATGTGCTGGCTGATGAGGACAACACGAAATCACTTAATGTTTGTTCAGTGGATGAAAGAAATATTCAAATCAAAAATGTTTTCTTATGTTAAACACAGAGGGATAGAGGCTAATACTATCAATATTTAAGGAAAAATAGCTGGAAAAGGAAGAAAATGATTTTTTTATATTTAATACCCTCGTAACAGCAGATACATAGGAGCCCGTGTTGTCTCAAGATCTGCTGGAAATAGACAGGGAGAGGAAGACAAACAGACTCAGCTAACTCTTCCGCCAAAAACCAAGATAAAAGGATACTGGAAGTCATCTTGGATAAATAAATAAATCACTGAGCAAAGAGTAGACACGCGGTGAATATGAAAGTGGTCACTCCAGTTGATTTAAAGGGAGTTGTGAGTTTGTCCGATAAACCTCTTTGAACTGTGTAAATTCCAAGAGAAGCAGCTGGAGCCAAACAAGAATCTGAAAATGCCGCAGGATTTCAACCGCATCAAGTCTCAGGGCCTCCACATTCCCAGAGGGGTCATGCTGCTCACCTCTTACCAAGTGCCGTCCTGACCCCAATTTCAGGCTCACTGTATTTTTCAGTGAATTGCCAAGAAGTCGACTTTAAGAAAAGGAGTTACAGCCACCCACCATCCTTCACATCTGAGAGGGGCACAGTCTGTCCTTCGCAAAGGAGATAAAATGGACAAGTGTTAAGCTGCAGGTGAAATGAATTCCTTAAATATCAGGAAGCAGAGAATGTAAGGAAAGTTCTTCCTTTAGCACTTCTTGCTGCCAAATGAATTCCCAAAGCAAAAAAGAAAAAAAGAAAAAAAAAGTACTGGCTGTATTTCTTTAAGGTGATTTACCAGAACACTTGTGAATATTCCAGAACTATTACCATTGATGCTGCTGGTCAGCAGGGCCTCTCATTCTTCTCCTAGTCAAGACCTAAACACGGGGACTACTATTAGAAGTGATGTATTTCCTTCTCCTTGTAAATTCTCTTAAAACCTCCTAGATGTGTAGCCTGGGAGGTGGCACAGTAGGTAAATATCGGACTCTCTGCCATGAGGTCGCAAGTTCAACCCCAGACATCACATGTGCCAGAGTGACACTCTGGTTCTCTTCTTTCCCTTCTCCCATTAATAAATAAATCTTGAGGAAAAAAAAAAAAAAGATTCCTAGATGTCTCATTACTTCATTAACTTGTTTCATTATGAGTATGGGAGATTAGAAGTTGAGACCTTCAAAATAATAATCTACAGTACAAGCATATCTATAAAGCAAAAGTATACAAGCAAAAATTGAGATAAACAGGCAGACAATAACAGCCACGACCATTCAAGGCAAACTATGTGTTACAGTGTGTAGACAAATAAACAATACAACCAGTGATTAGCATAGTTATCTTGTATTTCTATTTAAAAATTTTATTAAATGGGAGTTAGGCGGTAGCGCAGCAGGTTAAGAGCAGGTGGTGCAAAGCGCAAGGACCAATATAAGAATCCTGGTTTGAGCCCCTGGCTCCCCACCTGCAGAGGAGTCGCTCCCCCTCTCTGCCTTCCCCAGCTCTCTCCATTTCTCTCTGTCCTATCCAACAACGATGACATCAATAACAATAGTAACTACAACAATAAAACAACAAGAGCAACAAAAGGGAATAAATAAATATTTTTTAAAAATTTTTAAAGTATTGAAATTGTTGAATTGTTACGTGGAAAACTGAGAAATGTTACACATGTACAAACTAGTGTATTTTACTGTCAACTATAAACCATTAATCCCCCAATAAACAAATGTTTTAAAATTGTTGTGGTAGGGAGTTGGGCGGTAGCGCAGCAGTTTAAGTGGTGCAAAGTGCAAAGACCAGCCTAAGGATACCGGTTCCAGCCCCGGCTCCCCACCTGCAGGGGAGTCGCTTCACAGACGGTGAAGCAGGTCTGCAGGTGTCTTTCTCTCTCCCTCTCTGTCTTCCCCTCCTCTCTCCATTTCTCTCTGCCCTATCCAACAATGACGACATCAGTAACAATAAAACAACAAGAGCAGTAAAAGGGAATAAATTTTTTTTTAATTATTGTGGTAATATACCTGTAATGAAAGTAGCCACTTAATCTTATTAGGTGTCCAATTCAGTGATTTATGTTACATTCACAACTTTATGCAAACACTCCTACTGTTTACTTCTACAATTTTTTTTACTACGATGAACAGAAGGTTTATAAAACACTAAGCAATCATTCTCCATTTCTGTCTCCCCTTAATTCACATATGGTAGCCTTAGACCTACCTTCCGCTTGTATGAATTTCATGTAAGTAAGATCTAGTAAGATTTTTCCTCCTGTGACCAGCTTACTTGACTAAGCAGGGTGTTTTCAAAATTCATCTACAGGGCAGCATATGTCTGACTTCATTCTTTCCTATGGTGGGTGATACTCCACTGTATGGACACAGCACACTGTGCTTATTCAGCCTTCTGCTGATTGACATTTAGTTGCTTCCACTTTTTGATTCTTGTGAATAATGCTGCAGTGGCCACTGGCATACCACTATCTACTTAAGTGTCCCTACTGCTATACCCTACAACACAGTTTTGGTATTCTATAGTTTAAAAAAAAAAACATGATTTTTTTCCCATATTTGTAAAGGCAATCCTTGTTCAATGTGGAAATTCTGATAAATAGCGATACCACTCAAATAAAACACTGTTAATATTTTTGTAACATTATCTTAAAGTCTCACTGGTTGCATACACACTCAGAGAAAAAAACATACATACATATGTTAAATTGAGTCAGAATTTTTATAGTTAGAATTTTATTAAGAGCATTTACCCCACTGTCATTAAATGTTTCCAGAAGCATCACATAGAATCTTAATGTTTCAACAGGTGGGCATAGCATAATTTTTTCAGCCACTCTTCTATTTAATTTCTATTTTTCATAGTTATAAGTAATAATATAATTATATTCATGCATTATATTTTAAAAGCCAACCCATCAGTCTGCTTGTTTTTATCAGAACAATATTTTGCTTATATCTTTGTTTGCTTTTAAATGCTGAAATCAGGGACTGAGATAGCATAATGGTTCTATAAAAGACTTTCTGGGCAGGGCTAGATACTATAATGGTTATGCAAAGAGACTCTCGTGCCTGAGGCTCCAAAGTCCCAGGTTCAATCCCCCCCACCACCACCACCACTATAAGCCAGAGCTGAAGGGAAGGAGGAAAAAGCTGAGTACAAGACAAGGGGACTGTGGTATTGGAACTAGGCATTGGGCACCATCTTAGTAGAGCCTGAGTTTTGTTGTAAGTCATGGGAAATCATGTGCGACTAAAGGATATCATATGTTTTGACAGGTGACCATAGGAGGAGTTGCTCAGGCTCAGAGAGGATAGAGAGAAGACAGTCATGGGCATCAGGCGAGAGTGACAAGAATCTGAACAGAGGTGACAGGCAGAGAAGAGTGGCAGTAAATTAGGGCTCCATGACTGGTTAAGTCTTGGAGAGAGGAAGAGACACAGCAGGAGTCAGGAGTCACAAAATCCTTCATGATGTCTTTCCTGCTCCTCTATCTTTTCCCTTTCTGTCTCTGTCTGAAACTGACAGGATCCAAAATGTGGTCAGCTAGGCAGGCAAAAAAAAAAAAAAAAAAGGAAGTAGGCAGTATTGTTGATGTTGTTGTAATTGTTGGATAGGACAGAGAGAAATGGAGAGAAGAGGGGAAGACAGAGAGGGAGAGAGAAAGATAGACACCTGCAAACCTGCTTCACCGCTTGTGAAGCGAACCCCCTGTAGGTGGGGAGCTTGGGGTTCAAACTGGGATCCGTACAGCGGTCCTTGCGCTTTGCGCCATTTGTGCTTAACCCGTTGCGCTACCACCTGGCCCCCAATAAATAAATTATTAAGTGAGGGGAATAGCATGGGAAAGGAAAAGCTCTCTACCCCTGTCTAGCAGGGCTCAACCTCAGTCGGATCCCTGGAGTGAGCTGCACTATAGACTTTGCACTGCTGGGAGGCAAAGGGCTGGGCTTTATACCCCCAATCACTGGCATCAGTCATTGACCTCAGTCCCTGGGTGCAGGCCACCCCTGGGTGACAAGGAGGCACTGCCTTGGATGGTCTATTCCCACTAGGCTAGGCAGCATCTTCCAGTGAAGGCACATCTGAGGTGTCAGTGACTAAACCTGCAGTACCAGAGTACTGGGACAATGAGCCCAGAAAGACTCAAACATCTACTCAGAACACACCAGGAAGACCAGGTGAACAGCACAGAGATAGGAAAACTGGGGGTGGGTTGGGAAATTCATCATTCTCAATCTGGCTGGCTGTCTGTCTACCTTCCTAGAAACTCTCCAGGAGGTTAACAAACTCCCCAAGGTAGTTGAGCCTCCACCCCTCCCGCCCCAGAAAAGCCTAGAAGGTGAAGTACAATGTCGTGGACAAGGCCTTTGGGCCCAGAGTACTGGGGTGGGTGTTCTCTCTCTCACCAGCAGCAGCCTCAGTCCATCCTGCTTTCTGCCCGGGAAGCCCTGAGCCTCAGCAGTAAACTCCGTGACTGCACTAGAGCAATAAATGGGCAAGCAGCCTCAGCCATATAACTGACAACATTCCTCCCATTCTTTATGGGGGCTTTTATGCTCACTTTATAAAGTTTCATGTTTTACTTTCCAGATTTCATTGCATGCATTCAATGTGCCCCACGAGTGTGGCTGAGCAGTTTTAATTTTCCAGGAAGTATTTCTCTGCCTCTCCTCCCCACCACAGCATGGTTAAGAAATTAGAAAAGGCCCTCAGTGCAAGTTTTTTATGCAGCCTATACAGTCAGGTCCAAGACATTCACACAGAAATTAACTTAAGGAGAACTCCCAGTATCGCAGTTGAAGCCCTAGCACTACCCATCTTAATGTAGTCAGACGGTGCAAATTCCACAGCATGGCAATATGAAGCTGAAAAGGCAAATTCCAAAAGTGATGAGATTAATTTTGTAATAAGAGACTATCTGATTATTCAGAGGAGAGGGAATAAAGTTTTGTTAAGATGCCAGAGAAATTCAGAATCACCATCCAGATCCACAAGGAAATGAAAGCTCAAGTCAATCAACGACTAATTATGATTTTCTCTCTGATTAAACATAAAAGGTCAAGATTCTGACAATAGTAGGGCAGAGTGAGGGGAGGGGAGTGAAGGCTCCAGCCTGGTTTCTTAACCAGGGTTAATGTATCTCAGCTGCCTTCCCTCAAATGTACACATACTGATTTCATGAGGAGATAAGTCAGCTGAAAAAAACAGGAGACTACCGGTTAAAATAGCAACAACTAATCTTCAGAGTACTCCCCTGTGCCCAAAACTATACAGAGCTAAATGCTTCCACTTCTCTCCTTCATCATGAAAACACTGTGCGGTGGTGGAAATATACAAAGATACTGGATCCCTACCTCACATGGCCGACACAAGAGCTTCTAGACAGATTAAGGGAAATTGAAAAAGGTGAAATTATAAAACATGAGGGGGGGAGAATAGGAGAAGGTGGTCTTGGAGATAGCACAATGATTATGCAGAGACTTTCATGCCCCAGGCTCCAAGGTCTCAGGTTCAATCTCCTATATTACCATAAACCAGAGCTAAGCAGCGCTCTGGCAATAAATAAATAAATAAATAAATAAATAAATAAATAAATAAATAAATGCCAGGAAGTGACACACCCAGTTGACCACATATGCAGAAAGACCCAGGTTCAAGCCCCCATTCCCCACCTGCTTGTGTGTCAATGAAGGACATTTCATGAATGGTGAGGGTCTACAGGTCTCTCTCTCTCTCTCTCATCTCCTCCTCCCCTCTCAAATTCTCTCTGTTTTATTAAATAAAATAGATAAAATAAAATAAAATGAAAAAATGGCTGCTGAGAGCAGTGGATTCATAGTACCAGCACCAAGCCCCACCAATGACCTGAAGACAAAATAATAAATATGTATATTTTATCATGTATATATGGGAAGAATAAAAAAGATAACATGGGAAATACAACTCCACTTTTCAAAAGCATCACAAAGAAAACAAAAAGACGTGTGTGTGTGTGTGTGTGTGTTACGTGCAGCCTCTCTAAATAACCAGAAAAAAAAATTAATATCATGCCACTTTAAATGGAGAACTTCTCAACCCAAGGTGAGCCATGGGTGTACTTGGTTGGTATCAGAGGTGGCAGTTGCTCTCAGTGAAAAATATGAGTTGTCAGTTGCACCATGGGATGAAGCAATGATCTGAGAGCCAGCAAGATTTTTTTGCTGCCAGACAGGGAGGGCTCTGCTAAAGCTCTGAGCCTGCACTACTTCACTGCTCCCAGGAGACTGTCCCCTGTTCCCACCCCCAAGTGAAAGGCAAGAAAGGAGAGGGATACAGAGAGAGGAGGAAGAGAGACACCACAGCACTACCTCATCACTCATAAAGCTTTCCCCTTAGATGATGCTCCCATGTGAGGCCAGGGATTCAAACTCAGGTCCTCATGCATAGCCACAGCCTGACCCGGTTTGTATCTTTCTTTCGTTCTTTCTTTCTTTCTTTCTTTCTTTCTTTCTTTCTTTCTTTCTTTCCTTTTTCCTTTCACTTTTACCAGAACACTGATCAGCTCTGGCTTATGGTGGTGCAGGAGATAGAACCTAGAACTTCAGAGCCTCAGGTATGACAGTCTCTTTGCATGATCATTATGCTATCTAGCCCTGCTCCTGGTCCTGTTTTAAAACATCCCCTGGAGTAGGACACCAAAGTAAAAACCCTGAGTTGAGGGTGAGGGTGAGGGTGAGGGTAGATGTTCACTTCAGACTGTGTCCAGAGACATCAGGCATGGAATGTCAACCCTTCACCTTTCATTGTATTCTCTAATTCCATTCCAAGAAGTTCACTTCCTAACAAAGTCCCAAAACCTAGATATAGGCCAGGTCCTGAAAGACAGAGCATATGTTCACATGTATCCATAAATCAGGGCAAAATATATACCTGAAAGCAAAAATACACAACAGTCTGTAGTGAGTCAGTATAAAGTTCATAAAGAAATAGTGTCTACTTAGACTTTGATACCCTCCTCACCTACTACTATCACAGTTCTCTCACTCACTCCAAAGCTAACCTCATCAAAACAAGGACTGCAAAAGCTGAATAAGGGCAAGAGACTGGCATACTTTAACGATAACTCTTTAGTCACTATCAGGCCATCCCATCAGCTGGGGCCCTAATCAGGGAGTCCTGAGATTCCCAAACAGACATGATGGGCCTAGACTTTGAATAAATCTCTCTCTCCATTGTTACCAGTCATTTCTATCAGGAACAACACGATAGACCCCTTTGTGAGCCTCCATAGGACCCTGCCCTCAACTTGGATCAACAATTGTAGAGAATGTTCCATCCTCCAAAGGGAGGCTGGACAATCTACTCTATGCTATACCTGAGGAAGATGGGTCTTGATATTGGGGCAGCTTGGAACGTTCCTACTTATGACCACAGAATGTGAGCTCAGATCTACAGGGATGCAGAGGTCACATAGGCTCCTAAGCAGAATATGAGCCCCAGATCACATCAAATTGATGGGGTTCACAGTCAACAATATTTATACACCTTTCCCATATTTGGGAGCTACTCTCTTCCCTGATCCAGCTTTCTGGTCCTTCTTCCAGCCATGACATCATCTCCCCAGACAATAATTAGGATCCACCTGCATATCAGATTTCAGGCTCAAGCAAAAAGAAAGAAAAAAAAAGAACACTCGTATAGCCATAGACCCTTTGGAATATAACTAAAATATGCCTACTAGCTATCTACAAAATGGAGGACCCCCCAACCCTTCATCTTCACTATTCCAGCCTTTAGGTCCATGATTGGTCAACAATTTGATTGGCTTTGTATGTTAAGTCTCTTTTCAATCACCAGGTTCCAGATGCTACCATGATGCTGACCAGTCTTCCCTGGACAGACAACCCCCAATGTGTCCTAGAGCTCTGCTTCCCCAGAGCCCTTCACCACTAGGAAGAGAGGCAGGCTGGGAGTATGGATCAACCTGTCAACGCCCATGTTCAGCGGGGAAGCAATTCCAGAAGCCAGACCTTCCACCTTCTGCATCCCACAATGACCTTGGGTCCATACTCCCAGAGGGTTAAAGAATAAGAAAGCCATCAGGGGAGGGGACGGGATATGGAGTTCTGGTGGTGGGAACTGTGTGAAGTTGTACCCCTCTTATTCTATGGTTTAGTCAATGTTTCCTTTTTATAAATAAAAAATTTAAAAAATAACTAAAAAAAAAAAATCCCTATGGGAAGTCTGCCATGTTGTGCTGGTGCCCCAGGTATCTCAGCTGAGCCTGCCAGGAGTGATGGCAATTCCTGCCATGGACTGAAACAGCTATCAGCAGTGGGCAGCACAATAAGATAACATGGGAACAAATAAATTCTCTGCTTTTCAAAAGTATCATGCACATACACACAAAGACAAGCTATATATAAACTAAGAGAAGACATTTGTTAAGATACATATTCAATGAAAGGTTAAATATTTGGAACGGAAGAGTTCCTACACACTAATCTAAAAATGGGTAAGAAACCTAGTAGACAACTGGGCAAAAAGACACAACCAGAATTTTACAAAAGAAGAATGATCTGTGGTCCGGGAGGTGACGCAATGATAAAGCTTTGGACTCTCAAGCATGAGGTTCTGAGTTCGATCCCCGGCAGCACATGTGCCAGAGTGCTGTCTGGTTCTTCCTCTCTCTTTCTATCTTTCTTATTAATAAATAAATAAAATATTAAAAAAAAAAGAAAGAATAAGAATGATCCAGAGTGACCAAGGAGGTAGCTCAGTGAATGTGTGTGGGGGGCGGGGGGAATTATTGGGCTGTTGGAAAAGTCAAGAGAAAAATACGTCATGACTTTTCTGCCAATCCAGTAAGTCTTTCCTTTAATTAAGAGCTGGGAGCTGAGAGAGAGCTCACCCCATACTTGCCATAATGAGGACCCAGGCTTGAGCTCCCAGCCATGACATGGGAGCACTTGCACCGGGGAAGCCTCACAAGCAGTGGAGCAGGGTTGTGGTATCTTTCCCTTTCTCTGCCTCTCTCTGTCTCTCACTATCTCACATCTTCTATCTAAAATTAAATTAAATTAAATTAAATTTCCCACTGGGAGAGACAGAAACCAGAGCACCAACCCAGTATATGCAATGCAGAGGCACAGAACCCCAACAATTACCCTGGTGTTAAAAAAAAAAAAAAAAAAACACTAAAAGTTGATCTTCCTATTATCACAAATACACAAATCAAAGAATCAGTAAGATACTATTCGTACCTACTAACTTGGCAAAATCAAGATATGCAAGCATGGAACATTTATACTCTGTCAGTAGGTATATCCACTTCAGAAAATAAGCTACTTTTATACTATAAAACTAAGCATCTAGATGCCCTAAATCAAAATAGATACATCCTAGATGAATTCTTGCACATTCACACTAGCATGTTTAGTGGAAACTCTACCCACAGGATCAAGATTTAGACAATCCAAATGCACGTTACCAACATTAATCATTAGTGGCATCTCACACATCTAAGCTGTTAGACAGCTTAGAAAACTATGCATCTACAAAAGAAAGAAAGCAATGCACCACAGTTAAATACAAGAACAGGAATAGCTTTTGGAACCACAATGAGGGGAAAAAATGAAGAATACACAACATACTTTAGTTTAAAAAAAAAAAACTTTAATCAGGAAAAGAATGATTTACTGGGCAATTGTTGTCACGAGTACAATTTCTTATCTCCCTGTGATAGGTGTCTGCATACCACTGCCACCACCTCCCTAATGACTCCTCCACCATCCATCCTGCACTGGGTCTCCTCTCCTCAACAACCCACCACCTCCCCCGCCCTCTCGGTCGTTGGCTTGCTGCAGAAGGGCACACCCGGTCCGCTTCACCTTTTGCTTTTCCTTTCCTTCCTTGTGAAGTTCCACCTATACATGAAATCATCCACCATTCATCTAAGTAGAATCAAGAACATACTTTTTAAATATATAAAAGTGAAAACAAAATGCTATAGGCTTAGAGATAACGATATCATTTATGTGTAACAAGGCAAAGACGAAATTAGCTCAAAACTCCAGAACTGATGGCTACCAGAGAGGGGAGAAGGGACTATGGTGGGGACATTGGTAGATGATACTCATGTTATATTGTCCTCCCTGTACTGAGTAGCAAGTCCATGCCTGCTCATTTTCTTAGTAAGCTTACAACATGACACCTATATAATTGCATGTGTACTTTCAATTAATCAAATGTTACAGCTTCAATGATAAGTAAAATAATTAGTCCACATATTCATTCACTGACAGTACAAAAACTACAAGACTAGAAAGCATAAAGCGATGACTTTTAGATTATATAAGGCAAATAATTATTATTAGTTTTTTATTTATTTATTTAAGAAAGGAGACATTGACAAAACCGTAGGCTAGGAGGGGTACAACTCCACACAATTCCCACCACCCAGTCTCCATATCCCATCCCCTCCCCTGATAGCTTTCCCACTCTCTATCCCTTATTATTAACCCTATTTAGCTGATGAACGAACTAAATAGTAACTTTCACAATCCAGCTAAATGAAAATGGGAAAGTTGGGCTCTTAATTTTGTTTGTAAGTCTTTCATTTACGACTTCTAATAGCCAAAATGTGGAAACAGCCCAATGTCTAATGCAAGATGAGTGGTTAACAAAGTTGTAATGCATATACACAATGGAATACTGCTCAGCTGTAAGACACTATGAAGTCTTCTCTTTTGCTATATACCATAGATGGAACTTGAAGGAGTCATGTTAAATGAGATAAGCTCTAAGGAAAAGGAATAAGACACTCTGATAGGTGGGACTTAAACCACAAAAGGAAAACTACAGGATGAAACTTAGACTAGGTCCTATTACAGTAGGTACCTAAGTTGGGGGGGGGGGAGAAAGTTGAGAGGATGTCAGATAGTGGTGGGTGTAGTGTGCAGATACTTAATAAAGAGAGATTAGTAACTGTACACCAGTAGTTAGGGAGATAGTATAATGGTTATACAAAAAGGACAAGCACCAAAAGTTCCAGGTTCAATCCCCAGCACTACCATAAGCTGAGCAATGGTCTGATTAAAAGAATAGGAAAGGGGATGGGGAAGGAAGGAAGGAAGGAAGGAAGGAAGGAAGGAAGGAAGGAAGGAAGGAAGGAAGGAAGGAAAGAAGGAAGGAAAGAAGGGAAGGAGGGAGGGGAGGAGGGAGGGAAAGGAAGAAACTATACACATGCAATAACATTTGTAAATCATGATTCTCCCAGTAAAGGAAATTATTTTATAAATCCTAGCTTTTAACTCTAAACTGTTCCATTAAGGTTAACACCAGGGTGGGGAAATCACAAGATTAGGAGTCTCTCCTAGACCCTTTAAACATGCAGCTCTTCTTCCAGAACGCCTTCCAGTATCCATGCCATCCATGAGTGGTGAGAAATAAACATCATTTATTCAGGATTTCTTAGCTCTAAAATCATCTCTTTCTCTCCATCTTCTTCACACATGGTCATATGAAAAACAGCAAAATCCTTTTAAAATTCAATGAAATTCACAATTCACAGAAAACCCATGAGGAAGCGGTGCTTCATTTTACAAATGCAAATGAGTATCCTGGTGTTAAATAGAAACCCTGACTTGGTGCAGGATGGAGGCCTGAGAAAGAGCTTTCCTCAGCCAAGTTCATCTACTCTAGTGATTAAGGAACCAACTTCAGACCTTCTCTCCCCACTTCCCCAGGGAGCCCTCACTACCTCACTCCAGGTCTTAACTCCATGATGTTTCCTCCACAAACAGTGCCTGCATATCAAGCCAAGACTCAATGGCAGCAAGTAGCCCTCAGTGGCACGGAGTACTCACACATAACTTAACCATGGTCCACTCTGTCTCCTGTCAAGCCCCTGAGGTGGGAACCCCTCAACAACACTCCATCCCATTATGTGGAATGCACTCACAAGAAGGAATCATTGGGAATACAGGATAAGGAGAATAAGGGCTCAGAATAACTTGTTTAATTGTCCACATTGTGTGTGTTTGTTTGCTTGTTTAAGAGAACTTTTATATTTGCCTTTTAATATTTATTTATTTATTTTATTTTATAGAGACAGGCGGAAATCAAGAGGGAAGAAGAAGAAAGAGAGGGAGAAGGACACCTGCAGCACTATTTCATCAATCATGAAGCTTCTCCCCTACAGGTGGGAGCTTGAACCCAGGTCCTTGCACATTGTAACATGTGTACTCAATGGGGTATGTCACCACTAGGCTACTTAACTGTCCACTTTGACATCATTATACTTGGCTAGTGTAAAACAAAATTCCTATGGCCTGCCTGCCTCAGAGAGCTTCTGAGTTAAGTGTGTGACATGCTGGGGCCCTAGTCATGGAGTCCTGAGATTCCCACACAGACATGATCTACACCTCGAATAGATCCTTCTCTCCATTGTCACTGATCATCTCCATCAGAACCAACACAACAGACTGCTTTATGGGCCCCCACAGGACCTTACCCTCAATGTGGATCAGCAACGGTAGAGAATGTTCCATCCTCCGAAGGGAAGCTATATAACATATTCTATCTACCACCTGAGGAAGATGGGTCCTCATATTTGGGCAGCTAGGAACGTTCCTACTCATGAACACAGAATATGAGCTCTGATCTACAGGGATGCAGGGATTACATAGGCTCCTAAGATGAATATGGGCCCCAGATTAAATCAATGGGGTCTACAGTCAACAATATTTATACACCTTTCCCATATTCGGGAGCTACTATCTTCCTGGATCCAGCTTTCTAGCTCTTTTTCCAGCCATGACATCATCTCCCCAGACAATAACTTGGTTCTACCTGCATATCAGAGGTCAGACTCAGGAAAAAACTAGTATAGTCATGGGCCCTTTGGGATACAACTAAAATAGGCCTGCTCACTATCTTTAAAACAGAGACCCCAAATCTTCATCTGCAATATTCCAGCCTTTACGTTCATGGTGTGTCAACAATTTGTTTGGCTTTATATGTTAACTCTTCTTTTAGCCACCAGGTTCCAGATGCTACCATGATGCCAAACGGACCTCCCTAGGCAGACAACCCCACCAATATGTCCTGGAGCCCCACTTCCTCAGAAGTGGGAAAGGGAGAGACAGGCTGGGAGTATGGATTGACCTGTCAACACCCATGTTCAGTGGGCAAGCAATTACAGAAGCCAGACCTCCCACCTTCTGCATCCCACAATGACCTTGGGTCCATACTCCCAGAAGGTTAAAGAATAGGAAAGATATCGGGGAGGGGATGGGATACGGAGTTCTGGTGGTGGGAATTGTGTGGAATCGTACCCCTCTTATCCTATGGTTTTGTCAGTGTTTCCTTTTTATAAATAGGAATTTCTAAAAAAAGAAATTAAAATGGCATTTTGTAAGAAAAAAAGAAATGAATATCAATGGCACTCAGAAATCAGTGATTTTTCTTTTTTTAATATTTATTTTTCTATTTCATTTTACTGAGAGAGAGATACAGAGACTAAGAGAGAGAGAGAGAGAGAGAGAGAGAGAGAGACCGACCTCGAAGCAGACACAGCCAGGCAAGATTTGAGAGGCAGAGGAGATCAGTGGGGAGCAGTCCTGTGCTGGAAGGCTGAATTTCTGGCAAGACAATGAGAAGTATGTTTGATTCCTTGTGTGGTAAAGATTTTAGTGTGCTGTCTCTAGTGGCACAGGAATTGGGGCAGAAGGGGGTTAGAGTTATGCTGTGGTTGGAAATTGCTTGGAGACAAACTGCTATTGGGGAAGCTCTCTTCTTCACAGGAGTAAAGCCCCTGCCGTTTAGACAACCTAGAAGGCATCTACATCTAAGATACTAACTTACTATCTGCCATCGAGAGAGCTCTGATACCACCTCCTAAGTTATGAGCCCACAAAGCTGTCTGCCAGACAATAGAACTGCCTGGAACAGGATGCAAACGAGAGAAGGAGGCCAGTCGGGGACAAGAGCTGGAGAACACTTCACA
Organism: Erinaceus europaeus; assembly: GCF_950295315.1. Classification (NCBI taxonomy): domain Eukaryota; kingdom Metazoa; phylum Chordata; class Mammalia; order Eulipotyphla; family Erinaceidae; genus Erinaceus; species Erinaceus europaeus. The sequence continues at coordinate 21,248,536 of NC_080182.1, forward strand.
GTCTGTCAGTGTCTATTAAACTATGTGTGGTCTCCCAGCAAACTAAGCCTCTATCCCCTCTATCCGCCCTCCAAATGCTGCAGCTTACAGGGACAAGGGAGCATGTAAATATAAGGGCTTTTCAAAACCCTTGCTGGTACTGTACCCTTGGGGTGCACCAGGGAGAAAGCCACCATTCTCGAAGGCTACTTCCTGTTAGGATGATTTCATTTAAGTGCTGTGTTGTCTAGGGACAGCCTAGTGACACACAAAGGTATGTTGTTTGTTTGTTTGTTTGTTTGTTTTTAACCAGCACAACTTCCACAGAGAAATAAATATATGTGTTTTCTCTAAAGGGGCACTCTCAGAGGTTCCTGGCTTATTGGTACTACACACAACCTTTTGCCAAGCTGAGGCAAGTCCATCTCCGAGAGTAGCTATAAGAGTTAGAAACACCTCAAAGTGCCTAAAAGCCCATCAACAGATGACCTTCTATAGAAGTTATGGGATATATACTCCATGGAATACTACTCTGCAATAAAAAAGATATTGTGTACTCTGGGACAAAATGGCTGGAACGGGAGGTGATCATGCTTAGTGAAATAACTAAAGAGATGAAAGACAACTTTGGATGTTTGACTCATGTGAAATCTAGAGATATGATAAATTAAAAAAAAACACAGAAGCAAGCAGACTGTTCTAAGACTTGTGAAAACTATGGGGTTATCTTTGGAATATGAGAGGGTGAGGACACAGAACTTTGGTAGTGGATGTGGTGTAGAACTATTCCCTGGACTCTTACAATCTGTAACAAACAAACAAAAACAAAAAAAGCTTGGAAACAGGAATGGGGACATAAAACTATAGCCAGATATGAGTTTTACTAAGAATTTTCAAGGTATTGCCTTGCATAACTTTTAAACTGTTGTCCAGCACTGTGTTAATAATAAATGAGATATACAAAACACATCTGTAAGCATATAAATCCATCAATGTGTTCAGAAGTTGAGAGAATAAATGCATTTTAAAGGAAATTATAGTCTCATAGTACACCTACAGAAGGCATATATGGTATACATTTTTGCAACTAATCATCACATTTTAGATGAATATCTAGTTAAATACCATTGTAAGAAACTGATAGAGAGAAAGAAAGAAAGAAAGAAAGAAAGAAAGAAAGGAAGGAAGGAAGGAAGGAAGAAAGAAAGAAAGGGAGTCAGGCAGTAGCGCAGAGGGTTAAGCACACATGGTGCAAAGTGCAAGGATCCCAGTTCGAGTCCCTGGCTCCCCACTTGCAGGAAGGGTCACTTCACAAGCAGTGAAGCAGGTCTGCAGGTGTCTGTCTTTCTCTCCCCCTCTCTGCCTTCCCCTCCTCTCTCCATTTCTCTCTGTCCTATCCAACAATGATGACAACAATAACAATAATAACTACAACAATAAAACAAAGGCAACAAAAGGGAATAAATAAATAAATATTTTAAAAGAAAGAGAGAAGTGCCTGAAGGTGGGAGTTGTAACAATGGTTATGCAAAGAGACTCTCATGCCTGAGGCTCTGAAATCCCAAATTCAATCTCCCACACCACCATAAGCCAGAGCTGTGCAGTGCTCTTGTTAAAAAAGAAAGAAAGAAAAAGAAAGAAAGAAAGAAAGGAAGGAAGGAAGGAAGGAAGGAAGGAAGGAAGGAAGGAAGGAAGGAAGGAAGGAAGAAAGAGAAAAGAAGAGAAAGAAATGCCTGAAAGTAACTCAGAGCTGAGAGCATGAGCCAAGGTGAGGGGGTGGTGCTGCCTGATCCCATTTTTAGTCAAAACTGAGGCGAGGCTACAAAGCAGCCAGACTTTCTTTCCTGCTGCAGCTTGTAACTTATTCCAAAGACAAATCCCCCTAACCAAAAAAAGGGAGTTTCAAAATACTTGAAGCAGTAGTAATAGCATTGTAAACATTCATAAGCACCTTGCCACCCTTGGAAATTGCTGTTTCAGAAAGTACATATTTGTCACCCATCTTACAAAGTGTGAATGAACTGTGGTGATTTATTTCTTGATTCATGCTATATTCACCAAACAAGAAAGGAGGGGGAAAAAAATCAGTTTTCTCTGGCCAGGTCACTGTGGTCAGTGGCAAGGATGCCATCATGAATCCCTGACACCATGACAAGCTAGCTTAGAGCTAACGTGTGACTTCTGGGCCTGAATAGCCATTTATCTGATTTCCTTAAGCCTTGGCCTGATTTCCTCCAATGAAAATGTCTACTAAGAACTGCCTGTTCATGGCACTTATGAGTGAATTATAGGGCTTTGCAAATGATAGTTCAGGTGGGAAAGTGCATGTCTTAACCTGCACAAGACTCCAGACTCAGACCGGACACCATAGACGGTACCTGGGAATGTTCAGAGATGGTGCTATGCTGCCCCTTCCTCTCCCTCTCCCCATCTGAAATACAATTTAAAAGCTAGCTGGAAGCAATGCATGTACAAAGCCCTAGCACAGGAAAAAAAAAAAAAAAAAAACCTAGGGAAATAGCATGATGGATATGCAAAAGTTTTTCATGCTAGAGGCTCTGAGATCCCAGGTTCAATCCCTAGCAAAGAAAAAAATTGAATCCATTCTTAAAGTTGTCTTACCTGTCAAATCTAGTGTATACTTTTCAGGTATCAGTCAATTCTGATGTACCAGTAATTGTCAGATATGTGGATGCATCTTGCCTCTGAGTAATGCCAACTGGCCTGTGCACACAGCAGGACTCTCCAAAAGACATATTCTAGAGAACATAGTTCAAGAGAAATGTGCAAAGAAAGAAAATTAGAGTTGTAACAAGAGTGGTAAGAATGGGACCATTTTTTCCCTCTAAGAAGCCTTTATTTTTGTTGTCTCAACTGAAAAGTTATTGAAAAAGAACAGAAAGGCATCTTCCCTACAAGAGGTGTCAAGTTTCAACTTAAGAGTTCAGGTTCCAGTGTTTGTCTGTCTGTTTGTTTGTTTCTATCACCCACTGACACCAAGAATGCTTCAGCTTCATTATCCAAAAATGTCCCTAACCCAGAGCTAAGGAAACAAGGGGTCAAACCTGGCTTCCCACTTATTTTTATAAAGTTTTATTGGAACACAACTATGCCTATTTACTTAATACTATCTATGACTGTTTCATGCTCCAACAACTATTTTACTATCTGGTCTTTCACAGAAAAGTTTGTTAATCCCTGAATTCAGTCAAAGAGTGAGATCCACCACTGCACATGGAAAGTTTCGTGCACCATGGGAAAGGTCAGGATTCTGAAAGACCCTTTGAGTAACTGTAGTCCAAATTAGCAGTTCTTCGAGAGTAGGGGGAAACTCAAGGGAAATGGACAGCATCTGCCAACAAGCTAAGATCCAGGCTACAACTGCTCCCACACAACTGACATTCTCTCTCAGACAACTGCTAGGAAACAGAAAAGTCTCTAATGCTTAATGCAGTCTCATCAAGTCTAGTGAGGTGTCTTGCTGAATTTAGAAATCTGTCTTCTATTTTAGCTGTTATCTCTTGATAAAGTACAAGCAGTCCTAAAGTTCCTTATCCATAACCCAGAAAATAAAGAGCAACTTTTGACTCTTGGAAGAAACTACAAAACCAAGTTCTCTTTGCTATATATTAGAGGAAATTAACATCAGTGTCAGAGATAAGGTATCCCAAGCACAATCTTTTAATATCTCAGGAATAGAGAATTAAAAAAAAAAACACTCTGCACATTCTCCATCACTTAAAACAGCTAATAAATAAACCGGAACATGAAATGAGTCTCAGAGCCTTACAATGAGAAGCCAGGGATAGTCTCTGCTAGATAAAGCCACAAAGCAGAAAGAGTGTATTTAGCATCACATTTTCCTGGAGTTTTTCCAAAAGCAGGGAGCAGAGATCTGGTTTTTTATTCTAACTCAGCCACAAACTCAGTACTTACTGAATTAAACACCATCTCTCTGGAGCTGCTTCCTCACCTGCATTTAGGGTTGAGCAAGCTTACCTGAGGATATACGGAGCCCCCAAATCATGTCTTATGAAGAAAGCAGTAACCACTCCTCCAGCTTTCCTCTTGGGCAACAATATTTTTAAATTTGTAGAGTGTTTTCCAGAAAAGGAATAGGTCAGATGTCATGGCTAACCCTAACCTGTGACAGGTGGGCATTGTGCTATTTGAAATCAGGTTCTCTCAAACGCAGAGTGAAAGGTTGTCTCTGAGTTAAAAACTAATCATCAAATTCTCCCTCCCGAGGTATGATGTCTCTTACTGTAAAACCATTCTTCCAAATTCCTGGCGACAGAGAAACTTCCCTTCAAAAAAAAAAAGATTTTATGTATTTATTAATGAGAAAGATAGCAGAGAAAGACCAGACATCACTCTGGTACATGTGCTCCTGCAGATTGAACTCAGGAGCTCCTATTTGAGAGTCCACTGCGCCACCTCCCAGACCATGACAAAGAAACCTTCTCAGCACAGTGCTGAATGCTTAAGAAACTACAAGAAGGAAAAAAAAAAAAAAAAACTCATGCACAGCAAATATCTCTAGGGAACCCCTGGAATAAGGAGCTTCAGAGCTCCCTTCCTGAAATAGTTTTGGGGTTTAACCAGCCTCCCAATTAAAACCACCTTCTTTCTCCCTGTAGCTCAGAATATCAGACCAACGGAGTCAGTGGTAGAGCAGCAGGTTAAGTGCACATGGTACAAAGCACAAGGATAAGGATAAAGATAAGGATCCTAGTTCGAGCCCCCGGCTCCCCACCTACAGGAGAGTAGTTTCACAGGTGGTGAAGCAGGTCTGCAGGTGTCTTTCTCTCCCCCTCTCTGTCTTCCCCTCCTCTCTCCATTTCTCTCTGTCCTATCCAACAACAACTACAACAATAAAACAAGGGCAACAAAAGAGAAGAAATAAATATTAAAAAAAAAAAAAAGAATGCCAGACCAAGGCTGGCACCAGTCATACTCAGCTTGTCATTCAAAGCCTCAGCTACCCTTTGGTTGTGTTTATTAACATGACATGAGATTAAACAAATTAGAAGGCTGCACTCAAGTTGCATTCCAGATAACAAGAACATTTACATCACTGAGGATTTATAAACAGTGGAACTGAAATGTGATAAGGGAAACGAGTTCAAATAGTTTTTCATATGGCCAAATTCCTTATTCAGATCCACCTGACTAAAATGGGAAAGCAGAGCTATAGCGGAAAATATATGACTGCAAACCAGTTTATATAGTGCAAGCCTCCCCAGCTGAAACCTCTCCAAGTAAAATGGGAATTGCTCTGCCCCACGCACAGACATCCCTATTCCTCCCCCCCACTCCCAAACTCAGAAACCAAATAAGCATCCTTGAACCTTCCTGGAAACCTGCTCTCCAGGGACCATGTGACCCGCTCCTCCCTCAAAGGCATCAGCCCTGTGTCATCTGTCCCCTCCCACTCTCCTATTGCTTGCCACCTGGGAGAGTCACCTGCTCTCTCTCTTCAGGCATACATCATTCCCTTTAAATCTATGCCTCTTTCTAGAAAAAAAAAAAAAAAACATGCCAAAGTTCAAAACAAACTCATCCACAGAGAGAATGGCCACCGAAATGGGGTGTGGACCATCTCCCAGGTCAGTTAATCAAGAAGCCAAAGGGTTCTTGCTGTTGTTGCTTTCCAATGTATTTGTCAGAGCCATTTCTCATTTTCTGTGCTTCATGGAGAGCTCATCTCCAAAGTGCTTCATGGAGAGCTCATCTCAAAAGGAATACTTCAGAGTGTGTCTGTAATAAACCAAGTGCTGAAACACTATAAATACACTCATTAGCTCAATGATCAAACAGAACCTCTACTGGGCAAACACAAAGCCCAGGGGTAGTGCTGTGTCCTGGGTCACCAAGCAAGATGGTGTAAGGACCTCAGGTGTCGGGACAGGTGCTGGTCAGGGAGTCTGAGAGCTCAGAAGGTTAGCATCTCTGAATTTTATCTTAGTAAGAAGATGCTATTGTTATAATTAAACTATAGTTTGAAACCACTGGGGGAATCAGGATATTCAGAGGAAGTCTGTAATTTTCATTCTATTTTGCTCTGAGCCTAAAAATTTTCTTAATTTTTGGATCAGGGAGATGGCTCAGGCAGTTAAGAGCACGGAACTAGTCTGAATGAAGCCCCAGAGGCCATGGGTTCAACCCCCAGCAGCATCGTATGTCAGAGCTTAGCAGTTTTCTGATCCTTCCTCTCTGCATTTTCATAATACATAATTATCTGTGTTAAAGTCTTTTTTTTCTTTCCCTCTTAGTCTTATATTGATTTTCCACATTTTCCATAAGGATCATGAAATACTACCTTTATAATTTGGAGGAGAAAAGTCATCAAAACAGAGAATGACCAGTAAAAGGGAAGGCAATGGTATTTGTATTTTTTTAAACAATTCATTATCTTTATTTATTTATTGGATAGAGACAGCCAGAAATCACAAGGGTGACAGAGAAAGAGAGAGACATAGAGACATCTGCAGCACCGCTTTACCACTTGCAAAACTTTCCTCCTGCAGGAAGGAACTGGGGGCTTGAACCCTGGTCCTTGAACATTGTAACAGGTGCGCTCAAGCAGATATGCCACCAGCAGGCCCCATATTTGTATTTTCATATTTAAAAATATATAAGAATCAATCAGGGCTAAATGGATAAACTACAAGCACTTTTGCTTAGTGAAATAAGTGAAAGACAATTACCTGATGGTTTCACTCATATGTGGAATATAGATAACTAAAAAAAGAAAAAAAGAAAAAAACCTGATAATTGTAGTAGCCAAGGGCAAAACTAGGGCAATTATCAGAAGCTGGGGGAGGTGGAGGAGGTCGGGCATTAGCGCACAGGGTTAAGTGCACATAGTATGAAATGTAAGGACCTCACAAGGATCCTGGTTCAGCCCCCAGCTTCCCTACTGCAGGGAAGTCACTTCACAAGCCCTGAAACAGGTCTTCAACCTACCTCTCTCTCCCCTTCTCTATCTTCCCCTCCCCTCTCAATTTCTCTCTGTCCTATCCAACAGAAAAGAAAAAAGAAAAAAAAGGCCTCTGGGAACAGTGGATTCACTGTGTTGGCACCAAGCCCCAGCGATAACCCTGGAGACAAATTAATTGATTAATTAATTAATATTAATTAATAATGTGGTCTGGGAGGTGGCGCAGTAGATAAAGCATTGGACTCTCAAGCATGAGTTCCTGAGTTCAATCCCCAGTAGCACATGTACCAGAGTGATTTCTGGTTCTTTCTCTCCTCCTTTCTCATTAATAAATAAAATATTTTAAATAATAAATTAATTAACAAAAAGAGGAGAGGTGGTGGCTTCCAATTGGAGAGCTGGAGAGCTGGCATGAGAACTTTAATGGTAAGTATAGACTAGAGAGCTATACACACATTTATCTGTAGATGTGAAATTATACTTCCTGATAAAAGCAAAAAGAACATCTAAAGCTCAAATCTATAGATTGAAAACAAGTATACTCATCCATAAGTAATGTCTCCCTAGAGCTAATTTTAAGTTAAAAAAAAAAAGCTTTAGAGTTCTTGCATTTCATTTTAAATAGCACACTATATACTATGTGAGTTATTAATCATTATGTAAGGTTAATTTGTATAAGCCCGCAATAAGTGCTCCTGTTAAGTTTCCAAGTGTTCCATTTCAATATAAGTAAATTTAAGTAGGTTCTCAAATTTGTATGCCACCAATTTTAGGCTCAGGATCCAGTAGTCAATAATACTGAAGGCAATAATTATAGTTTGCTGTATTGGTTTGCTAATAATAAGAAAATCTTTATTTTTATTTATTTTATAAAAAGAAAAGTTGTTGTTTAATGGGTACAGAGTTTCAGTTTGGAATGCCAGAAAGTTCTGAGCTGGCTAAGTGGAGAGATGAATAGTCATATTACAGTAAGAGTATGTTTAATGCTTCTGAACTATACACTTAAAAAAGATCAGAATGCTTCCCAGGCAGAGCACCGAAAGAAAGGAAAAAAAAGATCAGAATGCTAAATATGGTGTTAGTATATTTTACCAGAATAAAAACAGCATTAGCTTATACCTCACCATATTTTTTTTGTTTGTTTGAGATTGCACACTTTTTAAATTAGGAACCAATACAGGAGAAAAGTCATGTACACTCTGCCTGACCCCAGAGGGTGCCTTTACCAGCAAGAAGTCTAAAATTAGAGCTTGAAGCACTTCCATTACACTAATTGTAATGTAAGGTCCCCTAGAACAAACTTTTCCATTTGGTTGATTTTTTGGGAAGTCCATGGAAGCACGAAAGGCCTGTTAGGGAAGGCCATTCAGATCTGCTGGGTGTAAGGCATCTGTGCGGCATCTGTCCACAATGACAGCCACTTTGATTCCATTCATTCACACAAAGATTGAAGTGCCTACTATGTGCTAACACGTAGGTCAAACACTGGTCTCCTGGATATTGCAATGGATGTTGAGACTTGTTTTAGTCAAACGTCATTTAGGTAGTGATTTCAAATAACTCTACAGGACATGATATGACTTGCATTTCTCAAAGACACCGAATGTTTTCTTTTGGTTTCTTTGTAATTGCCTTCCTTTGTCCTTTGAAATGGTTTGAACTTAGAGAAGAGTTGCAGAGACATCCCTTTACCCAGGAGCAATAACTACTAAGGTTTTGATATATCTGCTTTATCATGAGCTCTAGCTAGACCTCATGGAGGTGTCCCTTCTTCCTTTATTCACCCCCTTTCTTCTCCTCCCCTCCATCCATACATTCACCCAGTTCCCTTCTGACTCTATCCTGCAGTTCTTCTCTTCATATATATAAGTTCTTTCCAGAACTCCTTGCGGCTTAATCATGGACATTTCCTTTTATCCCTAAATGTTCCATGTAGTTTTCTTTCTTTCCTTTTTTCTTTTCTTTTTCTTTTTCTTTTTTTTTAATCAGAGCACAGTTCTGGCTTATGGTGGTGTGAGGAAATGAACCTGGGACTTTGGATTCTCAAGTGTGAGGTTCTCTTTGCATAACCATTATGCTATCTACACCAGCAATGGATGGTGACATTTTACCTCTACGACTCAGCTGTCAAAGGAACACACAGTGCCAGGGTGAGAGAGCAGAAACATGAGCTCTTAATTTATGACCTCAGGGGAATTAGTGTACTGAGCTGCTGGCAAGGACACACCACAGTGTCAGTCTGGTCTGCCCCAAACTAAGACAGACACACAGAAAGGCCATCCCTGGCATGTTAACATTGACTCTGTGGTACTACCTAACAGACAAGCCACACTCAAACCTGACAATTGTCCAAGATGGAGAAGGGCTGGTGCTCAGGATTTAAAATACTGACTCAAAGCTCCTGCCTTAACCACCAAATTGACTGACAGCAACAGTCACTCCCTTGATTTCCACAAGACTTTTCCTCAAAAACTCCATGGGAAATGGAATTCTCATTATTTTAAAATGTCTGCCTATGGACCAGGTATTGATGCATCCATGATCACACTCAAGGACCCAGGTTTGAGTCCCCAGCCCCCAACTGCAGGGTGGAAACTTCAAGACTAGTGAAGCAATGCTGAGGATAGCTCTCTTTGTCTCTCCTTATCTCTTCCTCCCTCTCAATTTCTCTCTGTCTTATTAAATAAAGGGGGAAAAAATGGCTGCTGGGAGTGATGGATTCATGGTGCAAGCACCAACCCCTGGTGATAACCCTGGTGACATTAAAAAATAAACTACTTAAATATAACACCTGCCTCGGTTATTTAATGAAGCACTCTGACAGGAACCACTGCCTCCCCATGATATGACAGTCCCATTCCCTTTGGTTCCAGCCACTGAAATCTTCTGGAATAAGAATATTATGAGAATCAGAGCAGGCTGCACTTTAGGACTGAACCCTCAATTGGATCAAATCTGACTAAGACCCAACAACTCTAGTTGGCCCTTCTTCTCGGAATGTAATCTTGATGTGACCCTGTCCAAACAATAGCTCCCAGGTTCTAGAAGACTTGGTGTACTCAGATGTGTTGGGGCAATACAGGTAAAGCTCCCTCTTTAGGAGGTACCTTTCCACACGACTCTCCAGTAACTCAGTCTACTCAGCAAGCTCAATGGGTGAGTAGTGGTCCGGAGCCTCTTAGATGGCTATTCATCATTTGTGACAACAGGATGAGCAGCGCTGGAGGTAGCACATGACCTAGGGCACTAGAATTAGAAGCATGAGGTCCCGAGTTCAAGCCCCAGCATTGCATGTGCCAGAGTGATGCTCTGGTTCTCTCACTCTTCTCTCTCACTAATAAGCAAATTAAAATAAGAACAGAATGGACTCCAGAAGCACGCCACAGAATTATGACCAAATGGATTTTGGCAAAGGTACAAAGCACCTTAATGTAGAAACTGTAGCTTTCCTCAACAAACAATAAATAATACTTATCCTAAATTTTGCATCTTATATTTAAAAAAAAAACTCGTAAATGGAATACATAGTTAAATGTAAGTAAAAACCATAATTTTTTTTTAAAAAAAAAACTTCATGACTTTGGGTAAGTTTTTGGATATGGCATCAAAGTATGTACCACAATAGAAAAGAAAAGTACTATCTTGCTTCAACAACATTTGAAACCAGGAAAGACAAACTACAGACTGAGAGGAAAACATTTGCTAATCCCATCTCCAACAAAGAACTTGCATCCAGAATCTACAAAGAAAACTCTCAAAATGTAACAGTAAGAAACCAAACAACCCAATTTCAAAATGGGCCAAAGAGCTAATAGGCGCTGTAACAAAGATGATGGCCAGATGGCAAACAAGTTCACAGAAAGATGCTCAACACCACTAGCCACTTGGGGCTTACAAATTCAAGTCACAAGGAGACATCACAACACAGTAAAATGACTAAAGGAAAAAATACTAACATTGGGTGTGGGTTAGACAGCATAATGGTTATGCAAAAAAGACATTCATGCCTGAGGCTCCAAAATCACAGGTTTAATCCCCCATACCACCATAAACCATAGCTGAGCAGTCTCTGGTCAGGAAAAATAAACTAACATCATGGGCCATTTAAAGAGATCTTTTGATACACACATCTTAAAGAGGTAAGCAGTGCCTTTGTGGCATATCTCAGTAAACGCTCAGTGGGAAGACAGAACATAAATGATCCACTTTATCATTAAAACTCAGCACAAAGGCCAGCAAGATAGTTCACTTGGAAGGGTGCATCCCATGCTCATAACACAGGTTGGAGTCCAACCCTTGCACACTGGGGGAAGCTTTGGAGCTGTCTTTCCTTTGCTCCCTCTGTCTCTATCTGAAAATGTTGGCCAAGCAAGAAAAAATCCCATTTCTCCATTTAGTAATCTCGCCCATTCTTCACAGGAAGGCAGGACACATGCTCCTCTTTTTTTATTTTGTTTGAAAATGCTGATAGTGTATGAGGTCCTTTGCACTGTATTTGTAATTGAGAGATAACTGAATTATCGTAGTTGTTGACGCACAGGTTAGATCTCTCATCTCTTTTTTTTAAAAAAATTATTATTTATTTTCCCTTTTGTTGCACTTGTTTTGTTCTTGTAGTTATTGTTGTTGTTGATGTTGTTCATTGTTGAATAGGACAAAGAGAAATGGACGACCCGAACTGCCCCTGCGGCTACAGACAGACTATGACCCACATAGTCAACGACTGCCACCTCTCCAGATTGAAAGGAGGTCTCGAAACTTTACATCAGGCTCAACCTGATGCTGTTGACTGGCTACGGAAGAAGGGCAAACGCTAGAAGAAGAAGAAGAGAAATGGAGAGAGGAGGGGAACACAGAGAGGGGGCGAGAAAGACAGACACCTGCTGACCTGCTTCACCGCCTATGAAGTGACTCCCCAGCAGGTGGGGAGCCGGGAGCTTGAACCGGGATCCTTAACGCTGGTCCTTGCGCTTTGCGCCACATGCGCTTAACCTGCTGCGCTACCGCCCCGACTCCCCCTCATCTCCCTTTTATAGGAATCTGCAAAACATTCACCCCAACTTACAGTCTTTTCCATCATTGTGTACCAGAACCCCAATGTCCCCTGCCCCAGACCCCTCCAGTACCTTCTTCCCCAGAGTTCTTTGCTTTGGCGCAATATACCAAACCCAGTCTAAGTTTTACTCTGTGTTTTCCCTTTCTGTTTTTGTTTAAGTTCTATTCAAAGAGATCTATGATGGTGTACTGCACCAAAGTAAAAGAGTTTGGTGTGGGGGGGAGGGTTCAGGTCCTGGAACATGGTGACAGAGGAGGACCTAGTAGGAGTTATATTATTATGTGGAAATGTTATGCATGTACGAACTATTGTATTTTACTGTTGATTGTAAACAACAATAATCCCCCAATAAAGAAATTTAAAAAAGAGAGAGCTCTATGTACACGTATATGCATAACACCATAATGTGTAATAATCCAAATTTGGAAGCAACCCAGATACCAACAACAGACAGTGACTTTCCTGCACCTTTTAATACTGACTCATTTAACTCATTCAGTCAGATCCTCATAGCAGTCCTACAAGGCAAATTCTCTTCTTGGCTTCATTCTGCACATGAGGAAACAAAGACAGAGGGTGAGGAGGGAAGTTGGGTGTGGAAGCCTTCCATTCGCTCCCTGAACAGATCAAGTTCTCCATTGTCCTCAGGCAGGGCTGCAGATGGAGGAGCCCGCCTAGCCAGGAACAGAAGGAGGAGGAGAACCCCATCAACTAGGCAGACCCCAGTGGCCTTCCCAACCCTCTGAAAGGCTGCTCTTTCTTTGTTCACCTCTTTGCTCTCTTACAACATTTACAGCAGGCCAGTCAGACAACTGCAAAGTTCAGGTTTATAAAAAGTCCTTGTCCCCTTCCGCTTCTTTAATAGGACAGGAAAACCTTAGCCTTTCTGAGAAGTCCACCCGGTGTCACTCTCAGTCAGGAAATCCTGGTGCTAACCACTACCCTGCCAGGTCAGTGTCGAAACTCATACCTCATACCACTGCAGCTTGAGGAAGAGCATACATCTGATACAACAGAGCACAGGAAAGACCAAGGGGACATTGAAACAGCCAAGACCCTCACAAGTAGAGAAAACACTGGCGTCCTCCATCAGGAGACAGCCCCATGAATCTCAGACTCCAGGAAGTAACCTCACCACCTTGCCATTGAAGCAAATACTTGAACCAAGTTCAATAGTTGTTATCAACAGTCCTGTCAGTGAAACCAAAGAAATAGAGAGGTTGCTAGGAGAAAGTGGCCCACTACAGTTCCAACACATGGCACAGGGGAAAGCTTCATGGTGGAGCAGGATGGTGGAGTGACGCCTTAGTGTCTCTTGCTGGGAACAGTCTCTCTCTGTGTCCACCTCCTGCTTTTTGACTTCCTGTCCAGTGTTTAAAAATATGAAAAATAAAAATGTTCCTCCTCCAAAGGTAACCAAACGATCTCTCAGACTTTGAGAGAACTGTGGTAGTTATGAGGTGAGGGGTTATGGGGTTAAGACTCTGATGGAGGAGGGGTCAGGCAGTAACACAATGGGTTAAGCGCACATGGTGCAAACTGCAAGGACCCGAATAAGGATCCCGATTCAGTGAAGCAGGTCTGCAGGTGTATATCTTTCTCTCTTCCACTCTGTCTTCCCCTCCTCTCTCTATTTCTCTATCCAACAACGACATCAGTGACAACAATAATAATAACCACAACAATAAAACAACAGAGGCAACAAAGGGGGAAAAAATAGCCTCCAGGAGCAGTGGATTCGTGGTGCAGGCACCGAGCCCCAGCAATAATCCTGGAAGGGGAAAAAAAAGTCTTTGATGGAAGGTGTAATGATTCGCACATACCTTATGTGGATGTGAAATTACACTCCTAAAACATTATAATTATCGAAAACATCAGTAATGAAAAGAAAAAGAAAATTATCCCAGGAATGGTGGTATCACACAAGTAGTATATGTACCACCACTGTACTACAAGACTTTTTTCACATTAAAAAATATATTTTTCAACAACAAATTGCATCAACAAGGGCAATAATAATAATAACCACAACGAAGCTACAACAAGGGCAAAAAAAGGGGGAAAAATGGCCTCCAGGAGTGGTGGATTCATGGTGCAGGCAATAACCCCAGCAATAACCCTGGAGGAGGAGGGAAAAAAAAAAAATATATATATATATATATATATTTTTTTTTTTTTGTATGTAGCATTACAAAATAATTTATAGTTTCTGGGAGTCTGCCCGGGGCAGTAAGCAGGTTAAACGCACATGGCGCAAAGTGCAATGGACTGGCGTAAGGAACCCGGTTCAAGCCACCGGGTCCCCACATGCAGGGGAGTCGCTTCACAAGCAGTGAAGCAGGTCTGCAGGTGTCTATCTTTCTCTTCCTCCTCTCTGTCTTCCCCTCCTCTCTCAATTTCTCTCTGTCCTATCCAACAACGATGACAACAGCAGCAGCAATAATAACTACAACAATAAAAAACAAGGGCAACAAAAGGGAAAATAAATAAATATAAAAAATTAAAAAAAAATTTTTTAAAGAATTTATAGTTTCAGACTAAGAATCAAAACTATAGGAAACAAGCAAAACTTAATACTAAAAACACTAATTACTGCTCCAATGCTAGGAAGGAAAAGGAAATAAGTCCTCAAGTAAAGAGGAATCCAAACAATTCTATGACTAAATACAATTTAGTTTCTTCTGACTTAGGTCATGCTTCGCTTTTGTTCAACAACAGCAACAAGAAAAGAAAAAAAAAAACTTACTTTATCCAGGCCTAAATTTGATTTCACCAACACAAATTTTGTTCTCTACCTTTTATATAGGCATTCTGAAATATACATGCCTACCCAGTAAAAGTGACTGAAGTGTTGTCATTCGACATGGGGGAAAAATGTGAAGTTTGGGCTTTCAATACTATCTCCTGGGTTCCAGCTGATTCCAAAGGAATTAAGAAACAGATTGAACAAAAGAATTTAATTGCAGGAAACACTGAGTTAACTGACTATAATAATATTACAATGCAATTTGTGCCACCACATCAACTGTAGACTTCTCATTTTCAAAAAAGGGCACACATCAGCTAAGGTAACAACAAGTACCACAAAGAATGCTGGTGCAAAAGAGTGACAGAAACATGAAATACTAAGGGGGACAAGAGCTGGGTTGCCTGGTAGAATACACATTTGTAAGTACCTGGGTCCAAGTCGCTGGTCACCACAAGGGTGCATTTGCATGGAGGAAGCTTCATGAGAAATGGAGTGGTGCTGTGGTATCACCTGTCTCTATATCCCTATTTTTCATACTCTATCCAAAAAAAAAAGAAAATCTACCAGAAGCAATGAAATCATGCATGCATAGATTCCCAGCAATAAATCTAACGGCAATAAAATTAAAATATTATTATATTTTGATATATATGAAAATGTTATGCATATAAATTATATAACGCTAAATAATCAATATGGAACAGCGCTCTCTAAATAGCACTTTACCAGTACAAACTGGTTTTTGCCCCGTGTACATTTTTAAAGGCCAGTCTAGTAAAAGAATCAGCTAGAACATGTGTACAGAAAAGTTGTAAGGCTCAGGAGACCCATTTTTAAGGTATTAGTAACAGGGTGCAGCTCACTTAAGAGTTCCAAAGTGCATGTGGGAAACATGTGGCCTCATTTCAGCCAAAGTCCGTATTCTGTGCTCAGTCACCGGGAGGGCTCTGTGTACACTCTCAGTGCTTACAAAGGACTCAAGGGCCCCCAGCCTCAACCCTCAGGCTAGGGAAGGCACAGTGGAAGGTTCTCCACACACAGCCCTTCAGCAATGACACTTTCTGACCCAGAAAAGTCCAGCAGGTATACACAAGCAGCACAGAACAAGATTCTGGCCAAGGGAAGGGTCCACAATACTAATAGAAATATGGGTACCTAGGACCATAGCATAGCCAGTTGATTACACATATTACCTTGTGAAAGGACTCCGGTTCAAACCCCCACTCCCCTTTCTCTCACACTCTCTCTCTCTCCCTTTCTCCCCTTCTGCCCCTCAGTGTTTCTCTGTCCTATCAAAAGAAAAGAAAGGAAGTGTTTAAAATGGCCAACAGGAGCAGTGGATTCATTGTGCAGTCACCAATTGCTAACAATAACCCTGGTGGTATTACTTAAAAAAAAAAAAAAAAAAGAGGTGCCCTTTCTTTGGGAAGACCACTGCTGGAGAGTCTCCCCTCTTCCTGGACTGAGCTGGAGAAAGGAGGTGAAGGATAAAGAAGAATACAGATTATCTTGCAGCACAATGATCAGGGGCTGGTATACACTGAGGCCAAACTCCCTGTGATCTCATCTCTAAAATGAGGGTGTCAAGTTAAATGAGAGTTCCAAGTTATTTCCAAAGCAGTGAAACAAAAATGCATTCTGGAGTTAAATAAACCCTGAGTCGAAGACTTACTAACTGTGCAAGTTTGTAGTTTCTCCAAGCCCTGATGGGGAATCTCAGCTCAGAAGGGGGAATCTATGACTCACAGACAGATGGAGAATGGACAAAGTTCCAACAGTCCCCATCTCGTTTTTTAAGATTAAACTGGAGGGGCCAGGCAGTGGCACACAAATTACAGTGCGCAAGGACACAGGTTCAAGCCCCGGCCCCACACCTACAGGGGGAAACCTTCACAAGTGGTGAAAACAGTGCTGCAGGGGTCTCCCTGTATCTCCTCTCTAGCTTCCCTTCTCCTCTCAATTTCTCTGTCTCTATCAATAAATAAATTAACTAATTTTTTTTTTTTAAAAAATATTGAACTGGACAGCATGTGTAAAGCAACTGATGCTTCCTGGGCCTAAATGTATTCCTTCTCTTTCTGATACTGTGATCACAGTGGCTTGAGAGGCCCTTTGTGAAGTGCTTGCTACAGCCAGTCTCCCCCCTTTACAGTTTCCTGTCTGGCCACGCCTCACACACAACCTGCACTCTAGTTATATCAACGACAATTTGTATCTAAGTGTTTTCTTCCTCAGTCACAGTCCGAGGCCCTTAACACACAGCTTCTCAGTTGAGCTGAACATCCTTATAGGAGAAAAAAAAAAAAAAGAAACTGAGGCACAGAAAGGTTGTCTCAGGCCCCCATGGGTGGTAAAAGCAGAGTCAGGATCCATCTAGATAATTGGACTGCAAGTTCAGAACACTTTTTTCTTTAAGATAGAGACAAAGACAGAGGCAGAGAGAAAGAGAAAGATTGAAAGAGACCACAGCACTTAGCTTTCTTTTCTTTTGTTTTATTTTTTTAATATTTATTTATCCTCTTTTGTTGCCCTTATTGTTTTATTGTTGTAGTTATTGTTGTTACTGATGTTGTTGTTGGATAGGACAGAGAGAAATGGGGAGAGGAGGGGAAGACAGAGAGGGGGAGAGAAAGACAGACACCTGCAGACCTGCTTCATTGCCTGTGAAGCGACTCCCCTGAAGGTGGGGAGCCGGGGCTGGAACCGGGATCCTTATGCTGGTCCTTGCGCTTTGCACCACATGCACTTAACCCACTGTGCCACCGCCCAACTCCCCAGCACTTGGTTTTCTTTCTTTCTTTCCTTCTCTCTATCTTTCTGTCTTTTCTTTCTCTCTGTCTCTCTCTTCCTTTCTTTCTTTTTGCATCTAGGGTTATCACTTGGCTCAGTACAAGTACTTGCGTTGTACACATTGCAAAGCAACACACTACACAAGTGGAGCTGTCACCAGCCCTCTGAACTCTTCTATAACTTTTTTATTGTTACTATTATTAGATAAGAGAAAAAAATGAGAGGGGAAGGAGAAATAGGGAGAGAGAGAACTGCAGTACTGCTTCAACACTTGAGAAGTTTTCCTC
This sequence comes from Erinaceus europaeus, assembly GCF_950295315.1. NCBI lineage: Eukaryota > Metazoa > Chordata > Mammalia > Eulipotyphla > Erinaceidae > Erinaceus > Erinaceus europaeus. Next base: position 21,266,340 of record NC_080182.1, read on the forward strand.
CTGCAGGTGGAGACCTGGGACTTGAACCCCTTATTTCCTGTGCATTGTAACATGTGTACTTAACCAGGTGCACCACTACTCAGCCCCTGAACTCTTTCTAAGCCACCAACCAGGCTGACTTCACTACTTTAAGGATCTGGTTGCCATTTCAGGCCAGAGATGATCAAATAATACCTCACAAACTAAATCCAACCCACTGCCTGTTGTACAGAAAGATTTATTAGAGCAGACACACACCCACTCATCTATGGTGGCAGAACTAAGTATCTGGCCCCGCACAGAAAAAGTTTTCTTGCTTCTGTTTCAGACTGTCAGCTCCTTCAGGGAAGGCCTAGTGCTTTTTCCTTCTGCGTTTCCTGCACTTGGCCTAGCATCTGGCAGACACACAAAAGGCACTCAATAATAAGCCCATGGGTTAGGACCATTCCAGCAGGCCTAATTACCAGGGTGGGGGAGCATGTCTGTCTGGGGGCTGATGCTGCCAGATCGCTCAGAATTTGGAGAATCTCCCAATTCTGTCCAGACTGTGCTATCAACCCGTAGGCCTGGGCAAACCATCCTACTGGCTTCCTGGCATTGTCAGCAGTCCGCCACAGCTCCAGAAGGAGCCACTGCAGATCTGCTACCTAATCCACTCAGCTATCCTGAGCTAGGGGTTTCAGTGGAGTCCCCAATCAAATTTTGGGGTCCCCTGAATTCTACTGCTTGAGGGAATACAATCTCCCACACCAGCCTCTTCCACAGTTCACTGGTTGTGGGGTCAGCATTGCAGACTTAACACATCTGGGAATAGACATATTAAAAACCAATGTTAGGTGGGGTCAATGTGGGGCAGCTGATAGAGTACACATAGCAGTTACCATGCACAAGGACCCGGGTTCAAGCCCCCAGCCTCCTGCCTGCAGGAAGGAAGCTTCACGAGATGAGGAATAATGCTGGAAGTGTATGTCCTCTTCTTCTTTTTAACATTTTATTTATTCATTTATTTTGGATGGAGATGAAGAGAAATCTAGAGAGAAGGGGAAGATAGAGTAGGAGAGACACCTGCAACACTGCTTCACCACTTGTGAAGTTTTCCTCCTGCAAGTAGGTACTAGGGGCTTGAACCCAGGTCCTTGCACATGGTAACGTGTGCACTCAGCCTGATATAGCCCCTCTTCTTCTCGATGTCTCTGTCGCTAACCCTCTATCAGAAAGAGAGAAAGGAAGGAAAGAAGGGAGAAAGGGAGGGAGAAAGAAAAGAGAAAGATAGCCACTAGGAATGGTGGCATCATCATGCCAGGAATAGCCCTCGTGGCAAAAGGAAAAGAAAAAGGAAGAAATATATCTGTAAAAACAAACAAAAACCTGGCATTGCTGGAAATAATATAATGATCTATGAAACAGACTTTCATGCCTGAGGCAGCAATAGTCCCAGGTTCAGTCCCTGGCACAGACATAAGCCAGAGATGCGCAATGTTCTAGTTAAAAGAGGAAAGAAATGAGTCCGTTGCCTTTCCCACTCATTATGTTTTTATCACAATATTTGTAGAAAGTTGCCAAGCCACAAGAAAACACAGAGTTCTCTACTACAATACAATAAGAAAGCAATTATTCTCAGCTGAAATGCTGCCTTTAACCTTCAAAAAAACAGGCTTGCAATGAGACTTTGTATAATGTTTCCTAATTTGACCATTAACATTGATAACCATTGTGTGAAGCAAAGCACAAATAAAGCACTTTCTTCCTGAGATGTGACCATATTTGATCCAGTCTGAGTTATCAAACATCAAATTCTGGATATATATATATATATATATTTCTTCTTGGCCAGGGCCCAAATAGCCTCCATCAAGAGCCAGGCAGAAATGCAAAAAACTTCCCACATCTCCGCCATGGTATTTCAATCCTCCTTTCAGGACACAAAGACCTATGGTGTATCATCTCCTCAGTTCTCAAACACCTGCCCATGTGAGCAGACTGTGAGGAACCTCAGGCTGAGCAGCCACTGGAGACGGTCACCCCCAAGTAGATAAAACTAGCACCTGGGTTGCCTGGCAGAGGTGAGAAGAGCAGAGACACTTTCACTATGCTAAGGCTAATGTGTCTAAAGTCCACAAAGTTGCCCATTGGCCTATCTAAAATGCAAGACTGTTGGAGACATACTGTGCACTTCCCTGAGACAGTAGTGCTTAGAGTAACCTTGCAACACTGCAAGTGAATATTATACCACCAAAGAGTTGTGACTCATCCAAGGTTGTGCACAAAAAGGAGGCAAGAGGTCTCCCCAGCTTCACTAGGCTGTGCTTCTACAGATGCCCCTCTCAGAAGAACAATTCTACTTGTGTGAGAATGAGGAAGTCCCTGTTTTCCAGAAGCTGTCCAGAAAGTTATGCACCAGGGAACCCATCCAATCTGGAAAACTCTCTGAGATTGTCTATCTGTCCCTGTCCTATGACCCTGCCATGTCAATTCTAGACCGTGACCCAGGAGAAATGAAAACATGACCACACAAAGATACAAACTGCAGATTTATTCCTAATAGACCCCCAACTGGAAACCATCTAAAATGCCCACCTGTGAGTGAATACATAAACTAACTCTACAGAATGCCTTTTTACTCAACAAGAAGAAGAAATGAATGATATAGTACTGGGAAGACACAGCTCAGAAAACTATGCTAGGCTGAAGAAGCCAGAACTCCAAAAAAGGCATCCTGTATTATTTCATTTATATGAAACTCAAGGACATACAAAACAAATTCATGGTGATAAAACTCCAGAAGGGATTGTAGAAGAAGGGGGATTCACTGGAAAGAAGCACAAAAAAACTTCCTGAGGGAATGAAATATCCTAAGCCTTTTGGGACAGTGGTCACAAGGTGTAAACAGTTGCCAAAACTCATCAAAGAACACCTAAGATCTGCACATTTTATACAGGCTAATTACGCCTTATAAACAAAAGTCCTCAGGCAAATGAGTCATCCTGGTGACACAGAAAATAGAGATGATTATATGATTCCTTCCAAACCTGATTGCTCAGTGGTATTGAAAAGAAACCCTAAAGATTTCTCCATCTGCCTATTCAACAAAAATTAGTTTCACTCACTGACATGAGAAGCAATTTCCCTCATAATATTATCTACTTTACATTTGCCCAAGGGGTCTGTCTAGTAGACAGAGATGAATGAGGTTACCAACTCCCCCTTAACAAGCCCACATAGAATCACATCAGCAACCAGGAAAGAAAGGACTGTCACCATAGCAACCAGTGAAGGGTAGGAAAGGTGGATGAGAAGACAGGTTTTTATGTTTTGTTTTGTTTTGCTTTGCTTTGCTTTGTTTTAATTGTGTGCAGATTGGAGCCTAAGACTTCAGGCATGCCAGCTACAGATGAACCTCTATCCTGACCCAAGTCCAAGAAAAAATATCTTAAAAGCTAGTTACCAGGTGGGGCAGTAGCACACCTTGCGAAGCACAAGCTTTCTGGTTCAAGCCCCCGCTCCCCACCTGCAGGGGAGTCACTTCACAGGTGGTGAAGCATGTCTGCAGGTGTCTATCTTTCTCTCTCCCTCTCTGTCTTCCCCTCTTCTCTCGATTTCGCTCTGTCCTATCCAACAACGACAACAAAATGGAAAGAATGGCCTCAGGGGGTCAGGCGGTGGCACACTGGGTTAAGCGCACATAGTACAAAGCACAAGTTTAAAATGGCCAAGAGCTGTGGATTCATCATGCAGGCATTGAGACTCAGTGATAATCCTAGTGGCAATTAAAAAAAAAAAAAAAAAAAGCCAGCACCACGGGAGTCGGTGGTAGCCCAGCAGGTTAAGCGCACGTGGTACCAAGCACAAGGACCAGCATAAGGATCCCGGTTAGAGCCCCCCAGCTCCCCACCTGCAGGGAAGTTGCTTCACAGGTGGTGAAGCAGGTCTCTCTCCCCCTCTCTGTCTTCTCCATTTCTCTCTGTCCTATCCAACAATGATGACATCAATAGCAACAACAACAATAACTACAACAACAAAACAACAAGAGCAACAAAAGGGAAAAAATAAATAAATATTTTTAAAAACTTTTAAAAAAAGCCACCTTAGACTGTGGACGCTATGATTGTGGTGCCCTCACCCCTAAAGTATTCACGATCACTCCGTGAACATCATTTCCTGTGGCAAAGACTTGCTTTCTTTCTTTCTTTCTTCCTTTCTTTCTTTTTTCTTTTTGATATTTTATTTATTTATTCATGAAGATAAAAGGACAGAGAGAGAAAGAACCATATATCACTCTGGTACATGTGCTGCCGGGGATTGAACTCAGGACCCCATGCTTGAGAATCCAATGCACCCCCTCCCGGACCACAAGACTTGGTATTTCTAGCAGATGTGATGCTGAGCTGAGAAGATCATGGAGATCATCTGTGCAGGCCTCAATGTCACCACAGGAGCCCTTCTAAGAGGGAGGCAAAGGGAGATTGGACACACAGAGAGCAGAAGACAAAGTGAGGACCAAGGTAGAAGCTGGAAGGATGTCATTACAAGCTAAGGAAAATCAGCAGCCACCTGGATCTAGAAGGAAAAAACCTTCCCTTCACATCTCCAGTGAGAGCACAGTTCTGTCAACTCCTTGGTTTCTTGGTTTGAGCCCAGAGGAGCTGAGTTCAGACTTCTGGTCTCCCAGAGAAGATAACTGTCCCTTGTTGCAAACTATCAAGTTGGTAGACATTTGTTAGACTCTAAGAGGAATGAAACTGGAAACAGCTACCTGTAGCAACTCAAACTTCTAAATACTCAGATCTGTAAAAGCCACTGCTTTTCTGATTTCCACATTAAAAATAAGAATTGTTTAGCAACACAAAAATAAGAGGGGTTAGAGAGATAGCTCCGTAGGCTTATCTATACTGACGTGTGTGTGTGTGTGTGTGTGTGTGTGTGTGTGTGTGTGTGTGTGTGTGTGTGTGTAGGTCGCTCAAGCAGGGTTTCTCCTGCCCTTCTACCTGAATGAAGCAAGTGCTCTTCAACAAACATTTTTCAGAAAAATGCTCAAAATTATTGATTATCAGTTAAATGCAATAAAGGGATAAAGAAATAACTCTTTACATCTGAAAAGACTGAAGAGCAGGGGAGATAGCACAATGGTTATGCAAAGAGACTCTCAAGACTGAGGCTCCAAATTCCCAGGTTCAATCCCCTACACATCAACATAAATCACAGCTCAATTGTGCTGTGGTAAGAAAAGGAAAAAAAAAAAAAAAAACAGAAAGCTGTGTTGTCAAGGATGGGGCTGGTGGGGAGCCTTCTATACTGTTGGTGAGAATGTAAATTGGTCCAATCCCTGTGGTACACAGTCTGGAGACCTCTCAGAATCTAGACATGGATCTATCCTATGACCCAGGAATGTCTCTTCTAAGGATTTATTCAAAGAAAGTAAAAAAAAAAAACAAACACCTACCCAAAGAGCTATCTGTAGACTCCTGTTCACAGCAACACAATTTTTAATAGCCCACATTTGGATTCAATCCAGATGCCCAACGACAGATGAATGGCTAAGAAAACACAGTGAACTACTAGTCAGCTGTTTAAACTAATGAAGTCTTCTCCCCCACTTTATCTTGGATGAATCTCAAAAGAATCATGTTAAGTAAGATAAGTCTGATGAAGAACGATGAATATCAGGTATCTCACTCATAGGGAGAACTTAAGAAACAAGGCAAGAAATAGAAAACACAAGGTGAAACTTGGACTGGACGTGGCATATATATCAAAGGAAAAGACCCTGGGGAAGGAGGGCACCAGAGAGGGCAGAAAGGATGTTGGGTACCTGGTGTATGGTTGCAGGAAAGGACCTAGGTTGGATAATGGAGTAGTGTGCTTGTAATAGGAGTATCACAAGTATAAGAACAACTGTACTCAAGTGTCAAAACTATAGTATAAATCAGTATCACACATGCACACCAATAAAATTAAAAAGGAAAAAGTGGGTGGTGACACACTTGGTCTAGCACATGCACATGTTACCATGTTCAAGGACCCGAGTTTAAGCCCCTGGTCCCCACGTGTAGGGGCAAAGCTTGCAACTGGTGAAACTGGGCTTCAGGTTTCTTTCTGTCTCTCTCCCTCTCTATCTTCCCTTTCCATCTCAATTTCTGGCTATCTCAATCTAATAAATAAATGAAGATGATAAATAAAATAAATTAAATAAATCAGTTTTTTTTTAAAGTGGCCTAGAGCAGTGACACTGTGCTGGTTCCACTAAAATAAAAGAAACAAGACAGTCATAGGAGGTGAAATGGCAAGTTAGACCAAAGATGCCCACCACATGTGTACACACATCCACCAATAGAACTGTAGCCAGAATATAAAATTGAATTCTTCCAAGTTAAAAAGAAAAAAGGCAGAGACACTCCAATCCGTAAGTGGACAGAAACAAGATTCCCATAGCCTCTCACCAAACATAGAGTCCAGATGGCCAGAGGACACACAAAAAAGACACAAAACTTCATGAGTCATCAGGGGAAGGCAAATTAAAACTACAGTGAGATTAAATGAAAACAAATACCAATCCTGGATGAGGACACCAGACTCATGTACTGAAATGGCCACTCTGGAAGAGCCAAAAGAAACTGGCAAGAATTCAAGTCTCCATCTACCAGAGTTTTAAATGTACTTGGCATATTCACACAATGAAATACCAAGTAGCAGTAGTAAACATACCACAACTATACACAGGGACTAGGGCTGGGAGATAACTCACTCAGGACAGCGCGCGCAGCGCACGCACAAGCAAGCACAAGCAAGCACACGCACATGCGCGCGCGCGCGCGCGCGCGCGCGCGCACACACACACACACACACACACACACACACACTACCGTGTTTGAGGACCCAAGTTCGAGCCCCCACCATTACAAAGAGCACCTCACCTTTTCCTTCTCTGTTTCTCTCTACAGGAAATAAGAAGGGAGGAATAAAGACTGCCAGGAGTGGTAGAATCATGAATGCACAAAGCGTCACTGGGCAAAAAGGAAGGATAATGTTTGCAAACAATAGTAAGTAAAAGAATTCAAGCACAAAAGATCACACAACACAAAGTTCAAGGAGAAGCCGAACTAATCTAGGGAACAAGAGGGCAGAGCAGCAGATGCCTTATGGAACTAGCAGGGGTGCATTGGGGTGGCTGCCTTTTTTTTTTCTTGATCTGAGTGTGTGTTGTTTATGAAAATTCACTGAACTATGCTCACTTGTAATTGTGTATGATTCTGAATTTACGTTAGATTTGAAATTCACCTTCCAGCATGCTTGAGCTCCCAGAGGCTCCAGACTGAATTCTCAGCTCCACTATAAGCCAGAGCTAAATAGCTAAATAGTGCTGTGTATGTATGTGATTTAAAAAATACAAGTTTTAAAATGATCCTCCAATGCTCAGTTATTTGGAGACAAGATAAAAAGACATGAATAAGGGGGTTGGGTGGTAGTGCAGTGGGGCGCCTAGCGCAAGGACCGGCGTAAGGATCCCCGGTCGAGCCCCAGGCTCCCCACCTGCAGGGGAGTCACTTCACAGGCGGTGAAGCAGGTCTGCAGGTGCCTATATTTCTCTCCCCCTTTCTGTCTTCCCCTCCTCTCTCCATTTCTCTCTGTTCTATCCAACAACAACATCAATAACAACAATAATAATCACAATAACGATAAAAAAGGGCAACAAAAAAGAAAAAAATTTTTTTAAAAAGACATGAATAAAGGAGCAGGTGGATATGCACCTGGTTGAGCACGCATGTCACCATGTGTAAAGACCTGGGCTCAAACACCCAGTCTCCATCTATAGGGGGAGCTTCACAAGCGGTTATAAGTATCTCTCTTTCTCTCTTCCTATCTCTCCCTCTTCCCTCGATTTCTCTTTTTTCCATCAAATGAAAGAAAAAGAAATAACCGGGAGTCGGGCTGTAGCGCAGCAGGTTAAGCGCAGGTGGCGCAAAGCACAAGGACCGACATAAGAATCCCGGTTCGAACCCCGGCTCCCCACCTGCAGGGGAGTCGCTTCACAGGCGGTGAAGCAGGTTTGCAGGTGTCTATCTTTCTCTCCTCCTCTCTGTCTTCCCATCCTCTCTCCATTTCTCTCTGTCCTATCCAACAATGACGACAACCACAATAATAACTACAACAATAAAAAAACAAGGGCAACAAAAGGGAATACATAAATAAAATAAATATTAAAAAAAAAAAAGAAAAAGAAATAACCACCAGAAGTAACAGATTTGTCTTGCAGACACCCTGCTCCAGAGATAACCCTGATGGTAACTAAATTTTAAAAAAAATTTTTTTTTTCAAAAGGCATGAATTCTGCACTATTCCAGCCTTCAGGTCCATGATTGGTCAACAATTTGTCTGGCTTTGTATGTTAACTCTCTTTTCAGCCACCAGGTTCCAGATGTTAGCATGATGCCAAACAGACTTCCCTGGACAGACAACCCCACCAATGTGCCTTGGAGCTCCGCTTCCCCAGAGCCCTTCCCCACTAGGGAAAGAGAGAGACAAGCTGGGAGTATGGATCAACCTGTCAACGCCCATGTTCAGCGGGGAAGCAATTACAGAAGCCAGACCTTCCATCTTCTGCATCCCACAATGACCTTGGGTCCATACTCCCAGAGGGTTAAAGAACAGGAAAGCTATCAGGGGAGGGGATGGGATACGGAGAGCTGGTGGTGGGAATTGTGTGGAGTTGTACCCCTCTTATCCTATGGTTTTGTTAATGTCTCCTTTTTATAAATAAATTTTTAAGAAACTATTAAAAAGGCATAAATAATTTTCCTTTTCTCAACAATTTTTTCAAATGGTGTAATGGATACAACATCAATTTAGGAGAAAAAAGATAAGGGTAAAGAGAAGAAAATAAAAATCCCCCATAAATCCCACTAGCCAAGGAGAACCATGGTAACCATTTGGCATAAACTTCCTCAAATACACCTACATGCTAAAAAGGAGATAGAATCCTGCAGGAAGTGGTTAACACAAAGGAAGTATCAACAAATATTCTGAACCATAGTGAATAAATCATATTACATATGCACCATTCTATGATATATACACTATAACCTAGAAAACCGTCCCTTCATTATTACTATCAATGAAGCAATCTAATGTCCCTAAGATATGACATGGGGAGTCAGGCGGTAGCTCAGCGGGTTAAGTGCACGTGGCACAAAGCGCAAGGGCTGGCGGAAGGATCCTGGTTCGAGGCCCCGGCTGCCCACCTGCAGAGGAGTTGCTTCACAGGCGGTGAAGCAGGTCTGCAGGTGTCTTATCTTTCTCTCTCCCTCTCTGTCTTCCCCTCCTCTCTCCATTTCTCTCTGTCCTATCCAACAATGACAACATCAATAATAACAACAATAGTAACTACAACAATTAAAAAAAAAAAAGGGCAACAACAACAACAAAAAAGAGATATGACATGAGCAGGTCCAGAACAATCTGGTAACCTAAACAGCAAGATGACTGCTTCCTAAGTATACCAAGGCAAGAACACAAATCCAGAGCAGTGATTTTCAGCCCTCGCATCACCTCTGAAATTACTGGACTGCTCAAAAAGTAAGTATTTTAATTCAGTGTGATTTCAGAAGTGAATATAGGCCCTGAATGATGTATCTAAATGGGTCACATGTTGCCCAACCCCCCTAGAAATCACTGCTAAACTCTGCATTCTCAAGGCATATTGTTAGTGCAGATTAAATCAAAAGCAAGCGCTGAGTAGTTGGTCACGAAAGCCTCACACTGAGTGGGTTGTGGTGCATCCTGAGGGTAGGGTAGACATGGCACAAAAGTCAGATTTCCTAGCCCAGAAGACAAGGTTGTAGAGAGCGGGGCAAGTGATAAATGTATTAACATAAGGACTAGGATATGAGCAGGCAATCAAGAATTAATGATAGTAATAAGCATTGGTCAAAACAGAAAAAAACTTGGTTTGACATCTTCTTGGTTGTTCATTTTTCTTATTTGCTTAATATGACTGAAGCGTGTGTGTGTGTGTGACCTTGCTCTAATCCAATAGTAGACAAGACAGACAAAACTGTTCTTTTCTGTCCTCAGGTTGCTCCCCCAGAGATACAAAAGAGAACCAAGGAGCATAGCAGAGAGTATTTCGTAGTAGAATCAAACAGAGAAGGAAGATAAGGATGGACTCAAGGTAGAGAAGAGAGTTAAATCACCTCTCATAGACTCATCTGAAAATGTTTGGTTTAGAGCCAGGCACTGGTGCACCTGGTAGAGCAAACATGTTACAATGTGCAAGGACCTAGGTTCAAACACGTCCCCCGCTCACCCCAAGCCCCCTTGTCCCTATCTGCAAGGGGGAAGCTTCAGAAGCAGTGAAGCAGTGCTGTAGGTGTGTCTCTTCCTCTCTCCTCTATCTCTCCTACTTTCTCAATTTCTCTGTCTCAGTCTTCTAAATAAGAATTAAGAAAGTAAAGAAGAAATTAAAAAAAAAAAGATCTGCAGCCAATTAAGCCGACCGTGTTGCCCTCCCCATGGTGCCTGGTGTGCAGTGGCTGCAGACAGCAGCCTCCTGGGTAGTGTATGCAGCCTGTTGCTTGTATAGGCTGCCCTAAGGGACCCTGGAGACAGCCCTTCCTGCTCTGTGTTCATTTTATGCCTGATCTCCTGCTCTCCCTAACTTTATGCTCCAGACGGGGATGCGAGGTGCTTTTGGAAGCCCCAGGGCACCATGGCCAGAGTCCACATTGGCCAGGTCATCATGTCCATCGGCACCAAGCTGCAAAACAAAGAGCATGTGATCGAGGCCCTGCGTGCAGGGCCAAGTTCAAGTTCCCTGGACGCAAGAAGATCCACATCTCCAAGAAGTGGGGCTTCACCAAGTTTAAAACAGATGAATTTGAAGACATGGTGGCTGAAAAGCGCCTCATTCCAGACGGCTGTGGAGTCAAATACATCCCCAACCGCGGTCCCCTGGACAAGTGGCAGGCCCTGCACTCCTGAGAGCCTCAGAGGTGTCCCTTAATCAATGACAATAAATCAAAATCATGATTATCTTAAAAAAAAAAAAAAAGAAAAGAAAATGTTTGGTTCCAAGTTTTCAAGTGGTCTGGCTAAAATGAAGTACTATCTCTCCAATTCTGAGATAATTATGTTAATGTGGCCCCCAAAGTAACCACGGCATTCAGAAAGCAAACCAAGATCCTTATGTACCAACAAGAGTCTACTCAAAGAGAAGCAAATGGAAACTCTATCCAGTAACGCCTACCACTTTTCCAGATCCTGCTAAACACCAGTGGCCTCTTTTAACCCTCACACTGAAATGAGAATAGTGACATTCTTGTCACCACTTAACATTTGAGAACATGGGAACCAAGAGCAACTAAGGAACTGGCCTAAAGAGACCTGTGCTCAGTGCCAGTGTTGGGATTTGACCCAAAGTCCCTCCACTCTCATCTCCCAAATAAATGCCCACTGGTGGGTGAAGAGTTTCTTTCATCAACACTTAAGTTTCTTATTCTACTCAAAATTTACCTTTTAGCATTTTACTAACTCCACCAGTCATCAGAAAAAGAATTGGAGGCATATCCGACATTAGCAATGTCTTTTTTTCTCCAAATAGAAAAAAGTGAAGACCCTCAACTACTTGAGCTCCACTTCCGAGATCCCATCAGAAATTAGATCCTGGGGCCAGGCAGTGGTGCGCCTGGTTGAGTGCACATTGCAGTGTACAAGGACCCAGGTTCAAGTCCCCGGTCCCCACCTGCAGGGGGAAAGTTTCACGAGAGGTGAAGCAGGGCTGCAGATGTCTGTCTGTGTTTCTGTCTCTCTATCCCACCCTTCCTTCTCGATTTCTGGCTGTCTCTATCCAATAAATAAATAAAGATCATTTTAAAAAAATAAAAAGAAAATTAAAAGATAATTTTAAAAAATAAGAAGAAATTAGATCCTAGGAGGCCAGGCAGTGGCACACCCAGCTGAGCACACAAGGACCTGGGGGGGGGGGGCACGCTCCACAAGCAGTGAAGCAAGTTTGCCGGTGTCTTTTTCTTCTCTTATTCCCCCCTCCCCTCTCAATCTGTCTTATCTAGTAAGAAATAAAGGGGGAAAATAGGAAAAATGGCTGCAGGGAGTGGTGGATTCGTAGGCACGGAGCCTCAGCAATAGTCCTGCTGGAGTAAAGGGGGGAGAAAGGAGAAAGAAACAAAGAGATTAGATCCTTAAACAGATGACACTGTGAGTTACCCCAACCCAGACAGCATCACCTTCCTGACTAAAACCCTTCTGGGCAACCAGAAGACTGTTTTCAATTCTTCCTCTGGTCTACCTGGCACCCTGTGACCTGGCACTGACTTGCTTCCTCAAGTTCTTTTGGGATCCACTCGGCCCCCTGGTTCACTCTACATGAAAAGCAAAAACTGGGTGAAAAGATAATGCTCTAGATTAAAATGTGAATAGCAGGAAAGACAAATAAAGCTCTAGGTTAAAATGTGAATAGCAGTAAAGACACTTGATTCACACAAAGTTATTTCCTTTATTTCATCATTTAAGGGCATTACACATAGCACCTACCACATTCTAAGGGGTGTATGTGTTTTGCTAATTTATTTAGGTGCATTCAGTCTTTTAAATTGTCTCAGAAGTCTGTCTTATGCTAATATAACTACTTTTTTTTATCCTCTCTTGTTTTGGTTTGGTTTGCAGGACTAGGAACAAACATGCACAATACCACTGGCTAAGAAGCCTCCCTGTGGTCAAATGTTTTATTTATTTATTTATTTATTTTTGAGAAAGAAAGACACCACAGTATGTACCCCTTCAACCTCCATAAAATTCCCCCACACATGGCCCATGGTGCTCCCCTATGGTCCTAGGGCTCAAACACAGCATGTACATCAGGTAGGCACTTCCTAGTTGACCTAGCTGAAATATTTTCTTACATAACTGCAACAGTGAATTACAGAAACCTGAGTGCTCATTTCCCCCATGCTCTGAAGATCTTACACTCTTGCAGTCAATGCATGTGTTTTATTTTATTTCTTTGTTCTACCAGAGCACTGCTCAACTCTGATTTATGCTGGTGCAGGGGATTAAACCTAAAACTTTGGAGCCTCAGGCATTTAAGAATCTCTTTGTATAACCATTATCCTAGCACCCCATATATGAGTGCTTAAACCAAGTGTTCCAGACCTAATCTCAGTGTGTCCCAGACATGACCTCTCATTATGCCATTTATTTCTTTAATAGTTTATTTTGTTTTATTTATTTATTACTTGATAGGACAGAGAGAAACTGACAGGGAAGGGGAATAGAGCAGGAGAAAGAGACAGGAAGACACCTAGAGCTCTGCTTCATCTCTCATAAGGATTTAACCCTGCAGGTGGAGATCAGGGGCATGAACCCGGTTCTTTGCACATAGTAAATGTGCACTGAACCAGGTGTGCCACCACTTGGCCTTACAACATTATGCCATTTATTTTGTGTCTGGCCCAAACTGTCTTCCTAAAGTCACAGTGAGTGGGTTGACAGTGCTACAAATAAAGACAGAATAAGCTTTCCAGCAACCTCAGGACACAGAGGGAACAAAAAGTTCAGCTGGTGACTAGTGTTAAGTCCTGAAAGCTTTAAGGCTAGAGACTTGTCTTAAACTGCAGATAATTTACAGAAGATAACATGCGACCACAAAATTATGTTAACATGAATCTATCAGCTCACTGATCTGCAGTAAGGCATCATTATCCTCCCTCTCCCACCCTGACTAGGAAAGGATGGGCTTCTCCTGCTTTATAATTCCGTGTCTCCTCCACTACTTCAACAGAAGATGTCCATAGGTTTTGTTTGTTTGTTTGTTTGTTTGTTTGTTTTGCCTCCAGGATTATTGCTGGGGCTCAGTGCCTGCACCATGAATCAACTGCTTCTGGAGGCCATTTCCCCCCCTTTTGTTGCCCTTGTTGTAGCCTTGTTGTGGTTATTGTTGTTATTGTTGATGTTGTTCATTGTTGGATACGACAGAGGGAAATGGAGAGAGGAAGGGAAGACAGAGAGGGGTAGAGAATTACAGACACCTGCAGACCTGCTTCACCACCTGTGAAGCGACTCCCCTGTAGGTGGGGAGCCGAGGGCTCGAACCTGGATCCTTACACCGGTCCTTGCACTTTGCACCACATTCACTTAACCCGCTGTGCCACCGCCCGACCCCCTGTCCATAGTAGCTCTAGCAGTTAGAACAGTACCTGGCACATAGTAGGCCCTCTGAATGAAATAGCCTCTGAATAAAATGCTGAACAAATAAAAAGATTCTCCAGGTTTCTATCTGTCCTCTCTTCTCTTTCTTTCAAAGAAGATCCCTTGCAAAGGCAGAAGTGTGCAAACACAGAACCTATTCTGGTCTTTAACTTCAGCCAATTACCAAAGAAACAAGACAAAACAGAAAAACAAACAAACAAGCTTCATATTTGCAGTGTCCACTTTTCCCAAAGAACACACAACAGCCACCAAGAATGTCAACTATTTTCCCATCACTTCTAGATTCAACCAGTAATTATTTCCTTAAACACCTGATGGGCAACAAACACTGAGATAGAAACACAGTTCCTCCCGCAAAGACATTAGGCTTAGAAAGCAACCAGGCTTTTAAAGTTGGTGGCAGATTTATAAAACTGTGAGTCTACTTTGTAAAGACACCAACTGGCAGACACTAATAAACAACAGTAAACAAAATCAATAAAGAGACCTCAGTAATGCACACCTAGCCGCATTTCACCTCGGCAGCCTGCAACCATCTAGGTGATGTTCTTATCATTTTTACTGGTTATTATTAGTAACTTTACCTCTTCCTCTCAATCTGGCCTCCAACCTAAATTCCCCAGTAGATTTTAAATTATACAAAAACATGAGTTACTCCAATTCCTCCTAAATCCACTCCAAAGAACAAAAATCCCTTAATATACACTGCAGGTAAAATGCCATCCCCAAGTAAAATAACTGTAATCTGGGTAAAATCCCTATCTGTGGGTGGAGAGTGAGGGTAGGGGTAATATATTAAAAGTGATTGCCCAAGCACAAATAAAACGTTGCCACTGACAAGGTTACTTCACGTGCCATTTACAAGACAATTCCCAAGAACTGAAAGCAGATTCAGTCACCTCTCTCATATCCCCCACACTCTACCTATTCTTTTTCTGCCTTAATAACTAAATGGCAAAGGGTAAAAGTAAGAGCAGACACTGAGCTACATTGAGAATTGAAAAGATTTAAAAGTTAAAGTGCAACTTCCACCAACATAGTAACAGATCTCCAAGGAAACCCAGTGGCTAGGCAAGTTCTCTATAGCACCAATATGGAATATTGGTGCTATAGAGAACCTATATACCTCTATACTTAGGTATTCATCTTCCTCCTAGTTGATTCCTATAAATAACTGCCTGCTACTATTCTGCTAGAAGCGGTCTAAATCTTCCCAAACAATCTGCAGGGAGATAGCCAAGTAATCTAGTTTAACCCCAGGCAACGTGTGTGATTCACATTTCACAAGTATCCTTAAAAGAACCCCAAGAGTCCTAATATCCAAGGGTTATTAAAGGCAGGACAGAAGAGCTCATCCACAACTTCTTTAAAAAAAAAAAAAAAAAATCAGTGGTGTAGAAAGCACAATGGTTATACAAAGTGACTCTTATGCCTGAGGCTCAATCCCCACCACCAACAAAAACCAGAGCTGAGTAGTGCTCTGGTTAAAAAAAAAAAAAAACACCTAAGTTAAAAAACATAAACAGCAGCGTCCCCTACATATACTCCCTCCAAATCAGCCTCACTGAGGTAGCCCACGCACTATTACCCCCTCCAAATGCTCTCTGGAAGCCCCATCCCGACACCCATCCTAACAATTATCCATAACTAAGACTTCCCAACGCTCAGGGTACAGTGAGCAGGAAACTAAGCCAACGGGGGATAATCAGAATAACTAAGTGGCACACAGCCCACTTCGAAAGAGAAGAGGGTGTTAAAATAACAACTAAACTTCCGTGGCAGAGATTGGAGATACCAAACCAACAACTAGGAATAGTGTGTGTGTGGGGGGGGATTTTGCGTGCCGGAAGGTGCTGAGGATGAGTGTCTGGGTTCTCTCTGTGTGTGTGTGTGTGTGTATATATATATATATATGTGTGTGTGTGTGTGTGTGTGTGTGTGTGTGTGTGTGTGTATGTATGTATGTGTGTATATATATGTATATATATATGTATATATACATACTTAAGTTTCTAATGTATACGCTGTGGAGAGAAGTGCCTTGGAGGGCCCAGACCGATCAAGGCTTTTTCCCCGGTGCAGAAAGCACGCCCCCTCTGTCTCCCTCTCGTAGCCTCTACGGAGGGGTGCGGGAAATCGCCGGCTTGCAGGGCCCGGGGACCTGCGCGCTCCTCCCGCCACTCTGGTAGCCGCAAGAAGCCACAAGGACAAGCAGGGCTCGCAGCTCCGGCCGGGCCACTAAGGTGAGGTCCTGGCTTGACAAGCGAGCTTCACGGGGGGGGGGGGGGGGGGCCGGGACCCGAGAGGCGCGCGCCGAGGCGGGCGGCGGGCACCCTGCACCCTGCACCCTGCACGCGGTTAGGCGGCGCGCGCCTCACACCCCGCGCGGGGAGGGCGCGAGCGAGGGGCGCGCGGCGGCGCGGGCGGCGGGCGCGTTACCTGTTCTGCCAGCCCTGGAGGAGGTTGGTGTATTTGCTGAGCACGCCCTCGAGCGCCGGCTCCCTCCTGCGGCCGCCTCCTCCGGACGGGCTAGCGGCCACCGAGCCCGGGCTGCTGCGGCTGCCCCCGGCACCCAGCACGGCCCCGGCTGACCGGCCGGAGACCCCCCGGCTCGCCAGGGAGCAGGAGGGCGAGGAGCCCGCCGAGGTGGCGCGGCTGCTGCTGCGGCTGCTGCTGTTGCTGCCCCCGCCGTCTGCGCCCTGGGCCGCCCTCTCCATGGTCCGTGCGCGCCCGGGACGCGGGTGCCCGCCGCGGTGGCGGCCCGGGCACTGGGGCTCCTGAGGCAGCGGCGACTGCTACAGCTCCGGGGCCCGCGCCTGGCTGTTCTAAATCCCCGGGAAATGCCTGACTCATACAGGAGGAAGAGGAGGAGGAGGAGAGCTGGGAAGAAAGCCAAAGAGGCTGGATGCAGTTGCGGCCGCCCCTCCTCCCTCCGAGGCTGGCCCCAGCCCCTCCTTCCGCACTAGTTTCCCCGGCAAGTTCGGAGAGGGAGGCCGGCTTCGAGAGCCTTCCTCCCGTTCCTCCTCCTTTTCTCCTCCGTCGTGTCGTGTCGTGTCGTGTCGTGTCGTGTCCCCGCTGCTGCGGTGCTTCGGGGCGCCGAGCCGCAGGGTGGGCACGCCCTGAATCCACGCCCTGTCACCCTTCACATTCCTTCTGCCGCCCCCTCTCGGAGCCGAAGGGGCGAAAAGGGAATCACCGCGCGTCACTCCCTGCCCCCAGACCACCTCGGGACCTGGAGGGAGAAGTGGCCCCACCCATCTCATCCACCCGGATATGGACCCGCCCGGTCTAATACGGGCTCACATGCCCGGTGCTCTCTGTCTTCTGTGAGCCAGGCACAGATTCAGGGTAACCTGGAAATGAAGCTCCCTGGCAGAGCCAAGTAGCCCGGCAGCGAGGGCTTCCGGGATGTCCTGGAATTGGGGTGGAGAGGGGAGGGCGGGTGGTTCTCATTAGGTTGCTCACGGGGGCATTGTCACGCATCGGATTTGGGATAAATGCATAATGAACACCAGGGCCGAGCAGAAGCGAGGCAGAGAACTCTCAGGTTACTGCAAGCGCCTGTGTCCATTAGCCAAGGCGGCTGCTCTCGTCTCACCCTAAAGCCTTCTCTGATGGCCACACTTAAACCTCTCCAGACACTCACTACTTACTCCTAAGCAAACAGCACCAAGCACTTGGGAGAGACTGAAACCGCTAGGACTGTTCTCAGCAATTCCTGTTCTAAGACCCCACTGCATTTACAAAAACAGTTAAGATTTCTCTGCGTTAGCTGTAACTTCTGTCCCCATCCCACCCAAGAGACGCTGCACTGCAACTACATTTTAAATTCTAAAATCATTGCACGTTGGCAAAAGTAGTCAGGTTTGCATTCCCTCCAGCTCATTAATGATTTGGATAGACATAAAAAGCCAAAGCAATCTGGAAGTTTCTAAAATTGGTTTAAAATAGCTTTAAGAAGCACACGTGTTCATGCACACAAAGAAAACAAAGACAAAAGTTGATAGGTGATCCCTATCTAAATGGTTTTCAAACCCATAAAGCAGATAAATAATTCAACAGTTAAAAAAAAAACCTACTAAATGGAACGGTCTGCTCTCCTGGGGACAGCTCCCCACACCTGACCCCTTTCTAACTTTATATCCTACTAGGATGCTTTCAGAGATGGTTTAGTGTTAGCAATTTTGATGGAGAAACTTCTGGGGGGGGGCGGTGAGAAGTGGTTGCACCCCTGAATAAATCACAATTCCAGCTACCTGCACAGTGGAAAGGAAGGCAGAAGAATCCACCCAAAGAGATTACATAGTAAACCAACTTTGACAGCAGAACTGGTTTCTTGTCTATGATCTTGATCAAGTTCTGTTCTCTCTCTTTCTCTTGTTTGCTTGTCTCACTGGCCATTTCACTGCTCCAGGCTATTTTACAGGTAGAGAGAGAAGGAGAGAGAAAGACAACACAGCACTACAGCTTCCCCTGTTGCTGTGAGACCAAGCTCCAAATCTGGTCTCTGACATGGCAAAAGTAAATGCCCTCCCAGGTGAACTGTCTTGCCAGTCCATGTTACATCTGATAGCTTTGGTTTTTTTCAGCTGCCACTTGGGACTAGTAATAACACCAAGTATGATAAACTGTGTGAGAATGTTTATTCGATCCAAGAATTTATGGCCTTTTCCTGTGGTCAGAATATCTTCCCTCTACAGTGACCTCACACTTAGCTATGGAATTGGTCTAACTGGTAAAATATGAACAGGTAAACATAGGACGATTACAAACATAAGATTTCTTGTGGTGCTGCCATCTCCCAGTTTTCCGTCTACCAGGTTAATGGCATGTTCCAGATAAATGTGCTTCTTCACATTTGAGTCCTAGAATGAGGACACATGAAGAATACAAAAGAGCCAAAGTCATTTTGGGCATTTCACATGTACAAAATGCTTACTATGAGCCATTCATGTTGCTGTGAGACTTTAGGAATTATTTTGTACTACAGCACACCTTTACTTAAACCAACCACTCAATATGTGAGTATTCATGCAATCACTCATTGATGTAAAGACTGTGAAAAGCTAGGTTCATATGAAACTAAAAAAATGTCGGGGGGGGGGCAGGTGGTGATGCACCAGGTAGAGCACATTTGTTACAATGTGCAGAGGCCCAGGTTCAAACCCATGGTCCCCTGTGTAACTGACTTCAAGTATTCAATGCAGGGACAATTAATTCCTCAAAGACTCAAGTCTGGTCTTTTGAGAAGCCTGGGTTGGCTGAACTTTGATGACTTATGGCCTGAAGAAGGACTTCTTGTGGTGTAGACTGAGTTGACTGTCTTTTACTAGTTACAAGATACATCAAAGGAAGTTTGAGACAGCTTAAATTAATAACATAGAGAATAGTTTGTTTAAGGGAAACCGATGAAGTAAAGTAAGTCTGCATAGGGAACTTATAAGTGGTGTTAAAACCATAAAAGCCTCTTTTTAAAAAGAATTTATTTATTAATTAATGAGAAAGATAGGAGAGAGAAAGAAACAGACATCACTCTGGTACATGTGCTGCTGGGGATTGTACTCATGCTTGAGAATCCACTGCTTTATCCACTGCACCACCTCCCAGACCACAAAAGCCTCTTCTCAATAACATTTTTTAAAGGTCTCTCCAAATTAGTACTCGTAAAAGAATTATGTCAGCAGAACTTAGGGCTGCAGTGGCTAGCAAATCAGTATTCCTTCATTCACATCAGGTATCAAGTTGGCTATGACCTGGAGCTTTGACATCCACTGACACCTGTTAGTGTTTGAGAAGTTACAGATCTCTGCGGGCCATGCAGAATAATTAGGCTATGAACTGCACAAGCCTATGGCAAGTACAAGCCTGGCATAATGATATAGATTTTCTGGACATGTCCTATTTATCCATAGTCCCCTTCTACAGGAGGGAAACTTCACAAGTGGTGAAGCAATACTGTATGTGTCCTTCTGTCTCTCACCCTCTATCACTCCCTCCCCTCAAAAATTCTCAATCTCTATCCAAAATAATAATAATAATAATACATTTTATTGGCAGTCATTTATATATCAAAACAACACCCTCTTATGAGACTGTAACTACCTTAAACATCTGCTAAAAGAAAAGTGCTGCCATTTTTTTTTTTTTTTTGTCCTGTCAAAACCCTAACAGCACTACTCTGTGCTGCCTGGCCATTCTGTAACTGGATGAGATAGTAAAACAGATTCTCACCCTTGGACCAAAGAATTGAGATCCTGTGAACTATTGAGTTGGGGGAAGAGGGCGTGGGCAGCAGAAAGAATTAAAGGCAGCGTCTTTCTTTGGTTATTGACTCGAAATAACAAAATATCCCAGCAGAAACATGTTTCTCATAATTCTGATGGCCAGAAGTCTGAATTCTCTTCCAGGTCCCTGACTTAACACTGTATCCTCACATCTGGGCAGCTCTATGAGGTCTCCTTTTTATATATATATATATTTTTTTAATAATTTATTTCTTTATTGGGGAATTAATGTTTTACATTCAACAGTAAATACAATAGTTTGTACATGCATAACATTCCCCAGATTCCCATTTAACAATACAACCCCCACTATGTCATTCATCATCTTTCATGGACCTGTATTCTCCCCCAGAGTCTTTTACTTTGGTGTAATACTCCAATTCCATTTCAGGTTCGACTTGTGTTTTCTTTTCTAATCTTGTTTTTCAACTTCGGCCTGAGGAGGTCTCCTTTATAATCACGCTAATCCCATTCTTGAGGTCTCCATTCCCAGGACCTAAGATAACCCCCCTCCCACATCACACTGGGCATTATGCTTTGCATATGGGGGGAAGGGACGAAACATTCAGCCCTTAACAGCCAGAACCTGCCCAAAGCAAGTCAATTACACAGGAGCTGAAAGCACTGAGGCAGAAGGTCAGTATTGAGAGATGAGTAGAGCAGATAAGCCAGAAGAAGCACTACCAGGAGAGAGAAATAAGTACATGCTGTTCCCTCTGTAAGCTTTTCATTTGGTTTGTACTTCTTGCTTCTTACTCAAGGAGTTTGGTTTCTTGTTTGTTTTATAAGGTAACACTGGTCCATGTCATTCTACAGGCCTCAGATATACAGCACTACATTCAATATTTGCATATGCTACATTATGATCTCTTCCCTCCACTCGTGGAATTTTAAAGTAATAGTCACCTCATCCAAGAAGTTTGGGACACCAATGTGTCCCAAAGTCTCACTTCTCCAGAGTCCTAGCATACTAAGGAAAGATAAAAGCAGGCTAGGGGTATGGATCGACCTGCCAATGTCTATATGCAGTGGAGAAGCAATTACAGAAGCCAGACCTTCCACCTTCTGTACCTCAGAAAGAATTTTGGTCTAGGCCTCCCTCCCCCAGGAATAAAGAATAAGGAAGTTTCCAATGGATGGGATAGGAAATGGAACTCTGTTGAGGGGAACAATATAGAATTGTACTCCTGTTATTTTACAATTCTGTTAATCATTAAGTCACTAATAAAAAAAAATTTTTAAAACAGTTGAAGGACAAAGGATAATAAATTGGTAGAAATACTTCAACTACATCTCCATTTTTTTTTCTATTAAAAAGAAGGAGGAGGAGAAGGAGGGGGCTGGACTGTGACACATCTAGTTAAGTGCATAGATTACTATGTTCAAGGACCTGGGTTTCAATCCCTGCTCCCTACCTGCAGGGGGAAGGCTTCACAAGCAGTGAAGCTAGTTTGCAGGTGGTCCTGTCCCTCTCCCTCTCCCTCTCCCTCTCCCTCTCCCTCTCCCTCTCCCTCTCCCTCTCCTCCCCTCTCAATTTTCTTTTTCTTTCTTTTTTTTTTTACTGTTTATTTATTTTCCCTTTTGTTGCCCTTGTTTTATTGTTGTAGTTATTATTGTTGTTGTTATTGATGTCATCGTTGTTGGATAGGACAGAGAGAAATGGAGAAAGGAAGGGAAGACAGAGAGGGAAGACACCTGCAGACCTGTTTCATCGCCTGTGAAGCAACACCCCTGCAGGTGGGGATCCTTACACCAGTCCTTGAGCTTCACAACACGTGTGCTTAACCCACTGCACTACCCACTGCACTACCGCCCTACTCCCCTCCCCTTTCAATTTCTATCTATTCTCTCTAAAATGGTTGCTGGGATTCATGGTGTTGGAACCAAGCCCCAGCGATAACCCTTGTGTCAATAAAGGGAAAAAAATGTGGTTGAGTAGGTGGCACAGTGGATAAAGCCTCTCAAGCATGAGGCCCTGAGTTCAATCCCCAGCAGCACATGTACCATAGTGATGTCTGGTTCTTTCTCTCTCTCTCCTTCTATCTTTCTCATTAATACATAATTAAAATCTTTTTTAAAAAATTAGAAAAATAAAATGAAAAAAATGGCTGCCAGGAATGGTGGCATTACTATGTAAGCACTGAACCCCAGCTTGGTGGCAAGAAAAAATATATATAGTACACACTATTCTTACTTCTGTTTTATAGATGAAAAAAACTAAATCAGAAAGATATTAAGTGGGAGACAGATGGTGGTGCACCCCGTTAAGTGCATATAGTACTACACACAAGGACCTACGCGAGGGACCCAGGTTCAAGTCTCTGCTCCCCACCTGCAGGAGGTTCACGTCACAAGAAGTGAAGCAGAAGTGACTATCTTTCTCTGTTTCTGTCTCCTTTGTCTCTCTTTCTGTCTCCCCTCCCCTGTCAATTTCTCTCTGTCCTATCAAATAACATATATATATATATATATATATATATATATATATATATATATATATATATAACAAATGGCTGCCAGGAATGGTAGATTCATGGTGCTGGCACCAAGCCCCAGCAATTACTCTAGTGGCAATAAAAGAGAGAGAGGATGTTAAGTAAAATCCTGCAAAGCCCAATGGAGTTAGAATTTTAACTCATGCACTTTGGCTACCCAGCCTGACTTGCTTTGTTTGTTTGTTTGTTTGTTTTGAGGCTGTGCTCTTAACTACCACATTTTAACCACATGCTTCATAAAGGATCTGAGACCCAGTTTCATTTCTTCTACTTAATGAAAACAGAGGTCTATGACTGGTATTCCATTTCAAATTGTATTTTTGTTCACTTAAGAACTGATCCTCCCATCACTATTATCAGGGAAAGAGGGCAGGAACTTAAGCCTCCAGCATCTACTCAAACGGTCTATACACAGTGATGGTCAGCAAATGTTTTTGTTTGATGAATGAAGCCCAATTTTATTGAGGAAGAAACAGAAACTCGGGCAGAGGGGACATAGCATAATGGTTATGCAAACAGACTCTAATGCCTGAGGCTTCAAAGTCCCAGGTTCACTCTCCACCATAAACCAGAGCTGAACAATGCTCTGGTAAAAAAAAATTTAAAGAAATCTTTAAAAAAAAGAAAGAAAGAAAGAAAGGAAGGGGGCTGGGCAGTAGTGCAGTGGGTCAAATGCACATTGCACAAAGCACATCAACTGGCATAAGGATCCCGGTTCAAGCCCCCAGTTCCCCACCTGCAGGGGGGGGTCACTTACAGGCAGTGAAGCAGGTCTGTCGGTGTCTATCTTTCTCTCCCCCTCTCTGTCTTCCCCTCCTTTCTCCATTTCTCTCTGTCCTATCCAGCAACAATGACAGCAATAACAACAACAATTATAATAATAACAATGATAAACAACAAAGAGGAAAAAATAGCCTCCAGGAGCAGTGGATTTATAGTGTAGGCACTGAGCCTAAGCAATAACCCTGGAGACAAAAAAAAAAAAAAAAGAAAGAAAGAAAGAGAGAATCAGAAACTTATAAAAGAGGATCAAATGTTAAATTTGAACCAAAGTCTTCTGGCTCCAAATCCAGTGTTCTTGCAAATACACGCTTTTCTCTGAATGTAAGCCATGATGTGTACATTTAACCCTACTATCCAGGGGGAGAAAAAGGCAGTGTTTCAGACAGTCCACCAACCTGTGAATGAACAGCTTCATTAGGAAATACACTGAGGAGGAACCAGGCAGTGGCACACCTGGTGAAGCACACACATTACCATGTGCAAGGACCCTGGTTCAAACCCCAGCTCCCCACCTACAAGGGAAACACTTCACAAGTGGTAAAGCAGGTCTTCAAGTGTTTTTATCTCTCCCTTTCTCTCCTCTCAATTTCTTTCTGTCCTATGTAATAAGAAAGGAAGAAAGAAAGAAAGAAAGAAAGAAAGAAAGAAAGAAAGAAAGGAAGGAAGAAAGAAAGAATGGAAGGAAGAAAGAAATGTGGCTTCCATGAATGATGGATTTGTACTACTGGCACCGAGCCCAGCAATAACCCTGGTGGCAATAGAAAATAAAAAATATCTTTAAAAAGGAATATATTGAGGGTTACATCCAGGGAAACCAGACGATTAGTTTTATTTCAGGAGGTGCAGTGCACACACACAATGGCTGGGAAGGTGGTTCAATGAGTAGTGCAGGATTTGCATGCATGAATCCCTAAAATCTCATGAGCCAGGGCAAAGCAGTGTTCTAGTCATTCTCTCTATTGCTGTCTCTTCCTTAAATAAAGAGATCTCTTTCTTTTAAAGATATATCCAGGGCTGGGAAGATAGCACAATGGTTATGCAAAGACTTTCATAACTGAGGCTCTGAGCTCCCAGGATCAGTCATCAGCACCACCATAAGCCAGTCTCTGGGATCTCTCTCTTTCTCTCTGTATCTCTTTCACTAAAAATAAATAAATAAAATATTCTTTTTAAAAAGTTTCATCCATGCAGAGGTGAATATAGAAAGTGAATAAATCAATATTCTAGTGGCCCTATGCTATGCGGTGACTAGGCTGCTGGACTTGGATATGTGAGAGCCAAGTTTGATCCCCACCGTTGCATATGCCAGAACGATATACTTGTTCTCTCTTATTAGGAGATACAATAAATTAAATTTAAAAAGAAAAACTTGGGTGCCAGGAGCTAACCCCCCCCCCAGCATAGCACACAGGTTACCAGGCAGAGGTAACATATAGCACACAGCATATAGATATGAAAATATAGCTCAGGTATTATAAAGCTACTTCCAGAAAGCCTGAGTCAATTTTTACTATGTGGATCATAAGGTTTCATGTTTAAACCTTGGCTGGATGTTCTAAGTTGGCCTTGACTGAGAAGTTAGGCTTTCTCTTTACATGGCACCTTCCCCTCCAGCCCAGGGTCATTCTCGTGGCTGGAGAGGAAGTGTGCAAAGCCTCTTGAAGGCAAGCTGGAACTGGCACAGGGTCCCTTCTGCTACATTTCAACAATCAGTGCTGGTGCTACACCCCGAGCAGGGAGGAGGCCACACACCATTGTTCTGGGTTCCCACAGTAACGTAGAGGGAGATTTGCTCAATGTCTGGAGCCCTAGACAGCCTGCAAATGGAGAATTCCTCAGACCCCTTGCAGCAGGAGCCCACTTCAGACTGTTAAATGGAAAATGTAAATGAGGCAGACAGAAAATAATTCCTAAAAAACAAACAAACCATACTGGAGCTGTAGCATATGGAAAAAAAAAACAAACATGGATAACTTACACTTTATATAAAAACTGCCTCAAAATAGGTCAAAAGAGAAAATAGGGACTGGGAAGCTGTTTACGTAGGTAGAACACAAGATGGTCACAGATAAGGACCTAGGGTTGATCCTCTGGCATGCCATATGCTAGGACCTCTCTGTCGGGCATTAAGCTAGACCCCCTGCTCCATTCTGCATTGCTGATACTATGACCTATTTACATAATCATTGTTTTGCCTGAAAGATCTCCACCCTTTGATCTATCTTCTTTTTACCTCAAGACCCGCCCTGCCTGTAGGGTAACATTAATCCCACCAGTTAAAACCATTGCAATAGCTGCTAAGGAAGTCCCCAACGTGCCTTTTCCTTTCTCCAACCCCTTTTCCTAGCCATTTCTGTTTCCGACTTGCCACTTCCAGTTTTATCCTATAAAAGTAATTTCTGTTTCTGGTTTCTCTCTCTTTCCGTGTCCCGACCTGGAGGAGGGCAGGCATGCAGACAGGGAGGCGGATGGCGGCCATTGCAGTTTGGTGCCACGTGGCTTAACCCACTGTGCTCACACCTAACTCTGGGGCTCCTGCATGAATAAAGAATTTCATTACCACACCGCCACGAGTTCCTGGTCTCCTGCCCACAACGCTAGCCTGACACCTCTTTCTCCCCACCCCCCACACATAAAAATTAATCTTTTATATTTTTTTAATTTCTCCCAGGGTTATTATTCCCGGGCTCAGTGCCTAAAAAATGAATTCACAACTCCCAGTGACTTTATTCACCTCCCCCCATATACACATTTCTTTCTTGACAGAGAAGTTGAGAAAGGAGTGGGGTCATGCGGGGGTGCACCTGGTTAAAGGCACATATTATAATACACAAGAACCTGAGTTCGAGTCTCTGTTCCACACTTGCAGGGGGAAAGCTTTGAGAGTGGTAAGACAGTGCTACAGTTGTCTTTCTCCCTCTCTATCTCCCCCTATCCTCTCAATTTCTGGTAGTCTGTATCCAACAAATCAATAAATGTAATTTTAAAAAGAAAAGAGAGTCGGGTGGTAGCACAGCAGTTTAAGCGCAGGTGGTGCAAAGCACAAGGACCAGCATAAGGATCCTGGTTCAATACCCCAGCTCACCACCTGCAGGGGTGACGCTTTACAAGTGGTGAAGCAGGTCTGCAGGTGTCTATCTTTCTCTCTCCCTCTTTGTCTTCCCCTCCTCTCTCCATTTCTCTCTGACCAACCCAACAATGACATCAATAACAACAATAATAACTTCAACAATAAAACAAGGACAACAAAAGGGAACAAATAAATAATTTTTTTAAAAAAGAAATGCCTCTTTAAAATTTCTTAATAAAAAACAAATTAAAAATAAAAAATTTTTAAAAAAGATAACTTGAGAATGGAAAGGCAGAGAGTGCAGGAGAGGATAAACATCTGCAGCACTGCTCCATGACTCATGAAGCTCCCTCCCCTCCTGCAGGTGGGTACCAGAGGCTTGAGCCTGGTTTTGCACATGGCAACGTGTGGGTTCTACCAGATGTGCCGCAGCCTCCCCCTCACACACACAAGCCATTTAAAAATAAAATGTAAGGGGGGTCAGGCAGTGGCGCAATGGGTTAAGCGCATGTAGCGTAAAGTGCAGGCGTAAGGATCCCGTTTTGAGCCCCCAGCTACCCACCTGCAGGGGAGTCGCTTCACGGGCGATGAAGCAGGTCTGCAGGTGTCTATCTTTCTCTCCCCCTCTCTGTCTTCCCTTCCTCTCTCCATTTCTCTCTGTCCTATCCAACAATGAACAACATCAACAATGGCAGTAATAATAACCACAATGAGGCTACAACAACAAGGGCAACAAAAGGGAAAAAAATGGCCTCCAGGAGCAGTGGATTCATGGTGCAGGCACCGAGCCCAGCAATAACCCTGGAGGGAATAAATAAATAAATAAAATACAATAAAAATAATAAAATGTAAGGCTTTTAAAGGAATCAAAACATAGGAGATAGGCTGGGTGGTCACACACCCGGTTGAACACATGTTACCATGCTCAAGGACCCAGATTCAAGTTTCTGACTCCC
Organism: Erinaceus europaeus; assembly: GCF_950295315.1. Lineage (NCBI taxonomy): Eukaryota > Metazoa > Chordata > Mammalia > Eulipotyphla > Erinaceidae > Erinaceus > Erinaceus europaeus. Next base: position 21,294,124 of record NC_080182.1, read on the forward strand.
AGCTGCAGGGGAAATGCTTCATAAAGGCCTTGAAGCAGTGCTGTAGATGTCTCTCTCTATCTCCCTCTTCCCTCTCAATTTATCTCTATTCTATGAAGACCACAACATAGGAGAAATCGTTACCAATTTTGTTTAGAAAAATAAAATACATAGTGCTTTTTGTGGAAAAGGAAGATTGATAGAGAAGGCAGAACACAGGGTTCAGAGAAGAGGGTCAAGAACTTCAGAGAGTGAGTCCCAGGCCTGATCAATAGTCCAGGATTTGTGTTCCGGGAGGTGGCACAGTGATAAAGCTTTGGACTCTCAAGCATGAGGTCCTGAGTTTGATCCCCGGCAGCACATGTGCCAGAGTGATGTCTTGTTCTTTCTCTCTCCTCCTAACTTTCTCATAAATAAATAAAATCTTTAAAAAAAAAATAGTCCAGGAATTCACAGCTGGATGTAATTGCCTGACTAGACTGCTGTGGAATACCAGTTCCTTCATTCCTCCAGCTTTCCCCCTTTTATCTAGAGCATTAGTCAATGCCTGCTTCACTGATGGATATTTATGGGACAGGGGCAGGTAACTCACTGACTGTATCTCAGGTCATAGAGAATAAACCAGGTGGGGAGTTGGATGGTAGTACACCAGATTAAGCATACATAGTATAAAGCTCAAGGACATATGCAAGGATCCAGGTCCAAGCCCCTGGCTCCCCACCTGCAACGGGGGCCACTTCACAAGCAGTGAAACAGGTGTGCAGGTGTTTATCCTTCTCTCCCCCTTTCTATCTTCCCCTCTCTCAATTTCTCTCTGTCCTATCCAATAAAGTGGAAAAAATGGCCACCAAGAGCACTGACAACAAGCCCCAGCAATAACCCTGGAGGCAATAAAATAAAAAAACAAAACTGGACTGGGGAGACAGAATAATGATTACGCAAGCTCTGAGGTCCCAAGTTCAACCCCCAGTACTATTATAAGCCACAGCAGTGTTTTGGGAGGGATCTCTCTCTCTCTCTCTCTCTCTCTCTCTCTCTCCATCTCTTTTATGAAAATAAAATAAAGAACTAAACTTTAGGAGCGGATCTTAAGGAATTACATGTGAATCAGACTTACGTTGCATGATCCCAGACTTCAATCTGAAGACTTCTTTGGACTCTTGAGGAGTGAGTGCGTGTATCTTGCATGTGGGAGAAATATAAATAATTTGTGACAAGAAGGTGGACAGTAGTGGTTTTTTAAAATATGACTCAAGGTAGAGTGTTATGTGGAAAACTGAGAAATGTTACACATGTACTAACAACTGTATTTTACTGTAGACCATTAATTCTCCACAACAAAGGGAAAAAATGAAAAAAAAAAGAAAAGAAAAGAAAAAGAGAAGAAGAGAAAAGATAAGACAAGACTTGGGTCTGAGGAAGTTTCTCATACCTGAGACTCTGAGTTCATTCCTTGATGCCACCACTGTAGTTTGGGTAGGCTGGGGCCAAGTCAGGTAAGGGCTCAACAAATTTTAGGAGGTGGTAGGAGTGTGTACAGTTGTCACTGTGGTGCTGGTTACCAGGTGTAATTGTGAAAACATATTAAACTTCATACTCAAAGAGAGAGAGAGAAGCAAAAAGGAAGGAAGGAAGGAGGGAAGAGAGAGAGAAAGAAGAAAGAAAGAAAGAAAGAAAGAAAGAAAGAAAGAAAGAAAGAAAGAAAAAGAAAATAAGACTCAAGGAGCTGGGGAGAGAACATAATGGTTATGCAAAAAAACCTTTCATACCCGAGGCTCCAAGGTCCCAGATTCAGTCCCTAGCACCACTATAAACTAGAGCAGAGTGGTGCTCTGATCTTATTACTCTGTCTCTTTCTCTACTTCTCTCTCAGTAATATACAAACTAATTAATTAATTTTTTTAATATATAGTTTGTCTGGGACCAGGACTGGTGTACCTGGTTAGGCACACATGTTACAATTCACAAGAAGCTGAGTTCAAGCCCTTGGTCCTCACTTGCAGGGAGGAAGCTTACAGAGTTGTGAAGCACTGCAGGTGCTTCTCTTTCTCTTTCTTTCTCTCTCCCTCCCTCCCTCCCTCCTCCCTTCCCTTCCTCCTCTCTCAATTTCTTTCTATCTCTATCCAATAAATAAATACATAAATAAAATATTTAAAAATATATATCTAGGGGCTGGCCAGTGGCACACATGGTTAAGCGTACATGTTACAGTACGCAAGGACCCAGGTTTGAGCTCCTGGTCCCCAACCGCAGGAGGATAGCTTCACAGGCAGTGAAGTAGGGTTGCAGGTGTCTTCTGTCTCTTTCCCTCTCTATCTCCCCTTTCTTTCTTGATTTCTGACTGTCTCTATCCAATAAATAAAGATTACTAAAAAAAGAGATTTGAATATTTTAAAAAAATATCTGTGGAAGGGCATACAATGTGCATGTGAAAGGCTGGGTATTCTTTCCCTGGTACTGCAAATGTCAGAATGACCCTCTAGCTACTATATTCCTCTATCTCACTCTCATTAGATAAATAAAATTATTTATTTTAAAAAATATATCTACAAATCCCATGATATTCCTCTCCCCTTCCTTTCTTCCTTCCTTCCTTCTTTCCTTTCTCTCTATAGTGAGAAAAAGTAAGAGGGAGAGGGAACCAGAGTATCACTTTGGCATATACAATGTCAGGGATTGAACCTTAGACCTCATGCTTGCAAGTCCAAAGCTTTATCCACTGCACCATCTCTTAGGCTACAGAAACAGATTTTGAGGCCCAGCTAACAATTAGATGAGCAACCTTGGAAGCAGACCATCAGCAAGTTAAACTTTGAATTGACTGTGACCTCGTGAAAGACCTTGAGCTGGAAGTATCCACTTATGCCGCTTCCAGATTTCCAACACTCAGAAACTGTGAGATCATGAATCTTTGTTTTTTTAAACCACTGCATGAAGGGGTAATATGTTACTTAGCAATAGATTAAAAAAACAGATAGTTACCTTGAACTTTGTCATTTTTATTTGCAAATAAATAGGGTTTCTTCTCATTATCATTGATTACTTTTCACACCCAGAAAATATGAAACAGAGATAAATAAGTGAATCAAGACAGCTTGAGGGTGGGGGGAGAGATGTTATGGTATTGACAAGAATATAGACACATAGAAAACTGTAACAGAATAGAGTCTGGAAGTAATTTCACATAAATATAATCAATTGATTTTTCACAAAAGTGCAAAAGTAATTCAATACAACTCTTTGCATTAGCTTCCTGTGGCTGCTGTAAAATATTACCACAAACTTAATGGCTTGAAACCAATTTATCACCTTATACTTCCGGCAGTCAGAAAACTGAAAATGAGTCTTGCATGCTAAAATCAAGGTATCAGCATGGCTACACTTCTGTGAAGGCTCTGGGGAGAACTGGCTTCCTGTATTCTGTGGCTCATGGTCCTCTCTACCAATGGCTGGCACTCCTCACTGTATCTCTGTCTCTGACATATTATAATACACAAGGATCTGGGTTCAAGATCCCAGTCCTCAATTGCAGGGAGAAGCTTCACTAGCAATGAAGCACTAATGTAGGTCTCTCTCTCTCTCTCTCTCTCTCTCGCCTCCAGGGTCATCGCTGGGGCTTGGGTGCTGGCACTATGACTCCACTGCTCCTGAAGGCCATTTTTTCCATTTTTTTTTTTATTGGATAGCACAGAGAGAAATTGAGAGGGGAGGGGAAAATAGAAAAGGAGAGAGACAGAGAAAGACACCTGCAGACTTCACCACTTCTGAAGTGTTCCTCCTATAGGTGGGGAGTCAGGGGCTTGAACCAGGAAACATGTGCAGGTCCTTGTGCTTTATAATATATGTGTTTAACAGGGTGTGCCACCACCAGCCCCCCTCTCTCTACCTCTCTATCTCCCCCTCCTCTCTCAATTTCTCTGTCGCAGTAAGTAAATATAAAAGCTCGTTTAGGGCAGGGGTAGATAGCATAATGGTTATGCAAAGAGACTCTCATCCCTGAGGTTCCAAAATCCCAGATTCAATCCCTTGCACCACCATAAGCCAGAGTTGAACAGTGCTCTGGTTAACAAAAAAAAAAAAAAAAAAAAAAAAAAAAAAAGCTCATCTAAAAGAATGCAACAGGGCAGCAGAGGGTAGATAGCATACTGGTTACGCAAACAGACTCTCATGCCTGAGGCTGCAATGTCCCAGGTTCAATCCCCCACACCACTATAAGACAGAGCTGCAGTGCTCTGGTTAAAAAAAATAATAAATAAATAAAAGAATGCAACACTCATAAAACACTGAAAAATTCTAAGAAATTTAAAAAATATTTTAAAGATCTATTTATGTATTCATGATAGAGACTAGAGAAAGGGGAAGAGAAAGAGAAAACCAAAGCACCACTCTGACATACGCAATATCTGTGATCACACTTGGCACCTCATATTTATAAGTCCAATGTTCCACCATCCAGGCTACTTGAATTTCTTTCTTTCTCTTTTTCTTCTTTCTTTTCTTTCTTTCTTTCTCTCTCTCTCTCTCTCTTTCTTTCTTTCTTTGTTTCCTTGTTTCTTTCTTTCTTCCTCTCTCTCTTTTTTTACAAGAACACTGCTCAGCTCTAGTTTTTGGTGGTGCTAGGAGTTGAACCTGTAACTTTAGAGCCTGGGGCATGGAAGTCTTTTACATAACAATCCTGCTGTCTCCCAGCCTCCTTCCCCTCCCTCCACCCACTAGGGAAAAAAAATTAAGTTAAACATTTGTTATATGACCTAATTATTTCCTTCTAGATATTTTCCCAAATGTAATGGAAAATCCATATCATACACACATACACAAGACCTGTATACAAACATTATTTATTGCTGCTCTAGTCATTATCCCTGAAATCTGGAAACAACGTAGTATCCCTCAGCCAGAGAATGAACTCAGAGCAACAATGCTGAGATGTACTTATGCAATAGAAGAGAGCCAGGTATCGATCCGTGTAGCAGAGAATCTCAAATGCATTCTGCCAAGTGAAGGGAGCCAGACTCAGACACACCCTGTACAATTCCATATAAATGACATTCTGCAAAAGGCAAAACTATAGGGGATAGAGAATAGATTAATGGTTGCTAAGGGTGGGAAAAGGATTTGATTACAAAGAGGTAGTTGGAGACACTTTTGGAGGGTTTAGTGTAAAGGACCCATTTAACTTGAGTTGTTAAAAAAATGTCAAGATGTGGGAGTCGGGCAGTAGTGTAGGAATATTTACATCAATGACCTCCCAGAAACTTCTTCAAGGAAGTTCATCTACACCGATGACATCTGATGTGCAATTTAGGCATCAAAGTTTGACATCCTCGAGGAAACACTCACAAAAGACATGTCTCTGATATCTGATTACTGTAAAAAATGGCGACTAATCCCTAGCACTGCAAAAAACGGTATCATCTGTTTTCCACCTACACCATGCCTCGGCCTCGCGTGAGCTTAATGTGCAGCTTGGCGATACGAGAATCCGGCATGAAGCCCAGCCAGTCTATCTTGGCGTTACTCTCGATCGCACTCTGTCATTTCACGATCATCTCATAAAAACTGCAGCAAAGGTGGGCGCGAGGAATCACATCATTGCAAGACTGGCCAGCTCCTCATGGGGCGCGAGCGCTTCCACACTACGATCATCATCTCTGGCATTATGCTATTCCACTGCAGAATACTGTGCCCCAGTATGGTTCCATAGCCCCCATGTCCACTTGGTCGATTCCAAATTATATTCCTCCATGAGGATAATTTCTGGAAATTATGCGTTCCACCCCGGTTCCATGGCTGCCAGTTCTTAGCAACATCGCCCCGCCAGATATTCGTCGGGATGCGGCATCATCTAAGTTCCTTTCCCACGTCTACGCTCGACCGGACCTGCCAATATACGCGGATATCTTCGCCCACCCTGTCCAACGCTTGACGTCTCTTCATCCAATCTGGTCCCCTACGCCTACACTGAACTTCTCTGTTCCAGACTCTTGGAAATAGAGTTGGCAGTCAGCTGAGGTAAAGAACAAACACCTCATCAAAGACCCCTGCAAGCGTCAACCCGGCTTTGACCTAGCACGTTATGATTGGGCCCTCCTCAATCGCTATCGAACAGGCCATGGCCGGTGCGCTGCTATGTTCCATCGCTGGGGAGCCAGAGACGACCCGAACTGCCCCTGCGGCTCCAGACAGACTATGACCCACATAGTCAACAACTGCCACCTCTCCAGATTCAAAGGAGGTCTCGAAACTTTACATCAGGCTCAACCTGACGCTGTTGACTGGCTATGGAAGAAGAGCAAACGCTAGAAGAAGAAGTGCACCTGGCACAAAGGGCAAGGACTGTGTGAGGATCCCGGTTTGAGCCCCTGGCTCCCCACCTGCAGGGGAGTCGATTCACAAGCAGTGAAGCAGGTTTGCAGGTGTTTATCTTTCTCTCCCCTTCTCTGTCTTCCCATCCTCTCTCCATTTCTCTCTGTCCTATCCAACAACGACTAAAACAATAAGGGCAACAAAAGGGAATAAATAAATAAATATAAAAATATTTTTTAAAAGTCATGGTGTATTTTTCTCTCTTTTTAAAAAATTTATTTTATTAGTGATTTAATAATAATCAACAAGATTGTGGGATAAGAAGGGTACAGTTCTCACCACCAGAGTTCCATATACCCTCCCCTCCACTAGAAGTTTCCCTATTCTTTATCCCTCTGGCAATATGGACCAAAGATTCTTACGGGGTGCAGAAGGTGGGAGATATGGCTTCTGTAATTGCTTCTCTGATGAACATCCATACCCCCTAGCCTGTTTCTATCTTGCCCCCATAGGGAAAGATACCTCTGGGGAGGTGGGATTCCAGGACACATTGGAGGGTTTGTCTTTCCAGGGAAGTCAGGTTGGTGTCATGGTAGCACCTGCAATTTGGTGGCTGAAAAGCAGTAAGATATAAAGCAGAGGGGACCAGATGGTAGGGCAGAGTGTTAGGCGCACATAGCACAAAGCACAAGGACCAGGATAAGCATCCCAGTTAGAGCCCCTGACTCTCTACCTGCACCTTCACAAGTGGTGAAGCAGATCTGCAGGTGTCTATCTTTCTCTCCCTGTCTTCCCCTCCTCTCTCCGTTACTCTCTGCCCTATCCAACAACAATGACAGCAATAATAATAACAACAACAATAAACAACAAGAGCAACAAAGGGGAAAAAATAGTATCCAGGAGCAATGGATTCATAGTATAGGCACCAAGTCCCAGCAATAACCCTGGAGGCAAAAAAAAAAGATACAAAGTAGAGCAAATTGCTTAGGAACCTAAAGGTAAGAGTAGAGCAGATGAGATTTGGGAATCTTCATGTTGGAAGAAGCTAGGAAGTCTATTTTAGGTATAGTCCAAGGGACCCATGACTTTTTTTTTTTTGCCTGAGTCTGACAGATAACATGCAGGTGGGCTAAAAGTATTGTCTGGGGAGATGGTGTCAAGAGTTGGGAATATTGTAATAGGCAAAACCTGGAAGCAACCCAGGTGTCCAACAACAGATGAGTGGCTGGACAAGTTGTGGTATACACAATGGAATACTACTCAGCTACTAAAAATGGTGATTTCACCATTTCAGCCCATCTTGCATAAAGCTTGAAGAAATCATGTTAAGTAAAGTAAGTCAGAAACAGAAGGATGAATATGGGATGATCTCACTCTTGGGCAGAAGATGAAAACCAAGATCAGGAGAGAAAACACAAGTAGAACCTGATCTGCAGTTGGAGTATTGCACCAAAGTTAAAGACTCTGGGGTAAGTGTGGGGAAAAATACTGGTCCTGGAAAAGGGTGACAGAGGACCTAGTGGGGGTTGTATTATTATGTGGAAAACTGGGAATGTTATGCATGTACAAACCTGTATTTAGTGTCAACTGTAAAACATTAATTCCCCAATAAAGAAATTAAAAAAAAAAGACTTGGGAATAGGACTAGAAAGCTAGATCAGGGCGGAGAATAACTCCCAAGTATGGGAAAAGCATATAAATACCCCATTGATCTGACCTAGGACCAATGTCTATTTGTATTTAGCATAGAAGCCTGTGTGACCTCTGAGTCCCTGTCAGTCTGAGCTCACAGTCCATGGTCATAGTTAGGAACATTCTAGGCTGCACTAATTTCAGGGCCAGTCTTCTTCAAGTGGCAGACTATGTTGACCCAGCCTCCCTTTGGTCTTCCTTCCTTCCTTCCTTCCTTCCTTCCTTCCTTCCTTCCTTCCTTCCTTTCTTTCTTTCCTTTTTTTTTTTTTTTTTTGCCTCCAGGATTACTACTAGGGCTCACTGCTAGCACTACGAATCCACTGCTCCTGGTGGCCATTTTTTTTCTTTTCTGTTTTATTCAATAGGACAGAGAGAAATTGAGAGGAGCTGGAGACAGAGGAAAAGACAAAGGAAAGAGAAAGACAGATACCTGCAGACCTACTTCACTGCTTATGAAGTGTTCCCACTGCAAGTGGGGAATGGGGGCTTGAACCCGGGTCCTTGAGCTTAGTACTATCTATGCTTAACCCGGTGTACCATTTCCAAGTTCCCTAAACATTTTCTAATTTTTTAAATTTATTTAATATTGGATAGAGAGAGAGAAATTGAAAGGGAATGGGGAGATAGAGAAGAGAGACAGAGAGACACCTGCAGACCTGCTTCACCACTCATGAAGCTTTCCTCCTGAAATTGGGGGCCAGGTACTTGAACCTGGGTCCTTGCACACTGTAATGTGTGCTTAACCAGGTGCACCACTGCCTGGCTCCCGTATTTTCTATTATAATTTTTTATTGGCACACTGAGGCTTAATGCTGGCACTACAAATCCACCACTCAGAGCAGCCATATTTTTCTTTTTTTTTTTTTCTTTCTATGTTTTCCTGGATAGGACAGACAGAAATTGAGTTGAGACAGGAAGGAGAGGTAGAAAAGGAGGGGGGAGAGAGAGAGACCCCTGCAGTATTTATTTCTCTGCTCGTGAAGCTTTTCCCCACGCAGCTGGAGAGCAGGGGCTCCAGCCTAGGTCCTTGTGCATGTGCCCTAACCAAGTGCACCCCCGACTTTTCCTATGCAAAAACGAATCATGACTTTTCTGATGACCCAATATCTTAATTGTAGTGATGGCTGCACAGACCCCATGCCCTCATCAAAGCTTACAGATGGCCCACCAAAAAGTATATTTTATTAAATGTAAAGACACAAAAAGTTGAAAAACAACTTGTTGTTTCTGGTCTTCCCAGTAATAGATAATTATTTTTCCTTTAGTCATCTTTCTACTGCCTTACTTTTTTTTTTTTTTTTTTTTTTACCAGAGCACTGCTCAGCTTTGGCTTATGGCAGTGTGGGGGATTGACCTGGGACTTGAGAGCCTCAGGCATGAAAGTCTCTTTGCATAACCATTATGCTATACCCCCACCCACAACTTGTTGTTTCTATAAAGAAAAATATTTGGAATTTAAGAAAAGAAAGTGGCAGTCTGGGATGCAGCACAATAAACAAAGTGTTAGACTTAAAAACGTGAGAGCCTGAGTTTGATCCCTAGCACTGCATGAGCCAGAGTTCTTGCTCTGGCTCATGAGTCTGGTCTTTCTCATTCTCCCTGTCATAGTAATAAATAGATACACCTTACAGAGGGGGAGCAGGGGCAGGAGCAATGGAAAACATGAGGTGAATTAAACTGGGTATACTGTATTGCACCAAAGCAAGGACTCTGGGGAAGGAAAACTAGGAAGGGGTGGCGAGCACCTTCGAATCCCGGTACAAGATGACAGGAAAGAATCTAAGTTTGAGGTGAGAGTATTTTACAGACAGCTGTCACAGCGTGCTGAGAAATTGTACCCAGGGATCAGCAACTGTACTGTCAACCATTATCTACCCAATAAAATGTTTTGAAGGAGAAAAAAATAAATCTGAAGCAAAGAGAAAGGGAGAGAGAGAAAGAAAAAGAGATAAATCTGCCAAAAAAAAAAAAAAAAACCTTCTTTTTTCTTTTTACTTTAGTGACAATTATAACTTTCTTTTTGCTACAATACTCTGGGGAGTACTTGCTTATTCTATGCTTTCTTTCCTTGTAAGAGAACAAGGACATGATTGTGTGTTGCTTTTTTTTTAATTTTTTGCCTCTAGGGTTATCTCTGGGGCTCACCTGCACTAGGAATCCACTACTCCTGGAAGCTATTTTTCCCCCTTTTGTTGCCCTTTGTTGTTTATCATTGTTGTTGATATTATTGTTGTTGTTGGATAGGACAGAGAGAAATCGAGAAAGGAGGGGAAGACAGAGGAAAAGAGAAAGACTTGCATACCTGCTTCACCACCAGTGAAGCGACCCCCTTGCAAGTGGGGAGCCAGGGCTCAAACCTGGGTCCTTACACTGGTCCTTGCACTACGCACCACATGCGCTTAACCTGCTGAGCTACTGCCCGGCCCCCACTGTGTGTTACTTTTTTCTTGGAACATTCCTCAGTCTTTAAAAATGAGCTGGTCACTGTCTCTAAATGTGAGCCACCCCAGGCCAGGAGCTGGGTAGTTTTTTGGTGTAAATTTCTGAGGCAGAGACAGGGTACCCCAGTGCACCTTAAGGCACTTAAACACAGATCTAAGGACTGTTGTTTTTTTTTTAATTAAAAAGAAAAGATTCTAGTAAGTGTCAGCTGGTGATGCACTCTATCGAGAGCACATGGTACCATGCACAAGGACCCAGGTTCACATCCCTGGTCCCCATCTGCAGAGGGGAAGTTTCAAGAGTGCTGAAGCAATGCTACACATTGTCCCTCTCTCTCTCCTCCTCCTCTAGCTCACCCTCCCCTCTCAATTTCCCTCTGTTTAAATAAATAAAATGGGGGTGGGGAAGATTGTAGTCCAAGAGGTGGTAGGATGGGTTAAGTGCTGGACTTTAACATGGGATCCTAAGTTTGATTTGTGGCAATTAATGTGCCAGTGTGATGCTCTGGTTCTCTCTCCATCTCCCCTATTCTTACCAATAAACAAAACAAAATATAAAAAAGAGAAGACTGAGCCAGGAGGTGGCTTATTAGTAGAACACAGGACTTGCATAATCCCATGTTGAATTCTGGCACCACAGATGCCCAAGAGTTGTTCTGACTCCCTCTTTCACCCTCTAAATTAAATAACTAAATTAAAGGAGAAAGAGAGGGGGAGTGATGGTGCACCTGGTGCACATGTTAAAATGCTTAAGGACCTAAGTTCAAGGCCTTGGTCCCCACCCAAAGGGAGGAAGCTTACTGAGCTGTGAAGCAGTGCTGCAGGTGTCTTTCTCCCTCTCTATCATCCTCTTCCCTCTCAATTTCTCTCTGTCTCTATCCAATAAGTAATCAATTAAAAGAGAGAAGACAATTCTATAGGAAATCTATTATCCTATGTATTCCCCAGCCTGAGGGGAGAAAAAGGAAATCCCAGGAAGAATACAGAAAGAAAAAGCAGGCATCCATGATAAACAAAGATTCAAGTCAATATGCAAGATCCTGGGTTCGAGCCTCAGCATCATATAAGCAAAACTAAGTAAGCAAATACAATTAAAATGAGCCAGGTGGTAACACACTTGGCAGAAGGTACACATTACACACATGCACAATACTGGATGAGTTCAAGTCCCCTACTCCCCAGTCCCCACCTACAATGGGGGAAACTTCACAAGTAGTGGAGCAGTGCTACAGGTATTTCGCTTCTCTGTCTTGATCTCTCTCTGTCTCTTACCCTCTACTAAAAGAAAAAAATATGGCCACTGAGAGCTGTGGAGCCATCATGCAGGTACTAAGCCCCATCAATAACTGGCTCAAGCCCCCGGCTCCCCACCTGCAGGGGAGTAGCTTCACAGGTGGTGAAGCAGATCTGCAGGCATCTAGCTTTCTCTCTACCTCTCTGTCTTCCCCTCCTCTCTCCATTTCTCTCTGTCCTATCCAACAATGATGACATCATCAACAACAACAATAAAACAACAAGGGCAACAAAAGGGAAAATAAATAATAAAAAAATATAAATAAAAATAACAAATACAAGAAAAAGGGCTGGGAAAAGAGCATAGTGGTTATACAAAATGACTTTCATACCTGAAGTTCTGAGGACCCAAGTTCTATTCCCAGTGCCACCATAAGCCAGAGCTGAGTAGTGTTCTACTAAATAAATAAATGTTAAAAAATGTAGATCAAGAGACCTTATTCTCTACTATGCAGTTAAAAAAAAATAAAAATCTAAACCCAAACAAAAACTTGGCAAGTATTTCTGACTAGATAGAAAACCCTTGGTTATGAGAACTTTCTCTTTCTCACACTTCCGTCTCTGCCTCCCTTCCTTCCTTTCTTTCTTTTTTCACTTCCTTTCCTTCTTTTGGATATAGACACAGAAATTGAGAAGACACCTGCAGCACCATTTCATAGTTCGTGAAGCTCCCCTGCCCCTGCAGCAGGTGGCGATAGAGGGCTTGAACCCAGGTCCTTGTGCACTGTAATGTGTGCACTCAATCAAGTGGGCTATTGCCTGGCACTGAGAACTCCCTTTCAAATGGCAATGAGATTGTAAATCTTGGAGAAGTAAAGCAAAGTAAAAGGGCCCCAACTCCTCTATCTATAAGGGTCCCACTTAGAGTAGGATAGAAGCCATGAGAAAGGGAATGATCGTGGAGACTTATCTTGAGACAAAGGTGGGTGCCTGTATTTATAGAGAGCGTGCCCTTCTTACAGCGAATGGTTTGCTTCCTGACAGGACACATTTAGGATCATCAGAGGCTCAAATTTACTGGCAGACATTATGCAGTAAATTATCTCTGGCTATAAAAGCATGCCCGATTTATGAGCGCAGAAGAGCCTGCAATGTCTGACTATTACAATGTCAATAGACAATGTTCAAGTTCTAATAGTCTCCTTATGAGCACTTATCAGCATCATTCATTTTTAAAGAGGAAGAGAATAGTGAGGGAATTGGCAGGTGTCAGAGATTTTTTTTTTTTAATCTACATGGCAAGTAGTCTGTCCCCAAAACATTTTATCAAAAAAAAGCATTTTAGGATGGGACATGAGAGAATTGTGGTACAATAGCATTTGCGGTCCAGCAAATCTGAATGTCATCTGACTTTGCTTCTTCCTTGTAACAGAATCAACTCTTTCTTTGAGTTTTTTTTTTTTTTTTTTTTTATCTATCAGGAAAGATTGTCTTCTCATTGTGTCATCACAAGACTAAAGTCAGTTATTTTGGGTTGTGCTTTGTAAATACCAAAGTGCTGAAAAAACGGGAAGGATACAACCAAGGAGGTGGCTTAGTGGGTAGAGGACAGGGCTTATATGTCTGAGGTCTGGTCTCTCTCTTCCTCTCATCAAATAGATAAAACGAATCTTTCAAAAATGAGAGGTGCTTTTGGGTTCTTTTGTTTGTTTCCCTTATAGCTTTTTTTTTTTTTTTTTTTTTTTGCCACCAAATGAAATGGAAAATCTGAAGAGTATCAACTTACACTCCCCATACCACAGGTGGCTCATTAGCCAAATCTAAACTACTCACAAGTATTACAAGGTGCTCCCAGCCAGCTGATTCCTCCCTAGCAAGGGGGAACTGTTTACTGTCAGAATTTAAGCAGCTGCCTCTCCATGTATAGGGTTTATTTACAATTTACAAAGGGAACCTCAAGACCACATAAATTTGGGATTGCAGTGATTGAGATCCTTATTCTGTCATCAACAGAACTCATAAATAAATTCCAGTTTCTTTGTCTTTCCTAGTCATTGTATTAGGTTTTGTTGTTGTTGTTGTTGTTTAGCTGAACACAGTTCCATCATTTAATATAGTGTCAGGGACTGAACCCAGGGCCGCATCTTGCAAGGAAGGCATGTATACCTGGTTGGGCACACATGTTACAAAGTGGAAGGCCCCAGGTTCAAGTCCCTAGTCTCCAACTGCAGGAAAGAAGCTTCACAAATGGTGAAGCAGTGCTACAGGTCTTTCTACCCCCCACTCCCTTTTCTTTTCCAATTTCTCTCTGTTTTATCAAAATTAATAAATGAATAGTAAACTGAAAAAGGTCCATTAAAAAAAAAGAAAGTGCAAAGTTGGAGAAGATATATAAAGAAGGAAGCAGAAGGGACATAATTTACAAATTTTGTTAAATCAAATGTGGACTGGAATATAGAAAGGACCTAATTTTTACTTTTCACTTGTTCCCACTCTGCTGTGGGTGCTGCCCTGGGACTTAGAGGCTGTCTGTCTGACATTATTTTAATTCCAGAGACAGACTGCACCAGGCTAGCAGTGGCCACCTCAAAAGTTATCATTTGGGAGTTGGCAGTAGCGCAGCGGGTTGAGCGCATGTGGCACAAAGCGCAAAGACCAGCATAAGGATCCCAGTTTGAGCCCCCGGCTCCCCACCTGAAGGGGAGTCCCTTCACAGGCGGTGAAGCAGGTCTGCAGGTGTCTCTCTTTCTCTCCCCCTCTGCCTTCCCCTCCTCTCTCCATTTCTCTCTGTCCTATCTAACAATGACGACACCAACAACAATAATAACTACAATAGAAAACAAGGGCAACAAAAATGGAAAAATAAATATAAATACTTTTTAAAAAAGTTATCACTTGGGAGTCAGGTGGTAGCACAGCAGGTTAAGCGCAGGTGGCACAAAGCAAGGCCCAGCATAAGAATCCTGGTTCGAGGCCCCGGCTCCCCACCTGCAGGGAAGTCTTTCACAAGCGGTGAAGCAGGTCTGCAGGTGTCACTCTTTCTCTCCCCCCTCTGTCTTCCCCACCTCTCTCCATTTCTCTCTGTCCTATGCAACAACAACGACATCAATAATAACTACAATAATAAAACAACAAGAGAAACAAAAGGGAATAAATAAATAAATATTTTTTTTAAAAGTTATCACTTTCCCACCTTTTTAGCCCCTCCCCTAAAGGGCATCGCCAGTGGTGACTATATGGCCTGAAATGTTTTCTTTCTTTTCAATAAATGCAACTGTTCAAGCTTAATCCTTGGCATCATTACATGCCAAAGCTAAGCAGTGCTCTGGTCAAACACCACACAAATAAACTGACATGCATGGTTGATTATATTCTAGGAGATTTAAAAAAAAAAAATCAGGGTCTAGGCAGTGGCATACTCGGTTAAGTACACATGTTACAATGTCCAAGGACCCAGGTTCAAAACCTGATCCCCGTCTGTAGGATGGAAGTGGTGAGGCAGGTCTGCAGGTGTCTCTTTCTTTCTCCCTCTCTATCTTCTCCCCACCCCTCTCAATTTCTTTCTTTCCTATCAAATATAAATTGAAAAAAGAAAAAGGAAAATCTGGCCACTGGGAGTGTTGGATTCATCATGCAGGCACCGAGTCCCAATATACACATATATATATGAAAAAATATTTTAAAAGTAGAGACAATAGCATAATGGTTATGCAAAAGATATTCATTCCTGAGGCTCTGAAGTCCCAGGTTCAACCACCCAACTACCATAAGCCAAAGCTAAGCAGTAATCTTGTAAGTAACAATAATAATATAGGGACACAGACCTATGGTTATTGGGAATGATGTTAACCTATACTCCTATTATAATCTTATATCGCTATTGATTCAATATGTCAGGAGAAAAATAGATTGAATGTCTCAACTTCATTAACTGCCTAGATTTCAGTTCAGAGTATATATTCTTTTAGTTTAGGCACTTAATGTTTCAAAATTGTAAACTGATTGAATTCTGGCACTGGGTTTAAGTTGTTAAAACATTTCTAAATATAATAATAAATAAATTTAAAGAATCATTTGCCACTCCTATGTGTTGCTTTGGGGTTCAGGAAATATGGCAATCACAACTATGCCCAAGTGAGAATAATAAGATCTATACTTTGCCTATTTCACCTTTGTACCTTCTGCCTTTTCCAGGTCAGGCTCATGACCAGAGGAAATGTGACGTGCACACTATTTTACCATAGAACTATTCAAACTGATTCAAAGCCACTTGGTTGCTGTGAAGGAAACAGACCCAAAGACAAGGCATGCTGGGCTAGCCTGGGGGGTGCCTTCTTCCCAAGTGAGAACCCTCTGGGTTAGAGAGAACTCAACTGGAACCAGCCTGGGCTGCTGCTTACTCAGCGATGCAGGAGAGACCAGGAACTCCTGGTGGAGTGGGAACACAATGTGTCCTTATTGATCAGAGACAATCTTTTATAGGACAGAACGAGAAGTGGCAAGTCTGACAACGAAATGTCTAGGAAAGGGGGTGGAGAAAAGGAAAAAGCAGGCTAAGGTAGAAACTTCCTCAGCAACTGTTGGGAAGGTTTTAACCTGTAGGATTAATGTTACCCTGCAGGCAGGGCGGGTCTCCAGGTAGAAAGAAGATAGATCAAAGATATGGCTGGGTAGGGTCATCCTTTCAGGCAAAACAATGATTCTGTAAATAGGCAATAGTATCAGGAATTCAGGGGAGCTGGCTTAATGCCCAAAACTGAATCATCCCCTCTGCAGGTGGAGATCAGGAGCCAGAACCCTGGGTCCTTGCACATGGTAATCAGGGCTGGGGAGGTAGATAGTATAATGCCTATGTGGAAAGCCTTTCATGCCCGAGGCACCAAAGGTCCAGGTTCAATCCCTATAAGCCAGGGCTGAGCAGTGCTCTGATAAAAATAAATGTTTACCATACGGCCTCTTCGACCTTCTATGACTCCATTACTATTGGAACTATTCAGCTCAGCTCGTCAATGTATATAAGCCTCCCAGTGCCTCATGGGATAATGAGGTCCTGCCTAGCCCGAATCACCCAGCCGTTTACGTTGGAGACTTTAATAGTCATCACCAAGACTGGGGATATTCCTCCACTCGTGCTGACGGCTCTATCTTAGCCGACTGGGCTTCAGCGAATGACAGCCAGGTTCTTTTCACAGTGCTAGATGGAATAAGGACTCGTCACCCGACCTGTGCTGGATTAGCACAGTCAACGGCCAAGCCTTTCCCGCTACGAGACAAGTTCTCAAGTTCTTCCCGCACAGTCATCACCGCCCAGCTATCATCCACATTGGTCTCCAGCTCCCACTGATTCTGTGCTCGGAGAAACTAAGATGGAACTTTCAGAAAGCAAACTGGCGTCTGTTCAGTGATCTTACCAACAAATCTATTCCTGCAATTCCAATTAACTCTATCCCCTCTGAAGATTCCTACAGGCGCTTCCGCCAAGCCATCTTCAAAGCAGCTTCCCAAGCCATTCCTCGTGGGAGACGTGCTAACTATACGCCTTGTCTTGATGCTGAATGCGAGCAACTACTAAAGCAGTATGATGAGTCGGGCGACCCAGATGTGGCTGACCATCTCATTGCCTCCCTGGATGCAGCACGCCAAGCCCGCTGGCAACAACTCAAGGAAAGTCTGAACTTCACCCACTCAAGTAGGAAGGCCTGGAAGCTTCTTCACAGACTGGGTGCCGGTAGCCAACCCCCTCCCATCTCCCATCCTCCCGTATCTCCAAACTCAGTGGCCAGTCACCTAACTCAAGTTGGACGTGCTAAGATCGACCCAGTCTGGAAAAGAGAAATTTCCCATGAGTGGTCATCCCACTTCTGGTTTTCTTGTCCATCTCCAAAACTCTCTCCCTTTACACTGTCTGAACTGGAAGAAGCTTTGAAGAGGGTTAAACCGGGAACAACTGCTGGCTATGATAACACCACCCCAGAACTCATTCTTAACCTGGGCCCCGCGGCAAAGAAGTGGCTCGCTTCATTCCTGTCCCACATCTTGGAATCTGAGTTTATGCCCAAAGTTTGGCGTCGTGCGAAGATTATAGCAGTTTTGAAACCAAAGAAAGACCCAACACTGGCCGCCAGCTATAGACCAATTTCTCTCCTCTCTGTGTGTTACAAACTCCTTGAGAGGCTGCTTCTGTCACGTATTTCTCATCTTACAGAGAAATTCCTATCACCCGCCCAAGCTGGTTTCCATCCAGGAAGATCTACCTGCGAACAAGCCCTGGCCCTCTCAACTTACACTGAAAATGGATTCCAGAAGAATTTAAAGACGGGTGCTGTCTTTGTTGATCTCACAGCAGCCTATGACACGGTCTGGCACCGTGGTCTCCTAGTGAAGATCTCAAGATGCCTGCCTCCATGGGTGGCCAACACTATATCGTTTCTTCTCCAAAACAGAAGATTCCGGGTGCATCTGGGTGACAAGTCTAGCAGATGGAGACTTGTCTCAAGTGGCCTCCCCCAGGGCTCTGTTCTGGCTCCTACGCTATTTAATATTTACATCAATGACCTTCCAGAA
Organism: Erinaceus europaeus; assembly: GCF_950295315.1. Taxonomy (NCBI): domain Eukaryota; kingdom Metazoa; phylum Chordata; class Mammalia; order Eulipotyphla; family Erinaceidae; genus Erinaceus; species Erinaceus europaeus. The sequence continues at coordinate 21,312,339 of NC_080182.1, forward strand.
ACTTCTTCAAGGAAGTTCACCTACGCCGATGACATCTGATGTGCAACTCAGGCATCAAAGTTCGACATCCTCGAGGAAACACTCACGAAAGACATGTCTCTGATATCTGATTACTGTAAAAAATGGCGACTAATCCCTAGCACTGCAAAAACGGTATCATCTGTTTTCCATCTACACCATGCCTCGGCCTCGCGTGAGCTTAATGTGCAGCTTGGCAATACGAGAATCCAGCATGAAGCCCAGCCAGTCTATCTTGGCGTTACTCTCGATCGCACTCTGTCATTTCACGATCATCTCATAAAAACTGCAGCAAAGGTGGGCGCGAGGAATAACATCATTGCAAGACTGGCCAGCTCCTCATGGGGCGCGAGTGCTTCCACACTACGATCATCATCTCTGGCATTATGCTATTCCACTGCAGAATACTTTGCCCCAGTATGGTTCTGTAGCCCCCATGTCCACTTGGTCGATTCCAAATTATATTCCTCCATGAGGATAATTTCTGGAAATTATGCGTTCCACCCCGGTTCCATGGCTGCCAGTTCTTAGCAACATCGCCCCGCCAGATATTCGTCGGGATGCGGCATCATCTAAGTTCATTTTCCACGTCTACGCTCGACCTGACCTGCCAATATACGCGGATATCTTCACCCACCCTGCCCAACGCTTGACGTCTCGTCACCCAATCTGGTCCCCTACGCCTACACTGAACTTCTCTGTTCCAGTCTCTTGGAAACAGAGTTGGCAGTCAGCTGAGGTAAAGAATAAACACCTCATCACAGACCCCTGCAAGTGTCAACCCGGTTTTGACCTAGCACGTTATGATTGGGCCCTCCTCAATCACTATCGAACAGGCCATGGCCCGTGCGCCGCTATGTTCCATCGCTGGGGAGCCAGAGACGACCTGAATTGCCCCTGCGGCTCCAGACAGACTATGACCCACACAGTCAACGACTGCCACCTCTCCAGATTCAAAGGAGGTGTCGAAACTTTACATCAGGCTCAACCTGACACTGTTGACTGGCTATGGAAGAAGGGCAAACGCTAGAAGAAGAAAAATAAATGGAAAAATAAATATGTAAGATACATCAGTTAGAGATGACTAGAAGCAAGGCTCAGTTTGACAAAGCCAAGCTCACTAACCTAATGCAAGAAGAACTGAATGCCAGAGAGGTAGCAGGACAGCTCTCCACACAGAATTGCAGGAAAGGGTGGAGTATAAGTGAAATAAGGTATATGGAGCAGTATGTTTGACAGGCCCAAAGCAAAGTGGGGTCCTGCATAATTGTATCCTAAGTCTTGGACGTGGACCGGAAGACCAAATGGTTCCTAGAAATAATAAAGTGACCTTATCTGTGAAATGTGAATATCTGACTCCTGGAGTTGTATCTGAATTGTTAATCAAGGCAGCTTCTTCTTGTCAAGAAGAATGGGATTTTCTGTCCTTATTTACATAGTCTCACCCAGCAATGTTCCTGATAGTCTATGATTTTATAGAAAATTCCTCAACAATATCCATCTACCTAGCCCCACAACGGATCACCATTATGGGCGGGACCCTCGCGGCTGGCGGCAGGAACCTGGGTTTTGGGCGCTGGAAGCGGGACCTCTCGGTTTCCAGCAACAGAACAGAGGCTGCCTTGCGAGCCAGAAGTGTTCTCATTTTGCGTTGTCGGGGCTCAGTGGCGGCCGTGCTCAGGCAGACGAGACTCCATGGGGTCGTCCAAGAAGCACCGTGGGGAGAAGGAAGCGGCCGGGTCGCACCGGAGGCGCCATCAGCCTCAGCCTCCTCATCGGGAACAGAAGAAACACAAGCACCATCACCAAGTGAAGCTGTCCTTCCTGCCAGCGCCATGCAGGATTTTAATTTTAATATTAAATAAAGCCCCTCCTGGCTTTACCACCCTCCATTGGAATTAGCAGTAACACCTGTGGCCAGAAGCTAACTAGACTAGGGCCTGTGCCTTCAACATCCATCAATGGAATTGGCAGAAGAAAAACCTGTGGCCAGAGGCTAACAGGTGTCATACCCTAAGTCGAAGAGTCTTGGCCTAGCTAGCTAGTGCTGCAAATACCCAATAACTATACACGTCAAGAAGTAAAGAATGAAGGATGCCTACATCTACCTAAGAGCCCCCCAGGCATCTGGTGTCTGGGCTGGCCTCCCTGCTCCAGAGGTACCTGAACTTAAAGGTAGATTTTAAAAGACCAAGCTAGGGGCAGGGTGGTCGTGCACTTAGTTAAGTGAGTACACATGTTATGCACAAGGACCTAGGTTTGGCTCCCACTCTGCACCTACAGGAGGAAACTTCACAAGATGTGAATTAGGTCTGCTGGTATCTCTGTCTTTCCAACTCTGTCTCACACTTCTCTCCCAATTTCTCCCTGTTCTAATAAAAAAAAATATTTAAAGGAAAAAAATGGCTACCAGGAGTGGTGGATTCCTCATGCCAGCTGAGCTCCAGCAATAATTTTGGTTGCAAAAGAAAAACAAAAACAAAAAAGACCAAGCTTGTCTTTCAATGGGAGTGGTAATCAGATCATTATGACACAGTGAGAAGGTGCTGTAACAGGGGATTTAATTTAGATATAACTCACGTTAAGGAAAACCACCCGCAGGAGGCAGTCCTTCCATTTGGTAATAGCAGAAGTTGGCCCAATGTAGGTGGGAAGCAGGCTACCATCCAGTAAATACTAGACAAGACATGGGAAAGAGGGAAGTTACTGGGGAGATGGTTCAGTCAAACACAGGACTTGCATTTATGAGGCCTTGTGTTTGCTCTTTGACACCACTTATGCCACAGCAGTGCTCTGGTTCACTCTCTCCCTCTTTGTCTCTCATAAAATATCTCTTTAATGAGGGAGAGGTTGACAAATGGGAGCAGTTGCAAGTGTTGGCAAAGATGAATCAAAAGAATGTCTGGAATGCTAGGGGAGAGCCATGGAACGTAATTAAAGTTTATACTAGACTCTCCTACAGTTTATAGTGGAAAGCACAGGGCACCGTGGTGTGTATGTTCTGTGTTCAGGAAAGACCTATTTTAGTAATCTTCCTATTTATATGCAAATAAAAGACAAGTATGCTTACAAAGGACAGTGCCACTCAAGGACATCTAGAGGCACCTGATGTAGCACCAAAACCCAGATGGTGTGTGAATACACACAGACAGCAAAATAAGTTTACAGACAAAGTAACAGAAGAGTTTTAGGTTTATTATAAGTATGACAGAGTGGCTCAGTAGTCACAGAACAGCTGCTGCCTGTTTTCTGCTTACATACTCTTCAATTGTGCTGTTGGGGAAACAGGGAGGAATATGCCACTAGCCACCCTGGCATCAGGGTCAGATTTAAAAAAAATTTTTTTTAATGATCTTTATTGAATAGAGACAGCCATAAATTGAGAGGGAAGGGAGTGATAGAGAGGGAGACACCTGCAGTCGTGCTTCACCACTCACAAAGTTTCCCTCCTTCAGGTGGGGGCTGGAGGCACGAACCCGGGTCCTTGCACATTGTAACGCGCACTCAACCAGGTGTGCCCTGGCCCCTCAGGGTCAGATTTTGTCCAATTTGATTATCAGGTGTAAAGTTGTGTATCTGTTGATATTTGGAGTGTCTAAAAGCTGACAGTTTTGCCTTGTAAGCAAAATGCCAGGACTCTTGAGAAGACAGTGGCATCATTTTGTAAATTTTGCCCTTAACTGCTCAATCTTCTTTTCCTCTTTTGATATTTTTATTTATTTATTTTTATTATTACATAGAAACAGAGAGGAAACAGAGGGAAAAGGGGAAAGAGACAGAGAGACACCTGCAACCCTGCTTCACCGCTTGTGAAGCTTTCCTCTTACAGGTGGGGACCAGGGGCTTGAACCTGGGTCCTTATGCACTGTAATGTGTGTTTAACCAAGTGCACTACTGCCTGGCCCCATTTTCCTCTTTTCTGAGCACTTTATGGGAACCACACTGGCATTCAACCAGTGCCAGCTTGCAAGAGAGAACACAATATTCTAGATATAACTGGCTACAATGAGCAGCAGGGTGGCCTCTAAGATTTAGATTTAAAAAAGAGTTGTATCTTTCTGGATCTTTGGAGGGAGCAGATTGTCCAAACCAGATAATCCTCCTACTTGTCTTTCTATGAGCCAAGCCCAATCAGAAGTAGGGAGCAGGAGTGAAAACAACAATAAACAAATGGAGCTACATGAAACTAAAAAGCTTCTATACACATTGAATGCAAACTACACAAGGATAACCAGGCAATCCAGTAACTGGGAAAGATATTTACACATCACACATCCAACAAGTGACTGATAACAAACATCTAAAAAGAATTGGTACAGATCTACAAAAGGGAAAAAAAAAAAGCCCAACAATCAAAAGTGGGTCAAAGAACTAAATAGTTTTCTAAAGAAGAGATATTGGGGGGGGGGGGGCAGGCAGTGGTTCAGCACATGTTTGAGACTCAGGTTGGAGCCCTCAGCCTCCACCTTCAGGGGCAAAGCTTTGTGAGTGGTGAAGCAGTGTTGCAGATGTCTCCTCTCCCTCTCCATCACTTCCTTCCCTCTAGATTTCTGGTTGTCTATCCAGTAAATAAAGATAACATTAAAAAATAATAGAGATTCACATATCCCACAGACACACGAAGAAATGCTCCACTTCACTTATCATTAGAGAAATGCAAATTAAAACTACACTGAGAAACCATCTCATACCTCTGAGAATGGCCTCCACTAACAAATAAGAAATGACAGGTATTGAAGAGGTTGTGGAGAAAAAGTGACTTTGTTACACTGGTTTGGGAATGTGAACTGGTGCAACCTGTCTGGAAGACTGTATGGAGAGTCCTTAAATAAATAAAAATGAAATTACCAACAATGCCACTCTTGGGCATTTATCCAAAGGAAACACCAATTCAAAGGGACATATGCACCTCTATGTTCACAGCTGCATTATTTACAATAGCCAAAGAGTGAAAGCAGCCTAAATGCCCATTAACAGATGACTGGCCAGGGAATTACAGGAGATTTACTCTATAGAATGTACACAATGAGATACGTCGGCAGAATTACTCCTTTCTGCCTGTGGACGTTGCCGAGTGAGCATCGTGAGTTTGTCTCCTTCAGTTGCCACCATGTCAAAATCTGAGTCTCCCAAGGAGCCAGAACAGCTGCAGAAGCTCTTCATTGGAGGCTTGAGCTTTGAAACAACAGATGAGAGTCTGAGAAGCCAATTTGAGCAATGGGGAACTCTCACAGACTGCGTGGTTATGAGAGACCCAAACACCAAGCGCTCCAGAGGTTTTGATTTTGTCACATACGCCACCGTGGAGAAGGTGGATGCTGCCATGAATGCAAGGCCACACAAGGTGGGTGGGAGAGTTGTGGAACCAAAGAGAGCTGTCTCTAGAGAAGATTCTCAACGACCTGGTGCCCATTTAACTGTGAAAAAGATTTTTGTTGGTGGCATTAAAGAAGACACTGAAGAACACCACCTTAATAAATAAAATAATCTTAAGATTATTTTGGGGCAGGGGAGACAGCATAATGGTTATGCAAACAGACTCTCATGCCTGAGGCTCCTAAGTCCCAGGTTCAATCCCCCGCACCACCATAAGCCTGAGCTGCTGAGCAGTGCTCTGGTGTTTCTCTCTCTCTCCTCTCTCTTCTCTCTCTTCTCTCTCTCTCCATCTCTCTCAAAAATAAAATTGGGAGTCGGGCTGTAGCGCAGTGGGTTAAGTGCAGGTGGCGCAAAGCACAAGGACCGGCATAAGGATCCTGGTTCGAACCCCGGCTCCCCACCTGCAGGGGAGTCACTTCACAGGCGGTGAAGCAGGTCTGCAGGTGTCTATCTTTCTCTCCTCCTCTCTGTCTTCCCCTCCTCTCTTCATTTCTCTCTGTCCTATCCAACAACAACAACAACAACAATAATAACTACAACAATAAAACAACAAGGGCAACAAAAGGGAATAAATATAAAAATAAATAAATAAATAAAAATAAAATTAATTTAAAAAAATTTTTAAAAAGATTATTTTGAACAGTATGGGAAAATTGAAGTTATTGAAATCATGACTGATCAGGGCAGTGGCAAAAAGAGAGGCTTTGCTTTTGTAACCTTTGATGACCATGATTCTGTTGACAAGATTGTCATTCAGAAATACCATACCGTGAATGGCCACAACTGTGAAGTGAGGAAAGCCTTATCAAAGCAAGAGATGACTAGTGCCTCATCCAGCCAAAGAGGACGAAGTGGTTCTGGAAACTTTGGTGGTGGCCATGGAGGTGGCTTTGGTGGAAATGACAACTTCAGCTGTGGAGGAAACTTTAGTGGTCAAGGTGGCTTCAGTGGCAACCGAGGTGGTGGCGGATATGGTGGCAGTGGGGATGGCTACAATGGATTTGGCAATGATGGAAGCAATTTTGGAGGTGGTGGAAGCTACAATGATTTTGGCAATTACAATAACCAGTCCTCCAATTTTGGACCTATGAAAGGAGGAAACTTTGGAGGCCGAAGCTCTGGCCCATATGGTGGTGGCGGTCAATACTTCGTCAAACCACGAAACCAACGTGGATATGGTGGCTCCAGCAGCAGCAGTAGCTATGGCAGCGCCAGAAGGCTTTAATTGCCAGGAAACAAAGCTTAGCAGGAGAGGAGAGCCAGAGAAGTGACAGGGAAGCTACAGGTTACAACAGATTTGTGAACTCAGCCAAGCACAGTGGTGGCAGGGCCTAGCTGCTACAAAGAAGACTTGTGTTAGACAATACTCTTGTGTATGGGCAAAAAAAAACAAACAAACATTGGAGGACTGTATTTGTGACTAATTGTATAACAGGTTATTTTAGTTTCTGTTTTGCGGAAAGTGTAAAGCATTCCAACAAAGGGTTTTAATGTAGACTTTTTTTTTTTTTGCACCCATGCTGTTGATTGCTAAATGTAATAGTCTGATCATGACGCTGAATAAATGTGTCTTTAAAAAAAAAAAAAGAATGTACACGATGGCTAAAGTTAATCTTGGCATCCCTGGGCCCACTATAAAATTAGAAGCACCAGGAAACTTGTTGCATCACTCACTCTTGAGGGCTACACGTGTGTATGTATGTGTCTTTCTTTCTTTCGTTTTGCTGATGAGGAAAGTGATATTTAAATCATCTTCTAATGTGATTTTGCATGTGGAAGTGCCTAGGTTCAAACCCAAGAGTAGAAGCATCTAGCACTTGGGCTGCTTTACCTTACTGCTTCCATGTTTTTTTGCCTCCAGGGTTATCACTGGGGCTCAGTGCCTGCACTGTGAATCCTGGAGGCCATTTTTCCCCCTATTTTATTGGATAGGACAGAGAGAAATTAAGAGAGGAGGGGGAGATAGGGAGAGAGGAAGATAGACACCTACAGACCTGCTTCACAGCTTGTGAAGCTACCCTCTGCAGGTAGAGATCTGGGGACTCAAACCAGGATCCTTGTGTGGGTCCTTGCCCTTTGTACTAAGTGCTTTTACCTGGTGCACCACCGCCTGGGGTGCTGGCATTACAAATCCACTGCTCCTGGTGGCCTCCCCCCCCCCATTTTACTGGCTAGGACAGAGAGAAATTGAGAAAAGAGAGGATGACAGAGAGGGAGAGATAAAGAGACACCTGCTAAAAATCTGGATCAGGGAAGAGAGTAGCTCCCATACATGAGAAAAGTACATAAATATTGTTAACTGTAAATGCCATAATTTGATCTGGGGCCCATATTCAGCACAGGAACCGTTGTAACCTCCACATCCCGGTAGGTCTGAGTACTGACCTGCTTTTAATGGATTAATTAGGCAAACTCCTGGCCTTTTTACTTAGAAGACCAGGAAGATAATGTGTTGCATGGAAAAGAGGCTGAAATGTGCCCCCCACAGTGTCTAGTTCATTATGCTATAAAACATTGGGGACACTATAGTTTCAGATATTTTAAACTTTTAATTAGGAAAATGTAAAGGCATGCACCAGAGAAGTAGATTGGGCAAAGAGAGATGGCTCCATGCTGAAGCCAGTGCCCATTTTATTCACTTCTAAGGCCCCTTCATTTCTTTTCTAAGCCACACCTATACCCATTACCACTTCAGGTGTTCTTCATTGTCCTTTTCCCTCTGCTGATGTCCAAATTAACAGGGCAAAAACAAAGGTTCCTGGTCACAAAAGTCTGGGTCCTGATGGAACTGGTGTTCAGGCTTCTCTGACCCTCATTTTCCCCTAACATTGGCACTATCAGCTGTTGTATGCTTTACATTGGGTTGTTCTAGCTCTCCCCCGCCAAGAAAATTGGATCAGTCCTGCTAATTTCGCGGGCCCGCTTGGCCCCGCCCCAAGAGGGTTCCAGAGTTCCAGAGTTGGAGAGTTGGAGAGTTGCAGAGTTAGAGAGTGCTTGGCGCCGTCGCGGGGGAAAGAGGCAACAGAGTTCTGTTTGGTGATTAGTTTGTCTTCGTTTATGAATCGTTGTTCCTGAATAAAGAAATACAGCTTTCCTGCCCAGCCGTATGTCTCTGGTCATCTCTGTTACCCGCCCGTGAAGCTAGCCTGGCCAGCTAGAGCCACCGAATTTTAACAACAATCAGCTACATATCAGGTGCATAAAAATTGAAGCTGGTAGCGTGTATGTGTGTGTGTATTTTATGCCCTGTCAAAATAGTTTTTATTAATTTGTTTTAATGCTTATTTATGTATCTGTCTTGGGTAGAAACAGAGAAATTAAGAAGGAAGGGGGATATAGAGAGGAAGTGAAATATAGTGACACCTGCAGCAGCACTGTTTTATTGTTTATGAAGCTTCCCCCCACAGGTGGGGTCTGGGGAAAATAAAACACACACACATACACACACACACACATGGAGGGATATATTCCATCTCAAATATATATTTTAAACAACTTTGCTTTTTTTAAAAATTTATTTATTCATGAGAAAGATAGGAGGAGAGAAAGAACCAGACATCACTCTGGTACATGTACTGCTGGGGATCAAACGCAGGACCTCATGGTTGAGAATCCAATGCTTTAGCCACTGTGCCACCTCCCAGACCACACAACTTTGCTTTTGTCATTATTAATTTTTTTTATCAGAGCACTGCTTGATTCTGGCTTACATTGGAACTGGGGATAGAAGTCCTAAATATGATTATTGGCAGTTCATATACTTTGGTCCTCTGCTCTCTCTTTCTCTACTAACTTAGTTTTTTTGGTTTTTTTTTTCTTCTTTTTTTGGGGGGGTCTTATTTTATATTATAGAGACAGAGGGAAATTGAGAGGGAAGGGGAAGACAGGGAGAGAGAGAGACCTGAAGCACTGTTTCACCACTTGCAAAGCTACCTCCCTGTAGGTGGGGACTAGGGTCTTGAACACAGATCATTGTGCATTATAACATGTGCGCTCAACCAAGTGTGCCACTGCCTAGCCTCTCTTCCCCCTCCCCCTCCACCTGTCTCATCAGTAACTCTTCAGTAAATAAACCCATTAAATGGCACGGTGACATAAGCTATGGTCTGGTCTCTAGAAATGACTCTTGGAATAGACCAGGATTGGAGAGGGGAGAGTCAAAAGTTGCCATTGGAAAAGCTGGTTGCCAACTCTCAGAGTTGTGAGCCACAGAGCAAGAAGCTGTGCCACCATCACAAAAGCCTCCTGACACCCTGAAGCTTGTGATAGGACACTAGACTACAAACACCAGGCCTCATGCTCTAAAACTGTCTCTCAACACTCATGAAACTAGCGCCTAGACTTCACAATGAGGAACCAGCAGTTTCCACAGCCAAGCTAAGAAAACATCAGCAGGCCTGTCATCAAAAGATAAAGGATAATACGTGCTGTCAGAGTATGGAGAAAAGGGAACCTCTGTGGGGGCTGGGCAGTGGTACACACAGTTGAAAGGCCACGCTGCCATGCGCAAGGACCTGGGTTCAAGCCCCTGCTGCTCAACTGCAGGGAGGAAGCGTAATGAGTGGTGAAGCAGGTCTGCAGGCATCTCTCTTTGTCTCTCTCTCTCTCTCCATCTCCCCATCCCCTCTCATAAAAATAGAAAGAAAAGGGAAAAAATGGCCACTAGAAGTGGTGAATTCCTAGTGTGAGCACTGAACCCTAGTGATAATCCTGGTGGCAATTAAGAAAAGGGGGGGAGTGTGGGGGAAACCCTGTGTACCATTGATAGGGAAGAATTTTGTTTGTTTTTGCCTGCAGGGTTATCACAGGAGTTCTGTGCCTACGCTACAAATCCACTGCCCTGTGGCCATTTTTTCAATGTTTTGTTTGGATAGGACAGAGAGAAGATGAGAGGGGAGGGGAAGAGAGGGAGAGAGAGAGAGAGAGAGAGAGAGAGAGAGAGAGAGGGACTTGCAGACCTACTTCACCACTTGTGAATCTACCCACCCCTACTGCAGGTGGGGAGCCTGGGCTCAAACCAGGATTCTTGAACAGGTCTGTAGGATTATGTGAAAGCATGGTAGACCACAGGGGAACTCCCCCATCCTTGAGATGGAGGTCTGAAAAGACACCCCACCTGTCAGTCTCTCCCTTTCGGGGATAGAGCTTGGAGGGAAATGCTTACCTAACTTAGTTCCCCCTTGTCAGTCTCCCAGCTTCACAGAGGCCTGCAACCTCTAACACTTAACTCATTCCCCTGCTACAAACCAAATGGTTGCCTGCTTGAAAGTTCACTTAAAGTTCACTATAAGTTCACCATCTTTGATCACATACAAACTATACTTCATCATCCTGCCTTTCCAGAAACTTAACAGTGAGACCCACACACACCTTATTTCCCCGTTCTTTGATCATCATGTCTTACATCAATACTCTGCCCTTCTCTGCTTTATCTCACTCTGCTGTTTTAACCACCATGCTTTTCTTTTTTTTTTTTTCATGTTTTTCTTAATAACTTTGGTAAATTAATATCTCTTGCCTCATGGTAACTAATTGTCTTGACCTTTTGGTATCTCATCAGTTCTCGTCATTCCTTAGCCCTCCCCACCATAGGGGTACTGACATTTTGGAAACCTATGATTACTGACATATGTGAAAAAGGTTCTTTGTTCCACCTTGCTATATAAGCCCTCTCTTTTTCTGAATAAATTGGAAGTTCATACCTGAATTTCTCCTGGTTGTCCCTTCTGCATCACACGCATCTCTTGAATTGGTGACGGGGAAGCCAGTGCCTACCTCAGTTGCGAGGCCACCTACATGAGCACTAGCACAGGTCCTTGCAATTTGTACTGTGTGTGCTTAACCCAGTGCACCACATGGGAATGGAAATTTATGCAGCCACATTAGAAAATAGTATAAATACCTCAATGCCTCTACCCCCCCAAAACCCCACCACCACCACCACCAAAACTAGACAATTATATACTCCTAAAATTCCTATTTATGGGCATCTATCCCAAATAATTAACACTGGAGGCTGGGAAGATGACTCAGTGGTAGAATGTCTGCTTGTGTGCATGACAGCTGGGTTCCCTTCACATCACTATACGAGAAAGCAACTAAGACAAGACAAATGGAACTCCATGGATGGTGGAGTGGTGCTTTTGCCCTCTCCTATTCTCTCTCCTCCTCCCTCTCTCATTAAATAAATAAATAAATATAATAATAATTACACACACACACAGTGTTGGGAGATAGCTTACTAAAGTAGCTTACTTTTACTTGGTAGAGTGTGGGCCTTACATATAGGAAGCCTAAGTCTAAGACCCAAAACCACTTGGAAGCATCATGGACTAGAGAGGCAGAAGCACCACGAATGGTGGGGCAGTGTGATGGTCTTTTCTCCTTCTCTGTCTCTTTCTGCCTCTCTCTAAATGGAAAAAGAAAAAGCATCATGGGGAAGCCAAACAGTGGTAGATCACACATGCACAAAATTTTGAGTTCATTTCCTGGCACTGCATAAAAACAAGCAAATTAATTAATTTGGTCCTTCCCTCCTCCACCCCACTCCCCACCCCTGGGGTACTGCTCAGCTCTGGCTTACACTGGCACAGAGAATTGAACCTGGGACACTGGAGCCTCAGTCATGAAAGTCTGTTTGCACAACCATTATTATCTCTCCCACCCACAAATTGATTAATTAGATAAACAATTGGGCCAGGGAGCTGTACATTTTGTGAAACCCTGACTCAATCTTGAGCTGTGAGCACTGCATGGAAAACTAAATAAAAAGAAAGGGAGAGAGAGAAACAATCATTCAAGGGCTTTTCCTAGCATCATGAGTCATATGTAGGTGATGTCAACTCTTACTGGTTTAGATGATTATGACTGCAAATGCAGTGAGATTTTATGATAGGTTTAAATTCTGCCAACAGTTCAGTTAGGTATAATGAAAATAATGCCAATGGAGTAACCAGGACTGGGTTAACACTACTTCTCAGCAGGCACATGACCCTGGATCCCGTACTTAATCTGTCTGTGGCTCAGCATTTTGGTTACCTAACTCACTGGACTATGAAGGGAGTTGAATGAAACCAGAGACTGTTAAGACATGGTAACTGCATGGCCCATGGCCAGTAGCTTATCTACCTGACAATGAAAAGCCTACTTTTTTACTACTGCTTTCCTTGAAAACCTCAACACTTTGTAAAGAATATCATATTTCTGATTCAATATTCCGAGATTCAAATAATTAGTTCAATGTGTTGTCCATTAAGAAGTTCCAACTCATAGTGGCAGCTCAAAAGGATGCTGATAATAGCATCTATTTCTTGAGCTCTAGCTTGTGTGCCAAGCATGTCTAAATTTTTCATGCATATTCCACTTAAGGTTCTAGAAATTCTAAGAGGAAAATAGCACTGTTACTCACATTTGATGAGCAAACTAATTTTCAGAGAAGTTAAATAGCGTCTACATATCTGACAACTAGAAACACCAGCTGTTGACTCAAGAGCACTTTCTGAGTTGCTGTGTTGCACTGGCATCACAATATAATTTTCATTTTGAAAGAAATATTTATTTTAGGAGATCAAGAGAAGGAAGAGGGAGGGAGGGACGCAGAGAGAGAGAGAGAGAGAGAAGACTCAAAATACCAGCCCAGCATATATCAAGTCAGGGATCAAACCCAGGGACTTGTATATCGAAACTTTCATACTACATACTGACATATTTCCCTGGCCACTACTTTTTCTTTCTTCCTTTTTTTTTTTTTAAAGATTTACTTATTTTATGTGAGATAGTATACTTATTTTGAAACCTTGCTGTTTGTGACAACACAGGTAGGACTGGGATGATTCTGCTAAGTGAAATAAACCAGAAGGAAAAAGGTAGCATCTAAGTTCTTCCCTTCCCCCTTGCCATCCAGGTGCTCCCCTGTGGTGCTGGGAAGCACGTCCAGGGCCTCATGCACACAGGACTGGCTCCTGGATCCAGAAGGAGAGTGGATAACCCCACTCATATGTAGTAGGCAGATGAAGATAAGCCCTTTGGCTGACATCAGAAGTAAGGTGACTAGGCGGGAAGGGGTTAATGAGAGAGTACAAGAGTCCAGAGGACTGGACTGGGACACCAAGACTCTCACTGTGAAGCTGGTGTGGCCACCTGCATTTGAAGAGGCTTGAATCAAGCTGGAGTCCTAAAACATATTCAGTATCCTAAGGCAATATTCTGTCAATATTATATGAATGCATATGATGACCTCTTATTAAACAATATATATTTTTTTAAAAATTATTTATATTTATAATATAATATATATTTTTTATATTATTTATTTATTTTCCCTTTTGTTGCCCTTGTTGTTTTTATTGTTGTAGTTATTATTGTTGTTATTGATGTCATTGTTGTTGGATAGGACAGAGAGAAATGGAGAGAGGAGGGAAGACAGAGAGGGGGAGAGAAAGATAGACACCTGCAGACTTGCTTCACCGCCTGGGAAGTAACTCCCCTGCAGGTGGGAAGCTGGGGTCTCGAACCAGGATCCTTAAACCGGTCCTTGCCCTTTGTACCACGTGCGCTTAACCCGCTGCGCTACCGCCCAACTCCTGAACAATACATTTTAACCTGCCAGAAATTTATGTTTCCAACCTTTACAATAACTCTATATGACCAGTGAAAGACTTTATAACCTTTTTACTGATGAAGAGAGTGATATTTAAATCATCTTCTAATGTGATTTTGCATGTGGAAGTGCCTAGATTCAAACCCAAGATTACAAGCATCTAGCACTTGGGCTGCTTTCCCTTACTGCCTCCACGCTGTGTTTAGACAGCAGAACACATCAGGAAGATACAAATCAGGAATCTGTGGTCTAGGAGTTGGTGCAGTGGGTAAAGCATTGGACTCTCAAGCATAAGGTCCTGAGTTCAATCCCCAGCAGCACATGTACCAGAATGATATCTGGTACCTTCTCTCTCTGCCTTTCTTTCTTTTAAACATAGTTTTATCTTTTTATTTATTTTATTTTGTATTATTATTATTATTTTAAATTTTTTATTATCTTTATTTATTTATTCGACAGAGATAGTCAGAAATTGCGAGGAAGGGGGGAGACAAAGAGGGAAAGAGACAGAGAGACACCTGCAACCCTGCTTCACCACTTGCAAAGCTTTCCCCCTGCAGGTGGGGACCAGGGGCTCCAACCTGGGTCCTTGAGCATTGCAACATGTGCACTCAACCAGGTGCACCACGACCCAGCCCCTATTTGTTGCCCTTGTTGTTGTTATTGATGTAATCGTTGTTAGATAGGAGAGAGAAATTGACTGAGGAGGGGAAGACAGAGAAGGGGAGAGAGACACCTGCAGACCTGCCTCACCGCCGGTGAAGCCACTCCCCTGCACGTGGGGACCTGGGGGCTCCAACCACGATCCTTAAGCCTGTCCTTGCGCTTTGCGCCACATGCGCTTAACCCACTGCCGGACTTAACCCTACCGTGCGACTCCTGATTATATATTGTTTTAAGCAACTACATTTACTTATTTTCTACATAATGTATCTTGTTATCTGTATCTACTAGAATTACCTTTTATTTCCTTTTAATTATACATTATTAAAATAAAATGTATGACTATGTATTCATTAATATTGTAAAATAGAAAAATAAAATAAAAAGTAAAAAAAAAAACACTATTAAAAAAAGAGTCCTTAAGGGGTCAATAGCATAATGGTTATGCAAAGAGACTCTCATGCCTGAGGCTCCAAAGTCCCAGGTTCAATCCCCTGCACCACTATAAGCCAGAGCTGAGCAGGGCTCTGGTAAAAAAAAAAAAAAAAAAAAAAAAAAAAAATTCAAAAAAAGAGTCCTTGCCAAGAAAGTTATATATACACAAATGGTATATATACACAATGGACTATCATTCAGCTATTGAAAATGATTTAGTCATGTCCTTTGCCCCTCTTGGGTGGAACTTGAAGCACTCATGCTAAGTGAAATAAGCCAAAAAAAGAGAAGGACAAAACCCAGATGATTTCACCTTTCAGTGTAACTTAGAAAACAGGGACAAAAAGTGAAAATACAAAGTGAAACTTGGACTGGATATAGTGTATTGCAGCAAAGCAAAGGACTCTGGGAAAGGTGGAGAGGGAAGGGACTGGAGAGGTGTATGATGGCAGAAGTGGACCTAAGTTAGGGGGTGACACTATCATACAGACACCTACCATAGAAAGAGAAATTGGGCAGGGGTAAATAGCATAATGGTTATGCAAAGAGACTCTCCGCCTGAGGCTCTGAAGTCCCAGGTTCAATCCCCCGAACAACTATAAACCAGAGCTGAGCAGTGCTCTAGTTAAAAAAGAAAAAAAAAAAAAGATGAGAAATTGTATGCATGTGTTGACAAATGAACTTTAAGCCACTGAAGTGATTAAAATAAATAATATGATAAATAAAATGATTAAAAGGGCTCCTTATTAAAACTGAAAAAAATAGATGGAAAATGACACTTGAAAAAATTAATAAAAAATGCAGCACACCATTGGTTTTTAAATAAGAAAATGCAAGATACCAAAGCATGGGGCTGCATGGTGACTCACCCAGTTGAGCACACAGGTTACCATGTAAAAGGACTCAGGTTCAAGCCCCTGGTCCCCGCCTGCAGGGTGGTAGCTTCATGAGTGGTGAAGCAGTGTTGCAGGTATGTCTCTTTGTCACTCCCTCTGCCTCCCCCTTCCCTCTCAATTTCTCTCTGTCCTATCAGTAAAATTAGAAATTAATAAACTTATAAAAGAGAAATACCAAAGCATCACTTCACCATTTATGATTTTCTGCCTTTGCTTTCTTGCTTTTGTGCAGTGACAAGAATTAAACGCAGGGCCTTACTCATGCATGGTAAGCCTTCTGCAGCTAAGGTCATCTCTCTAGCTTCAAAATAGTGGTTTTGGAGAGGCTTTTTTAATCCTCAGATTCGGTACCAGTCACTAAATTTGAGATTTGGCTCACAATAATTTTTTTAATTTAATGTTTAAATAGCATTTATCATTAGTGACTTAAACAGTGGTTTACAAAATTACAAGATTTTTTTTTTCTCTTTCACCAGAGCACTGCTTAGCTCTGGCTTATGGTGAGTGCTGGGGATTGAACCTGGGAGTTTTGATGCCTTAGGCATAGAAGTCTTTCTGTTTAACCATTATTCTATCTTCTCAGCCCTAAAGTCAAAAGATTCAGGCAGTGAAAGACATGTGTGCACATGCGCGTGAGAGTTGAGTCTTGTATGGTAACATTGGAAATAATTTAGTATTAACAAGCAGAACTAAAATAAACTAAAATGTCAAAGACGTGAGGAGTGAGAAGACAAGAATGAGAAGCACAGGAGATGGGGCAGGGGAGGCGGGTTTAAGCTGGTGGGTATGGGGAAAAGAAGGGCCTAGAAAGGAAAAATGGGGAGAGGAGAAAGAGGAACAGGAAAATTGGAGACTCACAGAGAAGGGGAGGTAATTATCACTGAGAGGACGTGAGATACTCTTGAATTGGGGGGTCGTGTAATCATCGCGAAATGCCAGTTTTACTACTTCTCTAGCCACATTTCCTCAAAATGAGTCCTTCAAAGTCCACAGGAGTTTGGGAGGGTGGGGTAGAGGGGACAGACCATCTTTTAGCCAAGTCTAAAGTTGTTCTTCTATCCAGCCACTAGGGGGAGATACATCCCATCAGTTCAAGAAGCACTTGGTTAGCAATGCAGCGCAACCTAGAGGCGGCCCCGAGAATAAGGCACCAATCTTCATATTCCAGGGTAATTGGTGCATTGACAGAAAATCATTATGGTTCAAGCAGAAATGAGCTATGTAGGAATGCATAATAAGCAGAGTGTGTCTTAGGAGAAAGGTTCTGAAGAAAGGGATACATTTGAAAGAAGACTGGAGACAAAGATCAAGTAAGCTTCCAGTCTAATCGGAATAGAAAACATTTTCTTCACAGGTTAGATCTCCACGCCCACCAAACTCTGGCAACAACAAAAAGGAAAAGCATATAAAGATTTTCTTTACTAGTGAGAGAGCTAGGAGGAGAGAGAAAAAGAACCAGAGCATCATTTCTCTGGTAGATATAGTGCCAGGGATTGAATTCACGATCTCATGCTTAAGAGCTCAATCCTTTATCCACTGTGTCACTTCCCAGACCACCAAATATTATTTTTTTCTTAAATTAAAAAAAAATCTTGTGGTCTAGGAGGTGGTGTAGTGGGTAAAAATTGGGCCCTCAAGCATGAGTTCCTGAGTTCAATCCCTGGCAGCACATGTACCAGAGTGAAATCTGGTTCTTTTTCTCTCTCCTCCTATCTTTTTCATTAATAAATAAATAAAATCTTAAAAAAAAATCTTGCAAAGTGAGAGAAGTTAGAGCACCACTGATCCCCCATTTATGATGTTTTTATTTTAATTTTTTTAAGATTTATATATAGTGAGGACACATAAATAACAGGAGTCAAACTTGGGACCTCAGACCTACAAGTCCTGCACTCTGGCCACTCACTCACTGTACCACATTTTGAGTGACTGTCTTTCTTGTTTTTATGTAGTGCCAAGGATTGAATCCAAGTTCAAATGCATGGAAGGCATGTGCTTTTACCACTGTGCCACTTCCCCAACCCCAAGAAAGTGTTTTATTATTACTCTGCTGTAAGAAATTATGGCATCTTCTCCTTTGCCACATCTCAGATGGAAATTGAAGGAGTCATGTTAAATGACATAAAACCACAAAGAAAATGACACATGCCAGATGACTTCACTCATAGGTGGGACATGGGAAAAAGAAAAGAAAGAAAGAGAGAAGGAAAGAAAGAAAGGAAGGAAGGAAGGAAGGAAGGAAGGAAGGAAGGAAGGAAGGGAGAAAGAAGACATATAGAGAAAGAAGATAGTACAGAGTATCTGTAGTCTGTTGCCTCAGAGCCGGGTCTGTAACTGGGAGAAGCAGAAAGGGGCTGACAGGGTGCTGAGGCCCTTGCACAATGCTAGAGGAAGACAGAGTTGGTGGTGATGGAGAGATAAGTAACTGTCCTCATATGACAACTGTCTTGTAAATCATATTTCCCCCAGTAAATGGACTTTTAAAAGAAACGAAAAGAAAAAGTAATTTCTTCCTTTTTTCTTTCTTTCCCATCTCTTTTTGATACAGAGAAAGAGAGAGAAGATAGCATAATGGTTATGCAAAGAGACTCTGGTGCCTGAGGCTTCAAAGTCCCAGGTTCAACCCCCTGCACCACCATAAGCCAGAACTGATCAGTGCTCTGTTGAGAGAGAGAGAGAGAGATATGGAATGAAAGACACTACAGCACCAAAACTTCTTTCAATGCAGTGGAGGCAAGGCTCAAACCTGGGTCATGCACATGGCAAAACAATACACTATCCAAGTGAGGTGTTTACCTGACACTTATTTAAGTAAGATTTATTCATTTTATAGGCGTGGGGTGGGATAAGAGTACCACTCTGGCATATGTACTGCTGAGGATCAAATCCCAGGGCTCACTGATGCAAGTTCTACACTCCACCTGCCGAACCAATTCCCTGGCCACAGAAAACATTTTATTAGCTCTGCTGATGTATATTCAACATCCACAGATGGGGTTATGTTATGTGAAAGGCTTTCATGCCTGAGGTTCCAAAGTCCCAGAGTCAGTCAATTCTCTTTTATTTATATATTTATTACTTTTTTTTTTTTTTACCAGAGCGCTGCTCAGATGGTTAATGGCGGTACAGGGGCTTGAACCTGGGACTTCTGAGCTTCAAGCACGAGAATCTCTTTGAGTAACCATTATGCTATCTACCCCTGCTCCCAGGGTCAATTCTCTTCCACCACCACCATTACTGTAAGCCAGAGCTATACAGTGGTGTGATTGGGGGGGGGGTTAATTCCATTGTAAATAACTGAATATGAATGAATTATTTTTTAAAATTCAATATAATTTAAGTGTAATTACACAACTCATTACCAAGTTGCAGGATGAAATTGCTTATAATCTTTCATCATCTTATCTCGGGCTCCATGGTTGTAGCTTATCTTATAGTCTTGCTCCTTGTTGACTTAACTTCACTTTATATCCTATGTTTCTAGTACTGGAATATATAAATCATGATTATAGGTCTTTTACTATGGTAGCAAGAGTCTCTGGCTCTGATAGTTCATTCTAATTAGATGTTCACATCAAACATGGATCCCAAATTTATGGAGGAATTTTCTCTCCAGATCCCATTGTGCTCCTCAGAAGGAAAGTGAGTTTAACCCATTTAACATCAGAGATCTGGAAACCTAATCTACTTTAGGAGAGAAGTGACTCTGACAGTTCTTTCTGAATGCAAGGCCAATGTGCTTCTGCTGTGATACCTCTCTGACCTGAATATTTTATATAAATGGAATCACGCTATATGTTGTTTATTTTGCATGTGCCTTTAGTTTATAGTGTTTAGTGCTACTCATATTGGTGCACTTATTCCTTTTTAAATTTTTTTGAATTTATTTTCCCTTTTGTTGCCCTTGTTATCTTTTTATTGCTGTTGTAGTTACTATTGTTGTTATTGATGTCGTCATTATTGGATAGGACAGAGAGAAATGGAGAGAGGAGGGGAAGACAAAGAGGGGGAGAGAAAGATAGACACCTGCAGACCTGCTTCATCGCTTGTGAAGTGACTCCCCTGCAGGTGGGGACCCGGGGGCTCGAACGGGGTTCCTTACGCAGGTCCCTGCACTTTGTGCCACGTGCGTTTAACCTGCTGCGCTACCGCCTGACTCCCTATAGCATTCCTTTTTAAATAATTCCTCCTTAATATGTATTGTTTATTAATCCACTAACCAGTGCATTACAGGTCACTACTAGGCTGTTGTTACCTTTGCTTCATGATCCTGAAGAATGTGTGCAACCTAACAAAGGAAAACTACAATTCCCAGAATTCCTAGTACCAATCAACAAAGAAAGGAAAAAGTACCCGGAGGAAAGAATACAGGGCACCTGAACAAGAGAGGACCTAGAATGTTGACCTTTGATTCCTGAGTCATAAATATCAGGAGCAGAGGAAGAAGGGGTTAAGGAGAAGCAGCAGCATGTAGGGATAGATGAAGAAGGAGATGCAGGTAGAAATGAGAGCAAGCATGGAACAGGGCTGAGCCAAGCAGAGGACAAGCTAGGGCTGGGCCAGCAACAATGGCAATCTCTTGGGGGAGGCCGGGAGCAGTTACCATGGATACTGATTTTACTGTCTATAATTTATGGCAATAAAATCACATTTTTGTACCTTTAATGAATGTTTAAGTTTTTCATACCTTTGATAGGTAGTAGCTTCAAATTAATTTCTATACTAGTATAAGCAAGAATCCCATATTAAGTGTGTGTGTGGGGGGACCTGAGGGGCTGAGTGGTGGTGCACCTGGTTGAGTTCATATGTTACAATGTGCAAGGACCAGGGTTCAAGCCCCTGGTCCTCACCTGCAGAAGGAAAGTTTCACAAGTGGTGAAGCAGTGTTGGAGGTATCTCTCTCCTGTTGTATCACCCCTTCCCACTTGATTTCTGGCTGTCTCTATCCAATAAAATAATATTTAAAAAATTGGGGAGGCATGAGCTCCCTCAGATGAGCATTAGAATTGTTTCTAGGTTTTTTGTTTTGTTTTTTAATGTAGCACTTGGATTGAGCTTATGTGCAATACTTCCAACTAGCTTTCCTAATTTGTTTTCAAGACTTTTAATTTATTTTACAAGTGAGAGGTAGACTGAGAGAGAGAGGAACAGATAAAAAGAGCCTCAGTATTTCTGAGTATTTCATGTGTGGTGCTGGGTATTGAACTCAGGTACTCATGTTAGAATCCAACACTTCATTCACTGCATCACTTCCCAGGCCATCTGATTTGTTTTATTCTATTTATTTATAGGGGTGGAGAGAAGAGAGTAAGAGAGAGAGAGAAATAGGAGAGTAAGACACCAAAGTAATGCCCCACTATCCATGGAATTCTCCTACTGCAGTCTATGGTGATATACCATTTAGAACCAGGAATTGAAGCCATGGCTCATTCATGCTAAGGCATGTGCTTTACCTTGGGAACTATCTCCCAGCTCTGTTCCCAAGTTTGTTTGTTTTTAAAATAAGACGGTGAGTAAATTATCATGCTGCACATGAATCTTTATTATGTGAAAGACAAAATGCACCAGGCAATTAAGGAGAAGATTTTAGTCAGGCTGCTGCCATAGGGAAAACATTCATTAATGAGAAGATTCTAAAAGAAGGGTAAGAGAGCAGAGATTTTATAGAGGCAGGTAGATAAGGGAGTCATCAGTAAGTCTTATGAGTCTTGATAAAGAAAGGAAGGAAATGAGCCAGAGTAGTGTTGTTAAAATTTCTGAGGCTCTTGCCGGGCCGGCTAGCTTCACGGTGGTGAACAGAGACGCAGAGACAACGGCTGGGCAGGGAAGCTGTATTTCTTTATTCAGGAACAACGATTCATAAACTAAGATAAACTAATCACCAAACAGAACTCTGCTGTCTCTTTGCGGCGGCACAAGCACTCCCTCTTACTCTCAAACTCAGGAACTCTCCAACTCTGGAACTCTGGAACTCTCTTACTGGGGAACCCTCTGAAACTCTGGCACTCTCGAACTCAGGAACCCTCTTTCTTACTCTCGAACTCAGAAACTCTCGCACCCTCGCACTCTCGAACTCCGGAACTCAGGAACTCTGTCACTGGGGAACTCAGGAACTCTCGGACTCCGGAACCCTCTCCCAGGGTCCCTTGGGGCGGGGCCAAGCAGGCCCGCGAAATTAACAGGACTCATCCAATTCTCTTGGAGGGGGAGGGCTAGAACAAGCCAATGTAAAGCATACGACAATTCCCCCTTTTCTTTTTAACTAAATGACTATAGTATCAAGGGTGTGGGGTGAACAGAAACATATATAACCAAAACCAGCATGTTGTCAAGGGAAGGCCTGAGGGGGCCATATCTGAAAAAAAAAACATTTCTTGCCTCTGGGGGGCTACTTGCCTCGACGGGCATTTGCATGGGGGCGGGGAACGGCCTAGGGTCTCAAAGGCAGCTGGCTGCAACTTACTTACTATGAAACAAAACTTGTTATTAGCATATCTACTGCACGATCTAACATTTCTAATAGAGAAGGAATTTGAGACTTTTACATATCAACAACGTCTTTTAACCTTTTGTTACACCCATTCAAGATGGAGACACACCCTAGGTGTGGGCCGGAGAGGAAACCTCAGGCATGAGAATAATTAGCATAGCCATTGTGCCATCTACCATTTCTAATAGAGAAGGTAGTGTTTTACATATCAACAAGTCTATTTAACCTTTTGTTTAGACCAACTTAGTTGAAATATATTGATTGTTAACTAATTTTTACCTCAGACTTTAAATGTAAGTTAATTTTTATCTTTATGAGAATTACGTTGAAAACCTTTTTCATTTATCTTTGACTAGTAAGAATTTAGCCTTAAAGCTACTATTTACCAAACTTTAAACACACACATAAACATAGTCATTAATACACGAGGAGAGAAACCTTTGTTACGAAGACATGTCATTTTAAACACGAATTTAAATCTATATTGTCTTAGTTGTTGGGGGGGGGTTCACCATCCGGAGGTGGCTTCTCGCGCAGCTCCACTTCTAGGAATTGCAGGTTGTGATCTCTGCACAAATCTCTGCGTACTCCAGCTTGTCTGTCTTCAGACCGGACCGGCGGCTGGAGATCTCGTGTGCCCAGTTTTGGCAGGGAGCCCGGGGGTCCGGGAGGCCCGGGATGGTTCCAGAATTCATAGAAAGAGGGCAGGCAGGCCAGCTTTGCAGAAGGCGTGAGCCTAGGTGCCCAGGGGTGGCGGCCATGATAGAACGCCGCGGCCCTGCCCCATGGCCCTGCCATGTCTGCTGCCCTGTTCGCAGTGGCCGAGCAGCGTGGAGGGATCACGCGTCCAGTGCCCTGCACCACGCGGTGGAGAGCCGGCTCCTGTGGGCTGGCCTCAGGCTCCAGCATGTTGGCATCGGGCTCCAGCATGTTGGCATCGGGCTCTAGCGTGCTGGCATCGGGCTCTTGCATGGTGGCGTAGGCCTCCTGCGGGCTGCGGGGCTGCGGGGTTGCTGGCGCGGTGCGCGGGGTTGTCTGGGCGCAGCCGGCTGGCTGGCTGTTTGACCAGGTGGAAACAGCAGCTCCGCGCCTTGCCTCCCGCCCGCTGGCTCTTCCCGCTGGCTGTTCTGAGTTCGCCCGAGCGAGTGGAAACCACAGAGTGGTCCAGAGATAAATGTTCCAGAAACAGCAAAACAGTCTCGTGAAGAAAGAGCAGAGGCCTTTGGAGATCTCTTCACAAGCAGAAGAGAAGGCCATCGTACATAGGTAGCCAAATTGTCTTTACTTATCTGAGAGATGCGCAGGTCAGGTCCACGTGGGCGCCATTTGTTGTTAAAATTTTCAGAGGCTCTTGCCGGGCCGGCTAGCTTCACGGTGGTGAACAGAGACGCGGAGACAACGGCTGGGCAGGGAAGCTGTATTTCTTTATTCAGGAACAACGATTCATAAACTAAGATAAACTAATCACCAAACAGAACTCTGCTGTCTCTTTGCGGCGGCACAAGCACTCCCTCTTACTCTCGAACTCAGGAACTCTCCAACTCTGGAACTCTGGAACTCTCTTACTGGGGAACCCTCTGAAACTCTGGCACTCTCGAACTCAGGAACCCTCTTTCTTACTCTCGAACTCAGAAACTCTCGCACCTCAACAACAGAGTAGAGCGGTTCAATTTCTCTGGAAGTGTGGAGAGCACCACCAGGCATGAGAGTCTCTTTGCATAACTATTATGTTATCTAATAAAGTATTTAAAAATAAATAAAATATTGAATATATTTTAGCCACTGGGAATTTATCGAAGATAAATACAGACCTATATCTCATTGATCATTTGAGCATTTTTTTAGAGACAGAGAGGTAAAGAAAGACCCAGACATCACTTTGGTACATGTGCTGCCGGGGATTGAGCTCAGGACCTCATGCTTGAGAGTCCAATGCTTTATCCACTGTGCCAGCTCCCAGACCATGGGATCTTTAATTCTTTTTCCATTTCTCACAGCACTACCCATGAGGCTTCCCTCATGCAAGCACCTTCATGTGGTAGCCAGGGGCTCCCACCCTGGTCTTCACTTGTAATAAAGTGTGTGCTCTACTGGGTGAGCCATCTCACAGGCCCCTCTCTGTCCCTCCTTTTCCTTTTCCTGGTTTTTTTTATTAGTGATTTAATATTGGCTTACAAAATTAAAATATCAGGGGTACAATTCCACACCTTTCCCATCCCCAGAGTTCTGTGTCCCCATCCCTTCACTAGAAACTTCACAGATAAGAGTTGACTATTATTTCTATAATTATATATATATATGTGTGTATATATATATATATATATATATATATATATATATACACACATATATATAATCTATATTTTTGCCCATTTTCCCTATGGTCCTGCCTTGCCTTCATTTCTCTCTTTTTTAAATTATTTATTTATTGGATAGAGACAGTCAGAAATTGAGAGGGAAGGGGGGAGGTAGAGAAGAGAGAGAGAGACACCTGCAGACCAGCTTTGCCACTTCTGAAGCTTCCCCCTGTAGGTGGTAACCAAGAGCTCAAACCTGGGTCCTTGCGCATTGTACCATGTGCACTCAACCGGGTGTGCTACCACCCAGACCCCCTTCTCTTCCTTTCAAATCACACCTACACCTATTGCTACTTCCCAAATGTCTTTTCTCTTTTTTCTCTGGGTCCTGATGGAAGTGGGTTTCAGAGCCTTCTGGTCATCTTCCCCCAGCATTTCTCCTCCTCTTAAAGTATGGACCAAAATTCTTTTTGGGGTGCAAAAGGTAGGAGTTCTGGCTTCTGTAATGGCTTCTCCACTGGACATGGGTGTTGTCAGGTAGATCCATATCCCCAACCTGTTTCCGTCTTTCCCTAGTGGGATAGGGATCTGAAGAGGTGGGATTCCAGGACACACTGGTGAGGTCATTTGCCCAGGAGTCTACTGCCCTTTTTAAAATTGGATTTTAATTGCTTCTTCTCATTACTGAGTTTTAAGAGTTCTTTAAGTGTTGTAGATATACATCTTTTATCAGATAATTTCTAAATATTTTCATCCAGTGGGCTCTTTTTTCTTCTTTTTTTTTCCAGAGTGTGAAAAACTCAGCTCCTGGTCTGTGGCAACATGTGCACTCTACTGGGGAATTATCTCCTGGTGCCTTGTTAATAGTATATTTTGAAAGCAAAGGTTTTTAAATTTTAGAAGTTCAGTTTAAACACAACTTCTTTTATTGCTGTGATTTTAGAGTCATGTCCTAAAACTCTGCCTAGCTCAAGATCACAAACATTGTTCTCTAATATTTTCTTCTAGAAGTTATGTATATAATTCTATTTACTTATTGTACAGAAACAGAGAAAAATCGATTAGGGAAAGGGTGATACAGGAGAGTGAAAAAGAGACAACTGCAATACTGTTTGACCGTTCATGTACTTTTCCCCCTGCAGGAGGGAACTTCAGACTTAAATTCAGGTCATTTTGCATTGTAGCATGTGTGCTCAACTAAGCACACCATTACCCGCCCCCCAAATTCTGCAACTTTTATTCCTAAGTTTAAATCTATGACTAATTTTGAATTAGTTTAGTTTTTGTGTATGACAGAAGGTAAAGAAAGGAATTTGTTTTTACATATGAATATCTAGTTGTCCCAACTTTTTTTTCTGAAAAGACAGTCTTTTCTCCATTAGCTTATCTTAAAACCTCCACCTAAAATCAATTTAACATCTAAAAGCTTTTATGCCTTAGACTTCAAAGTCTCAAGTTCAGTCCCCTCCTTTGCCCCCCCCACCATGAGCCAGAGCTGAGTGTGCTCTGGTAAATGAATACATAATAAGTTAATTTAGCATAAATGTAAAGGCTTATTTGTGCACTTAAAATTCTACATCACTGGGGCTAGACAGTGGCGCACCTGGTTAAGTGTTCACATTGCACTGCACAAGGACCTGGGTTTAAGCCCCTGGTTCCCACCTGCTGGGGGAAAGGTTTGCAAGTGTTGAAGCAGGGCTGCAGGTGTCTCTCTTTATTTCTCCTTCTCTATCTCCCCATCTTCTCTCAATTTTTCTCTGTCTGTATCCAATAATAAATAAATAAAATCTATTTTAAAAAATTCTGGACTTCCGGAGGTGGGGCTACGAGTAGCAGCAGATCTGTTTCTCTCCTCTCCTCTCCCGGATCAAGTAGGAATACCTAAGGAGACCACCTGGGACCGAAATAAGACAGGACTAGAATGACTACAGGAACCCACCAAAGCACTGGTGAGTGCAAACACACATGGCTGGTGACAGAGAGGAGCCTAGGAAAAGACTAAGTGGCTGATAACAGTCCAGCAGTTTATCAGTTGAGACAACACCTCCAGTCTGTTCCACCAACAAGGGACAGCTGAAGGGAGGAGAGGACTCACTGGAGACTCACCAAGTGCAACTCTGAGTCTCCATTGCTACTGCCCTCAGAATCTGGAGCAGCAACAGGTAGGGACACCGGGGGACAGAGATCTAACCAGGAAACTCAGGAGAAGACCTATACCTAGGTGGCATAGCTGTGGGGCTGTGAAAGTCTCTTTGCATAACCACTGGACTATCTCTGCCACACTCTGCTTTATCTCTTGGCCAGGAATCAGTGATTAAGCTAAGAAGCATACTTATAGTTTAGAAGCACTCAGGCTTCCATAGCCTACAGAGAAGAAAAAAAAAAAGAGGCTTTTAAATCATTGAGCTCCAACTCAGGGATTAAAAGACTATTGAAACAACTGTTAACTTCCACCACAGTGAACCCTTTAATTACCGTACATAGACACAAGTCAATCCAGGAAATAGTGATCAGTAATTTGAAAAGTACTAAGAGAGGGAACTCATAATATATAAAATGGGTAAACCAACAAGAAGAAATATTGGAGAAACTAACCAGGACAACAGTCCAGCTAAAAGCCTCCCAAAGGGTAAAGCACAAAATAATGAGTTCAACATCCAAACATTAGCTAAGGAAATAATCACAGGCATGAGTAAAGAGTTTGAAAGAATTGTAATCAGAAATACAGGAACAACAAATGAGACTCTGGAAGAAAACACTATCTCAAGGTTATTAGAGAACTGAAAGCTGAAATAGCTGAGCTAAGAACACAACTAGTTGAACAAGCTAAAACAGTATCAGAACAGGGTAATGAAATAGATGAACTCCAGAAAACAGTAGAGGTCAGAGAGAATAGAATCAATGAGGCTGAAGACAGAATTAGCAAGATTGAGGATGAATTAGAGACAAATAAAAAAGAAGTAAGAGATCTCAAAAAGAGATTAAGAGATGCTGAAAACAACAACAGAGACCTGTGGGATGACTTCAAAAGAAACAATATATACATTATTGGCATACCAGAGGAAGAAAGAGAGGAAGAGGAAGAAAGCATTCTTTAGGCCATAATAGCTGAGAACTTCTCTAGTCTAGACAACATCAAAGACATAAAGATTCAAGAAGCCCAGAGGGTCCCAAACAGAATTAACCCAGACTTAAAGACACCAAGACACATCATATTTAGAATGGAAAGGAATAAGGATAAAGAAAGTTTCCTGAAGGCTACAAGAGAAAAAACAAAGAGTCACCTACAGAGGAAAACCCATAAGATTAGTAGCATACTTCTCCACACAAACACTACAGGACAGAAGAGAATGGCAAGATATCTATCGAGTGCTCAATGAGAAAGGCTTTCAACCAAGAATACTGTATCCTGCTAGACTGTCATTTGGACTAGATAGAGGCATCAAAACCTTCTCAGACAAGCAACAGTTAAAAGAATCAACTCCCATTCTGTGAGGGGTCTCTTTGTTTGTTTAATAGTTTCTTTGGATGTGCAGAAGCTTTTCAATTTGATGTAGTCCCATTGGTTTGTTTCTGCTTTAGTCTTCCTTGCAATTGGGTTTGATTCATCAAAGATGTCCTTGAGGTGTAGGTGGGAAACTGTTTTACCAATGTTTTCCTCTAAGTATTTGATTGTTTCTGGTCTGACATCTAGGTCTTTGATCCATTTGGAGTTGATTTTTGTTTCTGGTGAGATAAAGTGGTTCAATTTCATTCTTCTGTATGTTACAACCCATATTTCCCAGAACCATTTATTGAAGAGAGCCTCCTTTTTCCATTTTTCCATTTAATCATTTGGGCCCCCTTATCAAAGATTAGATGTCCAAAGGTGTGGGGATTTATTTCTGGGCTTTCAATTCTGTTCCACTGGTCTGTGTGCCTATTTTTGTTCCAGTACCATGCTGTTTTGATGATGATGGCTTTATAATATAGTTTAAGGTCTGGGAGTGTGATGCCTCCATTTCTGTTTCTTTTCCTTAAGATGGTTTTGGCAATCTAATCACCAAAATATATAAAGAGCTCAGCAAACTTAGCACCAAAAAAGCAAATGACCCCATCCAAAAATGGGCAGAGGATATGAACAAAACATTCACTACAGAGGAGATCCAAAAGGCTAACAAACATATGAAAAACTGCTCTAGGTCACTGATTGTCAGAGAAATGCAAATTAAGACAACACTAAGATACCACCTCACTCCTGTAAGAATGGCATACATCAAAAAGGACAGCAGCAACAAATGCTGGAGAGGTTGTGGGGACAGAGGAACCCTTTTGCATTGCTGGTGGGAATGTAAATTGGTACAGCCTCTGTGGAGAGCAGTCTGGAAAACTCTCAGAAGGCTAGACATGGACCTTCCATATGATCCAGTAATTCCTCTGCTGGGGTTATACCCCAAGGACTCCATAACACCCAACCAAAAAGAGGTGTGCACTCCTATGTTCATAGCAGCACAATTCATAATAGCTAAAACCTGGAAGCAACCCAGGTGCCCAACACCAGATGAGTGGCTGAGAAAGCTGTGGTATATATACACAATGGAATACTATGCAGCTATCAAGAACAATGAACCCACCTTCTCTGACCCATCTTGGACAGAGCTAGAAGGAATTATGTTAAGTGAGCTAAGTCAGAAAGATAAAGATGAGTA
Organism: Erinaceus europaeus; assembly: GCF_950295315.1. Classification (NCBI taxonomy): domain Eukaryota; kingdom Metazoa; phylum Chordata; class Mammalia; order Eulipotyphla; family Erinaceidae; genus Erinaceus; species Erinaceus europaeus. Next base: position 21,341,801 of record NC_080182.1, read on the forward strand.
TGGGATGATCCCACTCATCAACAGAAATTGAGTGAGAAGATCTGAAAGGGAAACTAACAGCAGGACCTGACCAAATTCTAAGTAGGGCACCAAAGTAAAAACCCTGTGGTGAGGTGTAGACATGCAGCTTCCTGGGAGAGTGGGAGGTGGGAGTGGGTGGGAGGGATGGGTCACAGTCTTTCGGTGGTGGGAATGGTGTTTATGTACACTCCTAGTAAAATGTAGTCATATAAATCACTAGTTAATTAATATGAGAGGGGAAAATTAATTGTATGTCTCAAAGTTTTTCAAAACACAAACTGAATCTTTTCAATATATAGGCTGTGTAATTGATATGCAGACACTCTCAACAGCCTAGACCAAGTAGATCAGAAGCAACCAATAGCACAGCTATATACAAGATACTGGGTACTGTACAGCAAACCCTAACAAAAGGACTTTTCAAAGTTAACCCAATTACCAATTAATGTGATGATAACATTAACTATCCATTGTCTTTTTGAACCCTAAGACAACAGGAACCTCACATCTCCACTATAGAGCCTCTACTTCCCCCAGTCCTGGTACCATTGGATAGGGCCCACTTTCCCGTATGCCTCTCCCAATCCATATCAAATAATATTGCATTGCCAATCACAACCTAACCAGCACAACGATTGCCACCTCAACATGCTTCACTTCAGACTGTGTCCAGAGATTTCACATGTGGAATGACAACCCTTCAACTTCATTACTCGGGTGAGACCTTTCCTTTCATAGTATACTCTAATTCCATCTCAGGTGGTTCACTTTCTAACAAAGTCCCAAAACCTAGATATACACCAGTTTCTGTGAGAGAGAGAGCATATGTTCACATGTATCCGTAAACTACTGCAAATATATACCTGAAAGCAGAAGTACACTAGAGTTTGCAGTGAGTACCTCCCTAAGACTTCCTCTCCACTATTCCAAGCTTTGGGTCCATGATTGCTCAACAATTTGTTTGGCTTCGTATGTTAACTCTCTTTTCAATCACCAGGCTACAGATGTCATCAGGATGCCGGCCAGGCTTCCCTAGACTAAAGACCTCACCAATGTGTCCTGGAGCTCCACTTCCCCAGAGACTCACCCTACTAGGGAAAGAGAGAGGCAGACTGGGAGTATGGACGACCAGTCAACGCCCATGTTCAGCGGGGAAGCAATTACAGAAGCCAGAACTTCTACCTTCTGGAACCCGCAATGACCCTGGGTCCATACTCCTAGAGGGATAGAGAATGGGAAAGCTATCAGGGGAGGGGGTGGGAAATGGAGATTGGGTGGTGGGAATTGTGTGGAATTGTACCCCTCCTATCCTATGGTTTTGTTAATTAATCCTTTCTTAAATAAAAAAATAAATAAATAAAAAACCGAATAAGACAAAAAAAAAAAATGAATCAACTATCACCAAGCCTGCCCTGAAAGAAGTTCTGAAAGGTCTTCTATAAACAGTCATACCATCATAAATAGGACATATATCAGAACACTCTAAAACTCTACAAGAATGGTGTTAAAATATCTTCAATAGGGAGTCGGGCTGTAGTACAGCGGGCTAAGCGCAGGTGGCGCAAAGCACAAGGACCGGCATAAGGATCCCGGTTCGAACCCCGGCTCCCCACCTGCAGGGGAGTCGCTTCACAGGCGGTGAAGCAGGTCTGCAGGTGTCTATCTTTCTCTCCTCCTCTCTGTCTTCCCCTTACTCTCTCCATTTCTCTCTGTCCTATCCAACAACGACAACAACAATAATAACTACAACAATAAAACAACAAGGGCAACAAAAGGGAATAAATAAATAAAATAAATATTTAAAAAAATATATCTTCAATCTTTGATATCAATAAATGTCAATGGCCTGAATTCACCTATTAAAAGACACAAAGTAGGAAGATGGATCAGAAAACACAACCCAACAATATGCTGTCTACAGGAAACCCACCTAACTCAACAAGACAAACACAGACTTAAAGTGAAAGGATGGAAAACTATCATACAAGCCAATGGCCCACAAAAAAAGGGCAGGAACAGCTATTCTCATATCTGACATGATAGACTTTAAAATAGATAAGATTAAAAAAGATAGGAATGAACACTACTTAATGCTCAGAGGATCAGTCAATCAAGAGGACTTAACAATTATTAACATCTATGTACCCAATGAGAAGCCATCTAAATACATCAAACATCTACTGAAAGGGCTACAGCAATATATTAACAGCAACACAGTCCTCGTAGGGGACTTCAACACCCCACTCTCTCAACCTGACAGATCATCCAGGCAGAAAATCAATAAAGACATAAGGGAGCTAAATGAAGAGATAGATAAACTAGAACTATTGGACATTTTCAGAGTCATTCATCCCAAGAAACTGGAATACACATTTTACTCAAATCCACATGGGTCATTCTCAAGGATAGACCATATGTTAGACCACAAAGACAGCATCAGCAAATTCAAGAGCATTGAAATCATCCCAAGCATCTTCTCAGACGACAGTGGAATTAAACTAACACTTAACAATCAACAAAAGATTAGTAATAGTCCCAAAATGTGGAAGCTAAACAGTACAGTTCTTAACAACCTCTGGGTCAAAGAGGAAATCAAGGAAGAAATCAAAATGTTTCGAGACTTCAATGAAAATGAAGACACAAGCTATCAAAATATTTGGGAGACAGCTGAGGCAGTACTGAGAGGGAAGTTCATAGCTGTACAAGCACACATTAGGAAACAAGAAAAAGCACAAATAAACAGCCTGATTGCACATCTTAAAGACCTAGAAGAAGAACAACAAAGGAACCCTAAAGCAACGAGAAGGACAGAAATCACTAAAGGTAGGGCAGAAATAAATAACATTGAGAATAGGAAAACCATACAAAAGATCAACGAAAGCAAATGTTGGTTCTTTGAAACATTGAACAAAATCGACAAAACTTTAGCCAGACTCACAAAACAAAAAAGGCAGAAGACCCAAATAAATCAGATAGTAAATGAAAGAGGAGATATCACAACAGACACTGCAGAAATTCAACATATCATGAGAGGCTTCTATGAACAACCCTATGCCACCAAGCTAGAGAACCTGGAAGAAATAGTTGATTTCCTAGATACCTACCAACTTCCAAAACTAAGTAAAGAGGAAGTGGATAACATGAACAGGCCCAACACAGCTAATGAAATTGAAACAGTTATCAAAAGTCTCCCCAAAAATAAAAGTCTTGGACCAGATGGTTTTACAAATGAATTCTACAAAACCTTCAAAGAAGAACTAATACCTCTACTTTTAAAAGTCTTCCAGAAGACTGAAGACACTGGAATACTCCCTACCAGCTTCTATGAAGCCAATATCACTCTGATACCAAAAGCAGACAGGGACTCAACCAAAAAAGAAAACTACAGATCAATATCTCTGATGAACATAGATGCTAAAATACTGAACAAAATTCTAGCCAACTGGATACAGCAGTATATTAAAAAGATTGTTCATCATGACCAAGTGGGGTTTATCCCAGGCATGCAAGGTTGGTTTAATATACGTAAATCAATCAATGTGATCCACCACATCAACAAAAGCAAGACCAAAAACCACATTGTCATATCAATAGATGCAAAGAAAGCCTTTGACAAAATACAACATCCCTTTATGATCAAAACACTACAAAAAATGGGAATAGATGGAAAATTCCTGAAGATACTGGAGTCTATATATAGCAAACCTACAGCCAAAATCATACTCAATGGTGAAAAACTGGAAGCATTTCCACTCAGATCAGGTACTAGACAGGGCTGCCCACTATCACCACTACTATTCAACATAGTGTTGGAAGTTCTTGCCATAGCAATCAGGCAGGAGCAAGGAATTAAAGGGATATAGATTGGAAGAGAAGAAGTCAAACTCTCCCTATTTGCAGTTGACATGATAGTATACACAGAAAAACCTAAGGAATCCAGCAAGAATCTTTTGGAAATCATCAGGCAATACAGTAAGGTGTCAGGCTACAAAACTAACATTCAAAAGTCAGTGGCATTCCTCTATGCAAACACTAAGTTATAAGAAACAAGAAAAAGCACAAAATCCTGAAATCAATTCCTTTTACTATAGCAACTAAAACAATAAAATATCTAGGAGTAAATCTAACCAAAGAAGTGAAAGACTTGTATACTGAAAATTATGAGTCACTACTCAAAGAAATTGAAAAAGACACAAAGAAGTGGAAAGATATTCCATGTTCATGGGTTGGAAGAATTAACATCATCAAAATGAATATACTACCCAGAGCCATCTACAAATTTAATGCTATCCCCATTAAGATCCCAACCACATTTTTTAGGAGAACAGAACAAATGCTACAAATGTTTATCTGGAACCAGAAAAGACCTAGAATTGCCAAAACAATCTTGAGAAAAAAGAACAGAATGGAGGCATCACACTCCCAGATCTCAAATTGTTTTATAGGGCCATTGTCCTCAAAACTGCTTGGTACTAGAACATGAATAGACACACTGACCAGTGGAATAGAATTGAGAGCCCAGAAGTGAGCCCGCACACCTATGGACATATAATCTTTGACAAAGGGGCTCAGACTATTAAATGGAGAAAGAAGAGTCTCTTCAACAAATGGTGTTGGAAAGAATGGCTTGAACATGCAGAAGAATGAAAGTAAACCACTGTATTTCACCTCATACAAAAGTACATTCCAAGTGGATCAAGGACTTGGATGTTAGACCACAAACTATCAGATACTTAGAAGAAAATATTGGCAGAACTCTTTTCCGCATAAATTTTAAAGACATCTTCAATGAAACAAATCCAATTACAAAGAAGACTAAGGCAAGTATAAACCTCTGGGACTATATCAAATTAAAAAGCTTCTTCACAGCAAAAGAAACCACTACCCAAACCAAGAGACCCCTCACAGAATGGGAGAAGATCTTTACATGGCATACATCAGACAAGAGTTTAATAACCAACATATATAAAGAGCTTGCCAAACTCAACAACAAGACAACAAATAACCTCATCCAAAAATGGGGGGAGGACATGGACATAATATTCACCACAGAAGAGATCCAAAGGCCCAGAAACACATGAAAAATTGCTCCAAGTCTCTGATTGTCAGAGAAATGCAAATAAAGACAACAACGAGATACCACTTCACTCCTGTGAGAATGTCATACATCAGAAAAGGTAACAGCAGCAAATGCTGAAGAGGGTGTGGGGTCAAAGGAACCCTCCTACACCGCTGGTGGGAATGTTAATTGGTCCAACCTCTGTGGAGAACAGTCTGGAGAACTCTCAGAAGGCTAGAAATTTACCTACCCTATGATCCTGCAATTCCTCTCCTGGGGATATATCCTAAGGAACCGAACATATCCATCCAAAAAGATCTGTGTTCTTGGCAGCACAATTTGTAATAGCCAAAACCTGGAAGTAACCCAGGTGTCCAACAACATATGAGTGGCTGAGCAAGTTGTGGTATATATACACAATGGAATACTACTCAGCTGTAAAAAATGGTGACTTCACCGTTTTCAGCCGATCTTGGATGGACCTTGAAAAATTCATGTTAAGTGAAATAAGTCAGAAACAGAAGGATGAATATGGAATGATCTCACTTTCAGGCAGAAGGTGAAAAACAAGATCAGAAAAAAAAAACAAAACAGAAGTAGAACCTGAAATGGAATTGTCGTATTGCACCAAAATAAAAGACTCTGGGGTGGGTGGGTGGGAGAAGACAGGTCCAAGAAGGATTCAGAGGACCTTGTTGGGACCATGTGTGAGCCTGATAGAGCTTAGGGAGAACCACCCCCATTCCTGGATGGAGGTCTGAGATGATAACCTCCTGGTAAGTCTCTCTCAACCGAGGTGAGCATAAGGGGGGAAACTCAGACTTGGTTCTTTCCTTCTTGACTCTCAGGCCCACAGAAAACCCAGTACTTCCCTCCATTAACTGCAGGCCCCATGGCCGCAGATTCACTCATTCAAAGTCACCTTCTGATCACAGAAGAACACACCTTATCACACACTTCATCACACACCTCAGACCGCAGACAAGAGAAATTCCAAACTATATGGTTTTTTGATATCCATCGTCTCTCTGTCTCACCCTACGGGTTTAACCCCTATGCTTCTCTCAAATACCTTTGGATAATTAAGTTGCTTGTGTCATGGAGAATAACTGTCTTGTATCTCATCAATTCCTGTCATTCCAGCCCCCTACCTTAGGGGCATGCCAACCGTTAAGAAACCTGTAATTTCTGACATATTTCAACAATAATTCCCTTCGTTGCTTTTCTATTTAACTCATGTCCACTTTGCTAATAAACGGATTCTACGGATTCTACGGATTCTAGGATTCTAGGATTCTAGAATTCTAGGCACGCTAAGAGTCCCCTGGTGTCTTTTACTTCGTGTCACCCCTGCCGTGAGTGAGAAAGAACCAGTCCATTACTTTTCCCCTGGAGACCACCCAACCAGAGAGAGAGAGATACCTAAACCTGGTGCCCAGAGCGTAGGGCAGAATTTCCCCAAACCAGAGAGAGAGAGATACCGCAAGGACCTAGTGGGGGTTGTATTGTTATATGGGAAACTGGGGAATGTTATACATGTACAAACTATTGTACTTACTGTTGAATGTAAAACATTAATTCCCCAATAAAAAAAAAAGAAAATTCTACAGCACGGTTACCCTAAATAACAAAATATTAGTTTACGTCACACTGCTATGATTGTTGTAGCTTGAATAGGAAGATTCCTTCCTTCCTTCCTTCCTCCCTTACTACTGGAGCACTGCTCATCTCTGGCTTATGGTGGTGTCAGGGATTGAACGTGGGCCTTTTGGTGTCTCAGACATGAAAGTTTCTTACTCTGCCAATGGTGATATTTCCCTGGCACAATAGTAGGTTTTTAAAAAAATATTTATTGTGTGCATGCATGTGTGTATGAGAGAGAGAAGTCAAAGCTCTGTTCTAGGGACCAGGCAGTAGCTCAGTGCACATAGCACTAAGTGTAAAAATCCCAGTTCGAGCCCCAGGCTCCCTAACTTTGGTGGGGGAGCGCTTCACAAGTGGTGAACCAGGTCTGCAGATATCTCTCTCTATCTCTATCTCTCTCTATCTTCCTCTCAATTTCTCTCTGTCCTATGCAGAAAAAATTTTTAAATTCAAAGCTCTGTTCTATTATATGCAGTATCATGGGTCAAAAACAGTCACCTCATGCTTGCAAGTCCTGCATTCCATTTACTGATTCATGTAAGGTTTTATTTATTTATTTATTCATGAGAAATGATAGGAAAGAGAGAAAGAACCAGACATCACTCTGGTACATGTGCTGCTGGGGATTGAACTCAGGACCTCATGCTTGAGAGTCCAAAGCCTAACCACTGCGCCACCTCCCGAACCACTCATGTAAGGTTTTTAATTGAATAATATAAGTCTTTTAATTGTGTTCTTTTCAATTTTTTAAAAAATAGTTTTACTTATTCATTATTGGATAGAAACAGAAATTAAGAGGGGAGGGGAAGATAGAGAGGGAGAGAGAGAGAGAGACACTTGCCACACTGCTTCACCTCATGAAACTTCCCCCTGCAGGTGAGGGCCAGGTGCTTGAACCCGGGTCTCTGAGTACTGTAATGTGCTCTTAACTAGGTGTGCCACTGCCTGGTCTCCCCTCCGTTTTCCAGTTCTTTGCCAGAGCACTACGGTGGTGTAGGGGACTGGACCTGGGACTTTGGAGGCTCAGTCAGGAAAATCTCTTTGCATAACAGTTATGCTAATTTCTCAGTCTTGTTCTTCCTTTTCAAAAGTGCTTTAGTTTCTGCATGGTTATATATTTCCATACAAGTTTTACAATCAAGGTTTTGATTTCTACAAGAAAAAAAAATAGTCTGCTGGGATTTTGATAAGAACTGCTTTGAATTCATCAATTTAGGGCAAATTACCATCTTTTTTTTTTAAATATTTATTTTATTTTATTTATTCCCTTTTGTTGCCCTTGTTGTTTTATTGTTGTAGTTATTATTGTTGTTGTCGTTGTTGGATAGGACAGAGAGAAATGGAGAGAGGAGGGGAAGACAGAGAGGAGGAGAGAAAGATAGACACCTGCAGACCTGCTTCACCGCCTGTGAAGCGACTCCCCTGCAGGTGGGGAGCCGGGGTTCGAACCAGGATCCTTATGCCGGTCCTTGTGCTTTGCGCCACCTGCGCTGAACCCGCTGCGCTACAGCCCGTCTCCCCAAATTACCATCTTAACAATATCCAGCCTTCCAGTTCATGAACGTATATTTCTATTTGTCTTTAGCGTTTCTCAGCAGTACTTATTTTCAGTACTTGTTTTCAGTACATATACTTATCTGATGCTACTTTTAAAAAAAATTTTCTGTCTTTATTTATTTATTTGGATAGAAACAGCCAGGAAATAAGATGGGGAGATAGAGAAGGAGATACCTGCAGCCCTGCTTCACCACTCATGAAGATTTTGTGGGGACTGGGGGCTCGAATCTAGGTCCTTGTGCACTGTAACATGTGCACTCAACCAGGTGCACCACCACCTGGCCCCTCTGATGCTACTTTTGATACATTTACTCCTAAGTATTTAGTTCTTTCTGATTCAGTTAGGAATTTGAATTGTTTTCTTAATTTCATCTTTGGATAGTTTTTTGTTAAATGACCCCTATGGGATGACTACCTCTCAGACTTCCAAATGTACTTCGTATTCCTTATGATTTTTTTTAAATTTTTTTATATTTATTTAATTTATTTATTCCCTTTTGTTGCCCTTGTTGTTTTATTGTTGTAGTTATTATTGTTGTTGTTGTTGGATAGGACAGAGAGAAATGGAGAGAGGGAGGGGAAGACAGAGAGGAGGAGAGAAAGATAGACACCTGCAGACCTGCTTCACCGCCTGTGAAGCGACTCCCCTGCAGGTGGGGAGCCGGGGTTCGAACCGGGATCCTTATGCCGGTCCTTGTGCTTTGCGCCACCTGCGCTTAGCCCGCTGCGCTACAGCCCGACTCCCTCCTTATGATTTTAATAATAATGTTTCTCTTTTCCAGTTTACACTATTGTAATGCAGTGTAACATAACATAACATACAGTAATATAAACATAACATACAGTAATATTTTTCATTGTGTTGATAAGCAGTTAATTGATAGTTCATGTTGCTAGTAAGAGGCTATTGATAATTAAATTTTGGGGACCAGGAAGTGGCCTACCTGTTTGACCACATATGTTACACTGCACAGGAAACCAGGTTCAAGCCCCTGATCCCCACCTGCAGGGGGAAAGCTTCCCAAGGGGTGAAGCAGAGTTGCAGGTCTCTCTCTCTCTCTCTCCCTCCCCTCTGCTTTCTGGCTGTCTCTATCTAATAAATAAATAAAAATAATTTTAAAAAATTTTAAAAACTGGGAGTTGGGTGGTAGCTCAGCAGTTTAAGCGCACTTGGTGCAAAGCGCAAGGACCAGCATAAGCATCCCAGTTCAAACGACTCCTCACCTGCAAGGGTGTCACTTCACAGGCGGTGAAGCAGGTCTGCAGGTGTCGTTCTCCCCCTCTCTGTCTTCCCCTCCTCTCTCCATTTCTCTCTGTCCTATCTAACAATGATGACATCAATAATAACTACAAAACAATAAAAAAACAAGGGTATCAAAAGGGAAAATAAATAAAAATTAAAAAAATAAAATTAAAATAAAACATTTAAATGTGGGGGGAGTCAAAAAATTACATGTATATTTTTTATTGTATGGGCTGTCAATGCCCCAAATTCTTTGTAAATGCCCATTGTATACGGATCAGAAAAGCTCTCAGTGAATAAAACACCATGGTGTCTCATGAAGAAAATGCAGAAAATCTTTCTGCCAATCACTTTCTGCGTTACCCTTTGTCTAGTGAGCAAAGATCATCCTGGTGGAAATGAGGGGGTTGGTGGGAGTAGATAACATATGGTTATGCAAAGAGACTCTCACATCTGAGGCACCAAAGTCCCAAGTTCAACCCCCTGCAGCCCCTACCCCCCCCCCCCCACACTCACACCACCATAAACTAGAGCTGAGCCATGCTCTGGTAAAAAACGACAATAACAACAAAACAATGAGGAGGTCACACAGCTGCTTCTCCCAGATGGCAAACAACTTCTGCTATTTTTAGCTGAAACCATTCTATGTTGAGGAAATAGGCAGAGGGCCTAACTTCTCCTCAGAGTGTCAGTAACAACCTTAGCTTCAGAGCCAGTGATGCCTGATGCCTGCACTAGCTGCCATGCAAATTTGCATTAGCGCCACAGAAAAACTGCTCTTGTACTCAGAACAAAACTTCGTTAAACAAGTGCACAAGCTTGACAGATAGCAGTTACAGCCAACTGTGGAGTGATTTATTAATAGACAGATATGTAGGACTGGGGGTGTAAACACAGTGGTCTAGGGACTTTCATTCCTGAGGTTGGGAGGTTCTAGGTTCAGTCCCTGGCCCACCATAAGCCAGAGCTGAGCAATGCTCTAGTAAAAATTATAATATAATATAATATAATATAATATAATATAATATAATATAATATAATAGTGGCCTGGGAGGTGGCAAAATGGTCTTTCAGGTATTAAGTCCTGGGCTCAATCCTTGGCATCACATGTGCCACAATGATGCTTTGGTTTTTCTCCTCTCTTTCTCTCTCTCTCATTAATAAGTAATCTTTAAAAATTAATAAACAGATATGTGAATTTTTTTAATTTTTTTTATTTAAGAAAGGATTAATTAACAAAACCATAGGGTAGGAGGGGTACAACTCCACACAATTCCCACCGCCCAATCTCCATATCCCATCCCCTCCCCAGTAGCTTTCCCATTCTCTATCCCTCTGGGAGCATGGACCCAGGGTCATTGAGGGTTGCAGAAGGTAGAAGGTCTGGCTTCTGTAATTGCTTCCTCACTGAACATGGGCGTTGACTGGTCAGTCCATATATGGACTGACCAGATATGTGAATTTAACAAAGGCAAAATGAGTAGAATCCCATGGATGGTGGAGCTGTCTCTCCCTCTGTCTCATTATCTCTCTCATTAAAAAGACACACAAGGGAGTACTACTAGCTATAGTATTAGCTATAAACAATTATGCTCGGAAACTCTAGCAGCTGTGGAGGTGACTCAGCAGGGAGAGCGTAGAAACAGCATGCTTGAGACCCCTAGATTTGATCCTCTTTGCAATGCAGACACAGGAGTGGTACTCGCTGTCTTTAAACACTTGACAATTCTACAATATGGGTCTGGAGACAGCTTCCCCAGGAGAGTGCACACTTTCTGTGTATAAGGATCTGAATTTGAGCACCTGGCAACCATGTACAGGAGCACCATGCACAGCACTGGGGGAAGCTCCATCAAGAGTGGATGTGGTGTTGTAGTTTCTCTCCTCTCTCTCTCTCTGTCTCTGTCTCTCTCTCATTTGAAATTGGAATGAAAAAAAGGTCTGCCAGATATAATGGAATTTCACATGTGTGAGGCCTTAGCAACAAAAACAAATAAACTCACAAAATATGGAGTAGAAGATAGCAGGGAAACTCATCAGTACTATTTACTTATTTTACCAGAGCACGACTCAAGTCTGGCTTATATTGGTGCTATGGATTGAACCTGGGACCTTTGGTGCCTCAGATGTGATTTTCTTTTTTTTTTTTTTTTGCATAACCATTATGCTATCTCCCCAGCCCCTAAACTCATCAATACTAACAGCACTGAGGTCACAGAGGAAGAGGACTGGAGTGCTGAGTAAAGACAAGTCAATTTTTGTCTATAAAGTTTTATATTTATTGATGAAAAGACTAGAAACATTATTTTTTAAAAAAAGGTTTCTACATAGGGGGTCACGCAGTAGCGCAGCGGGTTAAACTCATGTGGCACGAAGCCCAAGAACCTGAGCAAGGATCCCCGTTGGCGACCCTGGCTCCCTACCTGGGGGGGGGGGGGGGCATTTCACAAGCGGTGAAGCAGGTCTGCAGGTCCTTCTCTCCCCCTCTCTGTCTTTCTCTCCTCTCTTGATTTCTCTCTGTACTATCCAACAACATCAATGGCAACAATAACAAAGGGCAACAAAATGGGAAAAAATGGCCTCCACAAGCAGTGGATTTGTAGCGCAGATACCCAGCCCCAGCAATAACCCTGGAGGCAAAAAAGAAAGAAAGAAAAGAAAGGTTTCTGCACAGCAAAAGAAACTGCCATCCAAATAAAGTGACCCTTTACAGACCGGGAGAAGATCTTTACATATCCATACATCAGACAAGAGGCTAACCAAAATATATAAAGAGCTCATCAAACTCAGCAACAATAACAACAACAACAACAACAACAAAGGCTCCATCCAAAAATGGGGAGAGGATATGAAAAAAATCCCTGCATCTTTCTGTAGCAGCACATTACAATTGGACATTTGATGGTTCGTTCCAGACTTAGTATACATTTAATATACAACTTAGCACCTGGAGGACTTTGTATCCAGTAAAATTATCTGAAAAGTCCTCAGGCATGGAATGGTCAACATGCAAAGTCAATGAGGATGCAAAGGCCCCTGGATTAAGGTGACTCCAGATATGTTAATGGAAGAATCAGTAACTTACTAAGACAGGTAGTCATTTAGATGCTGAGTTTAGATTTAGAATGTTTAGACCCAATTACTGTTTTCCATATCCTAAAACCGTTTGCTTACGCTCCCCACTGCGTGTTCTGCTTGCTGCTGAATCAACTCTTTTTTTCGAAGCTGGCGTTTGTGATGTATAGTAAAACTTGCTATAAAAAGGCTCTTGCTGTAAGGGGGTGCTCCATTGTCTGTCTCCCCCCCATAGGGGTGTATGTTCAGTGGAGACACCTCCAGGGTCTCAGACACATTATTTATGTCTCTCTGAGTAATGTTGGGGTCAACAACACAACATCTGTTCTCCTTGGGGAAATTTTTCTTCCAGTGAGTATTGAAGGGCCATAACCTTTTAGGTTATTTCAAACATCTGCTTAGCAAGTTTGAGCAAAACAAACCTAATGCAAATCCTGGAATCATAAATCAACATTATGTGCCTGTAAAGGTCGTTGGTATTCCTTACTTTCCTAGTGCTTTCTCTGAGGAGTTCAATTTGACTGCCAGGTAATCTAATATTTGTGGGAAGAGAACCAATAATAAAGAAAAAAAGTGAAAAGGCATCATCTCACTCTAAGCCATGTCCTTCCCTAAAGGGAAAAACTACTGAGATAGAGCCAGAAACAGCATATAGAGACATAGATATTGTATTAGTCAGATAATGAGACATAGGGCAATGATTATGCTTTCTTTATGTCTCCTACAACCTCCGGTGCAACCACCAGTAATCAACAAATAAATTTTAATTGTAATAATAATGTTATATCTGAGCACAATAAATAGTCTAACACTGCTCATTAAAAGCAGCCTGCAAACCATTTCTTGAAATTGCTTTCCAGATAGTTTCAAACATGACTCTATTATTAAGCCATTAAATAAAACAGAGGAGACTGTGTCATAAAATGAGAATGTGGATTATGTCAAAGAAGGTTACAGGATAAATTTATAGACTCTAAATTTTCCAAAAGAAGTATGTGATAAAATTTTACAAGCACAATGCTTATAAGTTATATAAAATATTCTCTGGTTGGAATCACATTTTTTCCAATGGCAATGTTTTTATCTAAAGGGAATGAATGATAAGAAATATGAAATATATGAAATATTTCCACAAGGCAAGTAGAAAGATTGAATATAGCTGAGGAGAACTTTGGTGAACTTTACCTATGAAGAGAAAAATAAACTGCTTCTCAATTTTACATTTCTGGGAGAATAATTAGGTTTGTACTAACTGAAGGAAGATATCACTGGGAGAGACTGAATCATACAGGCCTGGAGCCCCAGTAATAATCCTGGTGCAAAAAAAAGAAAAAGTATGCAACGGTTATTATTATTTTTGTTCAAATGAGAAGATACTCTGAAACTAGGATCAGCACAATAGAAAGCTGCTGACTGAATCACCCAGGACTATGCAGGCAAATCTTGGCAGGTGCCAGTTCCCTCCCCTTTGCAATCATCCCAAGAAAGGAGGAGCAAGGGTTGATGTGTGGGAACCCAGAATGGAGAGATTATTGAGTGAGGCTAAGAGCCCAGCTCAGCTGGAATTTCTCAAAAGAAAAGGTTGACTCACAGCAAAATGAACTTATCCTATTGTGCTGTGTGGTTTACTTATTTATTTACTTTTTTTTTTTTTTGCCTCCAGGGTTATTTCTGGGGCTTGGTGCCACTGCTCCTGGATGCTATTTTTCCCCTTTTGTTGCCTGTTTATCTTTGTTGTTTTTATTATTATTGTTAGCGCTGTTATTGTTGTTGGATAGTACAGAGAGAAATCGAGAGAGAATGGAAAAACAGAGAGAAAGAGAGACACCTACAGACCTGTTTCACCACCTGTGAAGCTAACCCCCTACAGGTGGGGAGCCAGAGACTCGAATTAGGATCCTTATGCCAGTTCTTGCACCTTGTGCCATATGCACTTAACCCACTGCACTACCACCTGGCCCCCTGCTTACTTTTTTTTTTTTTAAGATTTTATTTATTTATTTATTAATGAGAAACATAGGAGGAGAGAGAAAGAGCCAGACATCACTCTGGTACATGTGCTGCCAGGGATTGAACTCAGGACCTCATGCTTGAAAGTCTGATGCTTTATCCACTGCGCCACCTCCCGGTCCACTGTTTACTTATTTTTAACTATGTATGTATGTATGTATGTATTTATTTATTTTTTATTTAAGAAAGGATTAATTAACAAAACCATAGGGTAGGAGGGGTACAACTCCACACAATTCCCACCACCCAATCTCCATTTCCCACCCCCTCCCCTGATAGCTTTCCCATTCTCTATCCCTCTGGGAACATGGACCCAGGGTCGTTGTGGGTTGCAGAAGGTAGAAGGTCTGGCTTCTGTAATTGCTTCCCCGCTGAACATGGGCGTTGACTGGTCGGTCCATACTCCCAGTCTGCCTCTCTCTTTCCCTAGTAGGGTATGTCTCTGGGGAAGCGGAGCTCCAGGACACATTGGTGGGGTCTTCAGTTCAGGGAAGCCTGGCCGGCATCCTGATGACATCTGGA
Source organism: Erinaceus europaeus (assembly GCF_950295315.1). Taxonomy (NCBI): domain Eukaryota; kingdom Metazoa; phylum Chordata; class Mammalia; order Eulipotyphla; family Erinaceidae; genus Erinaceus; species Erinaceus europaeus. The sequence continues at coordinate 21,356,932 of NC_080182.1, forward strand.
ACCTGGTGACTGAAAAGAGAGTTAACATACAAAGCCAAACAATTTGTTGAGCAATCATGGACCCAAAGCTTGGAATAGTGGAGAGGAAGTGTTAGGGGGTACTCACTGCAAACTCTAGTGTACTTCTGCTTTCAGGTATATATTTTGCAGTAGTTTACGGATACGTGTGAACATATGCTCTCTCTCTCACAGAAACTGGTGTATATCTAGGTTTTGGGACTTTGTTAGAAAGTGAACCACCTGAGATGAAATTAGAGTATACTATGAAAGGAAAGGTCTCACCCGAGTAATGAAGCTGAAGGGTTGTCATTCCACACGTGAAGTCTCTGGACACAGTCTGAAGTGAAGCATGTTGAGGTGGCAATCATTGTGTTGGTTAGGTTGTGATCGGCAGATGCAATATTATTTGATCAATATTATATTGATATGGATTGGGAGAGGCATACGGGAAAGTGGGCCCTATTCAAGGGTTCCAGGACTGGGGGAAGTAGAGGCTCTATAGTGGAGATGTGAGGTTCCTGCTGTCTTAGGGTTCAAAAAGACAATCGATAGTTAATGTTATCATCACATTAATTGGTAATTGGGTTAACTTTGAAAAGCCCTTTTGTTAGGGTTTGCTGTACAGTACCCAGTATCTTGTATATAGCTATGCTTCTGATCTACTTGGTCTAGGCTTTTGAGAGAGTCTACATATCAATTACACAGCCTATGTATTAAAAAGATTCAATCTGTGTTTTGAAAAACTTCGAGACATACAATTAATTTTCCCCCTCTCATATTAATTAACTAGTGATTTATATGACTACATTTTACTAGAAGTGTACATAAACGCCATTCTCACCACCGAAAGACTGTGACCCATCCCTCCCACCCACTCCCACCCCCCACTGTCCCAGGAAGCTGCATGTCTACACCTCACCACAGGGTTTTTACTTTGGTGCCCTACTTAGAATTTGGTCAGGTCCTGCTGTTAGTTTCCCTTTCAGATCTTCTCACTCAATTTCTGTTGATGAGTGGGATCATCCCATACTCATCTTTATCTTTCTGACTTAGCTCACTTAACATAATTCCTTCTAGCTCTGTCCAAGATGGGTCAGAGAAGGTAGGTTCATTGTTCTTGATAGCTGCATAGTATTCCATTGTGTATATATACCACAGCTTTCTCAGCCACTCATCTGGTGTTGGGCACCTGGGTTGCTTCCAGGTTTTAGCTATTATGAATTGTGCTGCTATGAACATAGGAGTACACACCTCTTTTTGGTTGGGTGTTATGGAGTCCTTGGGGTATAACCCCAGCAGAGGAATTACTGGATCATATGGAAGGTCCATGTCTAGCCTTCTGAGAGTTTTCCAGACTGCTCTCCACAGAGGCTGTACCAATTTACATTCCCACCAGCAATGCAAAAGGGTTCCTCTGTCCCCACAACCTCTCCAGCATTTGTTGCTGCTGTCCTTTTTGATGTATGCCATTCTTACAGGAGTGAGGTGGTATCTTAGTGTTGTCTTAATTTGCATTTCTCTGACAATCAGTGACCTAGAGCAGTTTTTCATATGTTTGTTAGCCTTTTGGATCTCCTCTGTAGTGAATGTTTTGTTCATATCCTCTGCCCATTTTTGGATGGGGTCATTTGCTTTTTTGGTGCTAAGTTTGCTGAGCTCTTTATATATTTTGGTGATTAGTTTCTTGTCTGATGTATGGCATGTGAAGATCTTCTCCCATTCTGTGAGGGGTCTCTTTGTGTGATAGTTTCTTTGGATGTGCAGAAGCTTTTCAATTTGATGTAGTCCCATTGGTTTGTTTCTGCTTTAGTCTTCCTTGCTTGGGTTTGATTCATCAAAGATGTCCTTGAGGTGTAGGTGGGAAACTGTTTTACCAGTGTTTTCCTCTAAGTATTTGATTGTTTCTGGTATTTATTTTTATTTTTATTTGATAGACCAGAGAGAAAGGTCAGGGGATGGAGAATGAGAGACACCTGCAGCCTTGCTTTACCACTCATGAAGTTTCCCTGCAGGTGGAGACCAGGGCTTTGAACCCAGGTTCTTGTGTATGGTAATATGTGCACTCAACCAGGTGTACCACCACCTGGCCCCATTTATTTCTTTATTTATTTTTGCCTCCAGGGTTATCGCTGGGGCTCAGTGCCTACCCTATGAATCCACTGCTCTGAGACCCTTTTTTTCCCATTTTGTTGCCCTTGTTGTTGGATAGGACAGAGAGAAATCGAGAAAGGAGGAGGAAGACAGACACATGCAGACCTGCTTCACTACTTGTGAAGCGACCCCCCCTATCGGTGGGGAATCAGGGGGCTCAAACCAGGATCCTTACACCAGTCCTTGCACTTCACACCATGTGTGCTTAACCTGCTGCACTACTGCTCAGCCCCTATTTATTTATTTTTTAACCAAAACACTGTTCAGCTTTGGCGTATAGTGACTTGGGGATTGAACCTGGAACCTTTTGGTGCCTACAGCATGAAAATCTTTTTGCATAGCCATTATGCTATCTCCCCAGCCTGGGGTGTGTGATTTATGCTTTGGTGCTTGCCTCAAAGGAAGCTAAGATTCTTCACACAGTGCTGCTGACCTGCAGTTAGAGCTCCATCTGCTGTTACTTTCTACCCCACACCTGGAGTTCTGGCTGCACCTGGGGACTGAACAGGCAGAAACACCTCAACGTGCTCCCTTTGCTTTGCTGCCAGTATGCGTGGGAAAACCTTCCCAAGGGTCACACAGGGATCAAGAGATCAAGGTCTATGTTCCTTTCTGTTGCTTCGGAGGCAGCCAATCTCTTTCTACCCATCTAGGTCATAGGCTGGAAGATAAGTCAATACAAGAAGAGCCCAGGTGGTGGTGCACCTGGTTGAGTGTACATGTTACCATATGCAAGGAAGTGGGGTCAAGCCCCAAGCTTCACAAGTAGTGAAGTCTTTTTGCATCACCATTGTGCTATCTCTCTCACCCTATTCAGACTTTGAAAAAAAAAGAATTTATTTATTGGATTAGAGAGAGCACAGAGGTTATAAAAGACTTTTGAGGCTCTGAGAGCCCATGTTCAGTTATACCACCATAAGCCTAAGCTGAGTGGTGTGCTGGGAAAAATTAATTAATTGATTAATTAATTAATTAATTAATTGTGATTAGAAAGAGAAAAAACTGAAGCATCATTCTGGTACATGAGATACCAGGAACTGAACTCAAGACATCATGCTTGTGAGTCCAAGGCTTTACCCAGTGGGCTGCTAGACCATTCAGTCTCTAGCAGAATGAGTTCTATTAGTCCTTAAAGGCCCCACTAACTACCTCGCCCTCTCTGAAGCTTCCTTCAGCACCAGGATTAGAGTCCATGTGTGGTTCAGACTGCCATACTACTTAGCTGCCCACTGTCCTATCTTCCCCCCTTTCAAGACCAACACTCAGCGTACACGCTGTTAGCTGGGAGCATGACACATAGTACGGACTCAAAATCATTTGCTGAAAAAAATATTTCAGACAGAGAGAGGCAGAAAGAGACAGGAGAAATGCCAAAGCACCAAAGTTTCCTACTCTCTGTGGTGCTGGGGCTCAAATTTGGACTCACACACGGCAGGGCACACACATCTCCTGGTTTAGTGTATGGGAAGAATCATATCCTCCACTTTATTTATCCAGCAATGCAATGCACTTACTACTTGAAATTTTCAGAAGAGGGAAGCTGACTCTAGAGGGCAAACTAGGCTTTGCTAGGCTTCAGAGTGACTCCACTGTGTCTTGCTTTTAATGTTCATTTCCAATGTGAGATAATCTATAGGACTGAATTGAACCACACCAAATATAGTTAATTTAATAGCTTTGTTGCAAGTTTTCAGATAAAAGGGGCTTTGCCCTTTAAGATGCCCCAGTGGGTGAGGCCTTGAGGTTGAGTGAATGAGAAACAAGTCTGGCTGGAGCACAACTCAGGGGTAAGGTTTCCATATGGTACAGGCTTTATGCCAGAGAACATTCCACCACTCTTGCATGTAGCTTTCACTGGGCACAGATACAAGGAAATAGTCTTATGAGGAGCCAGATTACACTAATATAGATTGCAAAAGTAAATTCTAATAGCAGCTAGGATTATGTATGATAAAAGAGTAAACAGCCAACTGAGTTTAAGCTGACAGGGTCAGTGTGCAAAAGGGCTGCAAAGAACGTTGAGAAAGAGCCTGAGAAAGGGTGTAAAAGGTAAACCTTTGTATAACAAAGTCAACAGGAAATATAGACAAAACCAATGGAGTTGGCTTTCCATGCAGAAAGTTCCAAAGTGACAGAAGTCAGAAGTGGCAAGCATTTCTTTCTTTCTTCCTTTCTTTTTCTTTTCTTTTCTTTTCTTTCTTTCTTTCTTTCTTTTTTTTTTTTTTTTTTTTTTTGCCTCTCGGGTTATTGCTAGGGTTCAGTGCTGGACTAGAAGTCCACCACTCCAGGCAGCCATTTTTTCCATTTCATTGGATAGGACAGAGAGAAATTGAGAGAGGAGTGGGAGATAGAGAGAGAGAGAGAGAGAGAGAGAGAGAGAGAGAGAGAGAAAAGGTAGACACCTGCAGACCTGCTTCACCACTTGTGAAGTGACACCCCTGCAAGTGGGGAGCTGGAGCCTCAAACCCAGACCCTTGCACAGGTCCTTGCACTTAGTACTATGTGTACCACCACCTGATACCCACCCCCAGCATGTTTTTAAATACAGTGTCAAGGAATAAACTCATGATGTCACACATGTGAGCTATCTCTGAGCCACCACCTCCACTCAGTTTTTATTCTGTATTTTAGAGAGGATGAGGGAGAGAGCAGAGAGCATTGCCCCACCATCCAGAGTTCCCTTGGTGCTGTTTTGGTGCTCCCAGGGATTGAACTCTGGGCTTCATACGTGGAAGGCACACACTTTACCAGCTGAGCTACCTCCTAGGTCCGACAATTTTTTCCCCTTTATCCTTCTCCTCCCTGCCCCTACTTTTATTTTTTCCCTACCAGGCTTATCCTGGGACTAGATGCCTACACAATGAATCCACTGCTTGTGGTGGCTATTTCCCCTCCCCTTTTTTTTTGATAGAAAGAGATAATTAAAGGTGGAGGAGAGAGAGGGAGAAACAGAGACACCTTTGCCACTGGCTCCACCACTCCCTTCTGCCTTCTGCTGGGGGATCCCAGAGACTTAAACCTTAGCATTCCAGCCAGCATGGTAATGTGTATGCTCTACTAGGTAAGTCATTACCTGGCCCTTGGCAAGCACTTTTAAAGGTTCTGCTGATGTCTCTGGCTTAAGAACTTCATTAGCCTCTCAGGTTTCTCACAGAAACACCCCTAAAATGAAATTTGGGGAGGCTGGATAACAAAGTGAGTCTAAGCTCCCTGCCCTTCTCAACCCACAGGGTTGAGTCTGCTGTACTAGATGAACATGCAGGAAAGGATTTGTATGGGTGTGTACTAAGTGCGAGCAGATGAAGTCCAAGATTCTCAGCCACTTGAAAGCACAGCACCTGCACCCTGAAGAACCCTAGCCTTGCAGAGTTCAAGGTCCTGGGTTCATCACAAAGGAGCACCATGGGCATAGGAGCAGAGCTGTGGGGTCACTCCCCTTTATTTCTCTCTGCCTCTCTTTCTCTCACCCTTCTCTGTCCACAACAAAAGGATAAAAAAGTTGACCTGGGGGAAACTGCTCAGAGATGGTATCACACAAGCTCTGGTATTGTGTAAAAATATAAAATCATGAGCTGGATAGATAGCATAGTGGTTTGCAAAATGTCTTTTACGTGGTGTATTGCACCAAAGTAAAAAACTCTGGAGTAGGGAGAGGGAGTACAGGTTCAAAAATGATGACAGAGGACCTAGTGTGGGATTGTATTGTTATGTGGAAAACTGAGAAATGTTATGCATGTATAAACTATTGTATTTACTGTCAAATGTAAGACATTAATCTCCCAATAAAGAAATTACAGAAAAAAACTTTTATGCCTGAGTTACTAAAAGTCCTGGACTCAATCCCCACCACACTACCATAAGCCAGAATTTAACAGTGCTCCGGTGAAATCATCATCATCATCATTATCATCATCATCTAGTGATGGTGAGGCATGGACAAAGTGTTGGACTCTCAATCATGAGGTCCCAAGTTTGAACCCTTGCATTGCATGTATCAGATTAGTGTCCTGGTTCTCTCTCCTCCTCTTCCTCTCTCCCCTATTAATAAACAAGTATTTAATATCTATCTACATATATATATATATATATATTTTTAAAGCAGCATATGACCAAGGATGTGGCTCAACCACTGAGAAAGAGAGAGGGAAAGACACCAGAACACTGAGCTTCTTCAGGTGCTGTGGCACTCCCATGTGCTGTTAGGGTTCAAACCTATTGAGTGAACTACCTCTCTGACTCCATGAGTTAATTTTTAAGGAAAAAACATTAACTACTCAATTTAAATTAGCTATATATACAAAGAGAAAAATGGGCAAAATCTATGAGCATAATTTCCATAAAACAAGGAATATGGAGAGGGATGCAGGTGGTGGTGCACTTGGTAGGATGCACACGTTACCACATACAAAGGTCTAGGTTCAAGCTCCCAGTCCCCACCTGCAGAGGGGAAGCTTCACAAGTGTTGAAGAAATGCTGCAGGTGACTCACTTTCTCTCTCTTCCAACATCCCTCTCCTGCCAGGAGCCATTTCTCTGCTTGATAGATGATAAGCTTTGAGACAACGGAAGCCCTCGAGACAAGTTTCATTTCCCCTGGGCAGGCCATTTTTCCCTCAGGTAGACCATTTACCAGAAACAGTGACACAACACATAGTTGTGGTAGCAAATGTGATTTCATCCATTGTATGTTGCAAGGAACATTCCCCCTTTGAAGATTGCTCCCCCTCCTCCTCCTCCAGCACTTCCCCCCTCCTTTCCCAAAGCCTTATAATGCCTGTGCTCACAATAAAATTTACAGCTTGATCAGAAACTTGACTTGCTGTCGTTCTTCGTGTCTCGTGTCCCTATCATTTCAGGTTTCATTGGGTTCCTAGCCCCTGTTCACCGCCCTGCTGGTCGGGGCACTCTCCCTTCTCAATGTCTCTCTATCCTATCCAATTAAAATTTAATATTTTTAAATTATTGTTTTTAATTTTTTATAATATATTTATTTATTGGATAGAGACAGCCAGAAACCAAGAGGGAGGAGAGAGAGAGAGAGGAAGCTGCAGTCCTGCTTCACCACTTGCAAAGCTTGCTCCTGTAGTTGGGAACTGGGAGCTTGAACCTGAGTCCTTGCGCATTGTAACATGTGTGCTCAACCAGGTGTGCCACCATCCAGCCCGCAAAATTAGTATTTTTTTTTTTAAAAAAGATGAAAAGAAAAGGAATATAGAAGGTAGATATCTTAGGGGGGAAAGAGAAGTCTGTGGATAGCAGAGGAGAACGAAGTAAGGAAAGGACCTTGGTAAAGGTATTAGAATTACATTAATCAGTACTGCGACCAGGTGCTTCCTGACTTTGAGGTAAAACAACAAATTCCCTTGCTGCTTACAGTTTTCAACTTGTTTGCAAGTTGCTTGAAGCAAAAAAAAAAACACTGCAGATCTACAGGTATTGGAGGTTATTTATGAAGAATTTATTGCAGTATTGTTTGTGGCAGCAAATGATACACTACAACCTAAATACTGTCTATAGGGGTCTGGCTCAATAAATTAGGCTAGAACCACACACCAGAACAATGCACAGTCATTTAAAAGGACAAGGCTATACAAAAGGTCACACAGAATGAGAGAGATGGCAACAGGAAATGCATAAGGACCTGAGTTCAATTCCTGGTGCCACCAATAGCCAATTCTGAATGGTAGGATTAAGAAAAATAGTAATAAAATAAAGCAAAAACTACATATGCTATTATTTTCTTGATACAATTTGTAAAAGCATATAAAATTCTAGGGTTCTGGAAGCCAGGATTTTGGAATAGGGACTAAGAGATCACTGTTGGGATTTCTGTTGTGTTTTGGGATCAGGGTAGTGTTTATGCAGTTATAAAGTTATCTTGATGAAAATTCAATTACAGAGGCTGGACAATGGCACAACTGGTAGAGTATACCTGTTACAGTGCTCAAAGATTTGGGTTCAAGCCTTCGGTCCCCACATGCAGAGAGGAAGCTTCACATGCAGTGAAGCAGTGCTGCAGGTGTCACTCTCTTTCCCTCTCTAACTCTGCCTCTCCTCAATTTCTCTCTGTCTCCACCCAATAATTTTTTTTTTGCTTCCAGTGTTATCACTGGGGCTCAGTGCCTGCACTATGAATCCATTGCTCCTGGAGGCCATTGTTTTCCCTTTTATTGCCCTTATTGTTTATTGTTGTTGTAATTATTATTGTTGTTATTGCTATCATTGTTGTTGATAGGACAGAAAGAAATGGAGAGAAGAGGGGAAGACAGGGAGGGGGAGATAAAGAGAGACACCTGCAGACCTGCTTCACCGCCTGTGAAGTGACCACCCTGCAGGTGGGGAGCCTGGGGCTGGAACTGGGATCCCTACTCCAGTTCTTGTGCTTCACGCCATGTGCGCTTACCCACTGCACTACTGCCTGGCCCCCCCAATAAATAAATTAAAAATATTTTTTAAATTCAGCTATAGGACTGAAGAGACAGCATAATGGCTTTGCAGGCTTGAGGTCTGAGGTCCCAGGTTCAGACTCCAGAAACATCATAAGCCAGAGCTGAACAGTGCTCTGGTCTTTCTCTCTACCTTTCTTATTAAAATAAAATTAAAAAAATTTTTTTCCCCTGAGTCTGAAATCTGATATGCAGGTGGATCCTAGTTATTGTCTGGGGAGATGATGTCATGGCTAGAAAAAGGACCAGAAAGCTGGATCAGGGAAGAGAGTAGCTCCCTAATATGGGAAAGGTGTATAAAGGTGTATAAATATTGTTGACTGTAAACCCCATTGATTTGATGTGATCTGGGGCCCATATTCAGCTGAGGAGCCTATGTGACCTCTGCATCCCTGTAGATCTGAGCTCACATTCTGTGGTCATGAGCAGGAACATTCCAAGCTGCCCTAATATCGACTCATCTTCCTCAGGTGTAGCATAGAGTATGTTAGAGGATATAGGATGGAACATTCTCTACAGTTGTTGATCCAAGTTGAGGGCAAGATCCTACAGGGAGCCCACAAAGGGGTCTATTTTGTTGTTCCTGATAGAGAGGCCCATCATATCTGTTTGGGAATCTCAGGACTCCCCGACTAGGGCCCCAGCTGATGGGTGGCCTGATAGTAACTAAAGAGTCATCATTAAAGTATGCCAGTCTCTTGCCCTTATTCAGCTTTTGCAGTCCTTGCTTTGATAAGGTTAGCTTTGGAGTGAGTGAGAGAACTGTAATAGGAAGTAGGTGAGGAGGGTATCTAAGTCTAAGTAGACGCTATTTCATTAGGAACTTTATACTGACTCACTGCAGACTATTGTGTACTTTTGCTTCCAGGTATAAATTTTGCCCTGATATATGGATACATGTGAACATATGCCCTATTTCATGGGACCTGGTCTATATCTAGGTTTTGGGACTTTGTTGGGAAGTGAACCACCTGGAATGGAATTAGAGAATACTATGAAAGGAAAGGTCTCACCTGAGTAATGAGGCTGAAGGGTTGACATTCATGCTTGATGTCTCTGGACACAGTCTGAAGTGAAGCATGCGTTGATTGGGCTGGGATCAGTGGATGCTGTATCATCTGGTATGAATTGAGAGAAGCATGCAGGAAAGTGAGCCCCAGCCTAGAGGTTCCGGGACTGGGGAAATATAGGCTCTATCTATAGAGGAAGCGGGAGGTTCCTGCTGCCTTAGGGTTTAAGAAGGTAATAGAGGTTGCATAGCAGGTTAAGTGCACGTGGTGCAAAGCACAAGGACCAGCAGAAGGATCCCGGTTCGAGCCCCAGCTCCCCACCTGCAGGGGAGTCACTTCACAAGTGGTAAAGCAGGTCTGCAGGTGTCTATCTTTCTCTCCCCCTCTCTGTCTTCCCCTCCTCTCTCCATTTCTCTCTGTCCTATCCAACAACAACAACAACATCAATAACAACAACAACAATAACTACACCAATAAAACAAGAACAACAAAAAGGAATAAATAAATAAATATTAAAAACAGAAAAAAAATTTAGAAAAAAGAAGGCAATGGATAGTTACTGCTATAATCACATTATTTGGCAGTTGGGTTAACTTTGAAATATCCCTTTGTTAATATTTGCTGTATCATATACAACATCACCATTAAAAAAAAAAAAAACTAGTATAGCCACAGGCCCTTTGGACTATAACTAAAATATGCCTACTAGCTATCTACAAAATGGAGGACCCCTCAACTCTTCATCTGCACTATTCCAGTCTTTAGATTCATGATTGGTCAGCAATTTGTTTGGCTTTGTATGTTAACTCTCTTTTCAGCCACCAGGTTCCAGATGTTAACATGATGCCAACCAGACTTCCCTGGAGACGACCCCACCAATGTGTCCTGGATCTCCGATTCCCCAGAACCCCACCCCACTAGGGAAAGAGAGAGACAGGCTGGGAGTGTGGATCGACCTGTCAATGCCCATGTTCAGCAGGGAAGCAATTACAGAAGCCAGACCTTCCACCTTCTGCATCCTACAATGACCTTGGGTCCATACTCTCAGAGGGATAATGAATAGGAAAGCTGGAGAGGGGTAGATAGCATAATGGTTATGCAAACAGACTGTCAAGCCTGAGGCTCCCAGGTTCAATCCCCTGCATCACCATAAACCAGAGTTGATCAGTGCTCTGGTTAAAAAAAAAAAAAAAGAATAGGAAAGCTATCAGGGGAAGGGATGGGATATGGAGTTCTGGTGGTGGGAACTGTGTGGAGTTGTACCCCTCTTATCCTGTTGCTTTATCAATGTTTCCTTTTTATAAATAAGAAAAGGAAAAAATGTAAATTTATGAAAATATTTTTTCTTAACTGTATTCTTATTTATTGCATTATCCATGTCTTTTTCTTTTATATAAAAATAATTTTATAGAAAGTTGGGCTGTAGCACAGCGGGTTAAGTGCACGTGGCACAAAGCACAAGGACCAACAGAAGGATCCCGGTTCAAGCCCTGGCTCCCTACCTGCAGGGGAGTTGCTTCACAAGCGGTAAAGCAGGTCTGCAGGTGTCTATCTTTCACTCTACGTCTCTGTCTCCCCCCCTCCTCTTTCCATTTCTCTCTGTCTTATCCAACAACAATAATAACTACAACAAAAGGGAATAAGTAAACAAAATAAGTATTTTTAAAAAATTATAGCCTTTTTGATGTAATAAAAAGACTGATCACTGGAGCCGGGTGGTGGCGCACCTGGTTGAGCACACATGTTACAATGTGCAAGGATTTGGGTTCAAGCCCCTGGTCCCCACTTGCATGGGGAAATCTTTGCAAGAGGTGAGTCAGGACTGAAACTGTCTCTCTGTCTCTCTCCCTTCTCTACCACTCCCTTCCCTCTCAATTTCTGGCTGTCTTTATCCAATAAATAAATAAAGATAATTAAAAAATTAAAAATAGATAAATAAAAATAAAAAACATTTGTTTAAAATTTTTTTATTACATATATGGCTGTGTATGCATGTGTGTGAGCATGTTTTGTATGCCAATATAATTGGCCAATATAATTTATGATGGGAGGGGACTGGAGGAAATACTGATGCCATGGGCTACAGAGGGCACAGGTTCAATCCCTCATACCACCATATGCCAGAGCTGAGAAGTGTTCTGGCATCTCTATCTCTATCTCTATCTCTCTCCATCTGTTTCTGTTTCATGAAAAGCAACAACTCTCTAAAAATTGAGAGACCTTTAAAGGTACTGATGGAGATGATATCCCGAATATGTATATCCTAAAATAATTTGAAAACCAATTAACTAGCTAACTAATGAATGAAGTACTTATTGATGAAATTCCTCTGCAGAGGAGCTCTCCCTCCACTTCAGTGTGCTGATTGTCCTTATCTGTCTCACAAGCCATCAGACACACACACACACACACACACACACACACACACCATACAAGTTGACTTAACCCAAATCTATCTGAACATCCCACTTCTACCCTGGCCAAAGACATTATATCCCAAGAATAAGGAGACTCTCACCTTTTGTTTCCAGTCATTCCCTTAATCACACCCTGAAATAATGTTCAAATAAGACAAATTTGTCTTATTCAAACTTTTGAGCCTTAAAAGGACTGAAGTGCTTTGGGAGGGGGCTCAGCAGTACAGCACCTGCCTTACACACATGGGGTCCTGGGTTCAATCTCATAACACAGCATGAGAGCAACCAAGACAAAATGAGCCAACATTTGTGGGTGGTAGAACAGTGCTTCACTCTGTCTCATATAGGAAGAAAGAGAGAAAGGAAGAAAGGAAGAAAGGAAGAAAGGAAGAAAGAAAGAAAGAAAGAAAGAAAGAAAGAAAGAAAGAAAGAAAGAAAGAAAGAGAGGGAGGAAGGAAGGAAGGAAGGAAGGAAGAAAGAGGAGGGAAATAAAGAGAGAAAGAAAGAAAGAACTGAAAAAGGGAGATGGTTCAATGACAAATACATGCCGTGATTGTCTGATTCTGAGTACAGCATTAAGAAAATGTTTTCTCAGAGTAAGTGATCATCATCTACCCAGTGTCATTATTAGATCTGATAATGGCATCCCAGTGCTTCTTTTTCCTGTTGACTGTGCTTTTGCCATTTCTGATATCACATAAAATAAAATGATACATAACTATAAAAAAAGAAAGAAAATGTTTTAAAGGAGGTAGAAATAGATAATGGTTAGGCAAAAGATTTTCATGTCTGAGATTCCAAAGTTCCAAGGTCCCAGGTCAATTCTCAGCACCACCATAAGCCAGAGCTGAGCAGTGCTCTGGTAAAGAAAAGTAAGTAAGTAAGAAGCAAATAAATGCCCTTCAGCGTCCTCCCTCTACCATTGGGACAGAGCCTGCCCACCACCCTGACTTAATCTGAGATCCTGCTTGGTCTTCCCCCTCTTCAGTCTGCTGACCCCACTTTGTTCTCCAAACACACACACACACACACCCACACACACACACACACACACACACACACACACTCACTCACTCACTCACTCCAATCCCCAGTCTGCAGTGAGTCCCACTTGTTCTCTCCCAGAACTCTTACTCTCCTCTCCTCCCCACTGTGCCAACTCCTGAGCACCCTTCAGCCACTTCCTCTACCTTCATGTCTTCCTGTTGTGTCCCGTGAATGCCCCCAATGCCCCCTTCTTAGAACAGCCACCACACCTTAGTGTAATTATTTGCTTAGTATCTATTCTCCAGATAAGGTGTACAGACTATGGGACCAAGGAAAACATCTGTCCTTGATTCACTATTTCCCAATAGCCAGTCCAAGACCTGAGATCTAGTAAGGGCTTAACAAGTATGTTTTACGTAAGTGAATTTGTCAAAAGCTTTAAGTTAAAAGACTTCTTTCTTTCTTCCTTCCTTCCTTTCTTTCTTTCTTTTTGTTATATTTATTTATTTATTTATTGGGTAGAGACAGTCAGAAACTGAAAGGGAAGGGAATGATAGAGAGGGAGAGAGAGACAGAGACACCTGCAACACTGCTTCACCACTCTTGAAGCTTCCCCCCTGCAGGTGGGAACCGGGGGCTCAAACCTGGGTCCTTGTGCACTGTAACAGGTGCACTCAACCAGGTGCGCCACCACTTGCCCCCTAAAATATTTCTTTTACGTAGGTTCACTTCCTTTCTCTAGAGTATGTGGCCCCTTTATAATAAATTTCCTCTTAATTCTTTTCTAGTAAATTTTCTCCTTTTCTCTGCCATTGCTGGGACTTCACTGCTCTAGGCTGACTTTTTTAAGGTAGAAAGTAAGAAAGAGAGATGCTATAGCACTAAAGTTTTCCAGGTGCTATAGTACCCCTGTTTGTAGATTAGGACCAGTGTCTTGAACCCCAGTTACCAGGATTTCCCCCTTTTTTTTTTTAACTCTGTCACTGAGAGGGAAGAGAATTTTGTAAACACCTGAAGAGGAAGTCAGACCTTTTGTTTCCTTAACCTAGAGGGAAGAAAAAGGAAGGACACTGGAGGCATGGCTTAGAAAAGAAGGCAGAGAGGTCTTATAAAAAGGTCCCTGCTTGGTCAGCCCTTCACCACTTTGCCCAGCTGACCCCTGGCTTCTCTGTGAGTGTTTCCTTTTCCTAAATAAAGTATGTAATGCCTGACCACAGCTTCCCCTATTCTTTGTGGAACACCCCATGGTAAACAAGGCATGCTGGGCAAAACATTTCTATTTTAACACCCAAAACACCGCCTTGTAGTATACATGGGGCTCAATACTCTTAATAATTTAAGATCTGCAATACTGAATTATCTCATTTATAGGTGGAATTTAGAAATAAAGGACATTAAGGGAGTACATAAGTGAACTTGGACTAAATGTGGCATGTTGCATCAAAACAAAGGACTCTGGGGGAATAGGGAAAGGGACACTGGAGTCCTGATATGTCTCCTACACACCAACCAAAGGGAGATGAGAGTGTGTGCTTATGTGTTAAAGACAATATTGTATGCCTGAGGCTCTGAGGTCACAAGTTCAGTCCCCTTTACCACCAGAGCTGAGCAGTACTCTGGTTAAAATAATAATAATAATAGGGGGTGGGTTAAGCTCAAGGACCGGCATAATGATCCAGGTTGGATCCCTGGCTCCTCACCTGCAGGGGTGTCCCTTCACAGGCGGTAAAGCCGGTCTGCAGATGTCTATCTTTCTCTCCCCACTCTGTCTTTCCCTCTTCTCTCGATTTCTCGGCCCTATCCAGCAACAACTACAGCAATAACAACAATGATAATAACCACAGCAATGATAAAACAATAAGGGCAACAAGGGGGAGGGGCAATAGCCTCCAGGAACACTGGATTCCTGGTGCAGGCACCGAGCCCCAGAAATAACCCTGGAGGCAAATAATAATAATAACAACAATAATAGCCACAACAATGATTAAAAACACAAGAAAAAGGGAAAAAATAGCCTCCAGGAGCAGTGGATTCATGGTGCCTGCACGGAGCCCCAGCAATAACCCTGGAGGCAAAAAAAAAAAGTTTATTCACAAAGAGGACGTTAATGTGCAAATTATTCACACACACACACACACACACACACACAAAGAAAAAAAAAACCTCCCTTATCTTGGATGGGGGCAGATAGCATAATAGTTATGCAAACAGACTCTTCATACTTGAGGTTCCATAGTCCCAGGTTCATTCCCCTGACCACCATAAACCAGAGCTGAGTAGTGCTCTGGTTAAAAAAAAAAACACAAAAACTAGTGTTTGGAGGTGGCACCGTGGCTAAGGCACTAGACTCTCAAACATGAGGTCCTAAGTTCAATCCCCGGCAGCACATGTACCAGAATGATATCTGGTTCTCTCTCTCCTATCTTTCTCATTAATAATAAAATCTTAAAAAAAAAAAAAAAAAAAAAGACTATACATTAACCCCCCTGCCCCATTAAATAGGATGGGTTGGGGTTGGGTTGGGGAAGAGTTGATCTGAGAGTGCAGAGGGATGGCCTGTAGAGGGCACTTCAACAGGAACTAGACTCATTTCCAAACAAGGAAGTCACCTAATTCTCCAAGGAAGATCTATCCCGCCCAGCAACCAGTCCACCAATGAGAAGGGCCACAGTTTTGCCCAAGACAAGCTTTCAGTCTTCCTATTAACTCTCTCAATGGACTATTATTATTTAGTCTCCTTTCCCCTCTTTGGTCTGTGGAGTTAGCACCCATTTTTTTTAATTGCCTATGCTAACACGTAACATGCATTTTCTTTTTATAGTGATTTTTTTTCTACCAGATTGTTGGTATGCATGAGACCCCTTCTGTTTCATTTGGTTTAAATCCCCCCTGCTTAACACTATTCTATTTTCATAACCACTTCATTCTATTTACATAACCACTGTTAACAAGTACCACCCTCCCTCCAGGGCATTGGTGGTTCAGTGATAGGATTCTCGCCTGCTCTGCCCCCTCCTTGTCACACTCTGATTTTCACCAGTCACTTTTCTCTCTACCCTCTCTATGTCACATCCTGTTTCCACCCTACTTGGCAAGTATATATAAAGATAGCATTGTGAGTTTTAGGGTACTTTAGTTTAGCTTAGCTCGGCTTAGATTGTGCTGCATCCTGCATGAATAAAGAGATACTGCCTACAGCTCAACCATGAATCCCTGGTCGTCTGTTACCCGCCCGTGAAGCCAGCCCATTGAAAACAACATAACCTGTCGAAAACAACACCAGATCACTGCTCAGCTCTGACTTATGGTGGTGTGGGGGGTTGCATAACATGCATTTTCTGAACTATAATTCTTGGGTCTGTTTCCAAATATTTGGCTAGCAAATAATAATGATAACAATAACAATTTTTAAGATCTAAACATTTAAGACCCATTAAACTTTGTTCTGGGAGGAAGTTTGAAGAAGACTGACCCATCATGATCCACACAGCCAAGATCCAGAAACTGGGGTAATCTGAAGGGTTCCGCATCTTCTTACCTCCCCTGAGCCACCTCCTGGCTTTGCAGACTCTCTCACCCCCCTTTACCTGTACAAATGCCCCCTGAAACTAAAAGAAGGGGGAAGGTGGTATGAGCATTGTTCCTGCAAAAAAAAAAAATGAGCATTTTTCTTTTTTGTACAAGCTGCTGTGACAGTGCTTGTTTTCTGTGCCACCAAGTAGCGGCTCAAATTCAGCTTTGTTTTAGTGAGCATAACTATCTAAGATTAAAACCCTGGGGTCCTCTGTAAGCTACCTTACACTTTCAGTGAATAGTATCTCCCTTTGTTAACTTCCATCACTTCTTACAGAGAGGCAAATTGCTGGGTTTAATAAGTTAGCCTCCTTAGAGAGAGGGTAGGCAGCTAGGTTGGAAGTTTTTTCGGGGGGGGGGGACTGATACTTTCTGGTCAGAAAAGGAAAGAGAAATTAGGGCACCCGGTGGTAGAGCACATAGTAGGAAGTGCTCTAAGGATCCTGCCTAAGGATCCTGGTTCAAGCCTCTGGCTCCTCACCTGCAGGGGGTGGGGGTGGGAGTGGGAGTAGGTCGGTTCTGATTCACAAGCCACGAAGCAGGTCTGCAGGTATCTTTCTCTTCTTCTCTATCTCCCCCTCCCCTCTCAATTTCTCTCTGTCCTATCCAATAGGGGAAAAAAAAAAGTATCTGCCAGGATCAGTGTATTCATAGTGTAGGCACCAAGCTCTAGTGATAACCTAGAAGCAAAAAAGAGGTGGGGGGAGAAGAATCATTATTCTCTGATACACACCTGGCTGGATGCCAGTTTAGAATGATAAAGGGAAGACAGCAGAATTGGAAGAAGAAAATAAATAAATAAATAAAAATAAATGCAAACAGGCATGACTCTGGAGAAAATTTATAATTTAAGTAAATCCAGGCAGACATTACTATGCAGACGATGCAAACAAAGTTCACACAGAGAACTCTGGTCAGGTTGGAAGGTTGGGAGACTTGGACTTTTGACCCAGTCCTGATACTAATTCACTATCTGATCTCAGTCAAATTAGCAAATCTCACTGTTTCTCAGTTTCTCTGTTGGTGAAATGAATTAACTTAAAGTAGGATCTCCTAATCATTCAGGCCATTTTGAAACATTGTTCTTTGGGCAAGGGAATAACATAATGGTTATGCAAATAGACTCTCATGCCTGAGGCTCCAAGGTCTCAGGTTCAATCCCACACCATTATAAAATAGAGCTGAAGATGAAGGAGGAGGAGAAGAGGGGAAAGGGGGAGGAGGGGGGAAGAGAGGAGCGTTGTTCAGTGACAATGATTTTTTTCAAAAAGGAAAACAAAAGAATACTTAGACTGATCTGGAAGGTGGTACAATGGCTAAGGTATTGGACTCACAAGCATGAGGTCCTGACTTCAATTCCTGGCAGCACATGTACCAGATGGATGTCTGGCTCTCTTTGTCCTCCTATTTCTCTCATTAATAAATAAATAAAATATGAAAAAATAGAAGTAGTATTTGGGGAAAGTAAACATTTTCATGTTAATGATTATTAAATATTTCACAAATATCACCTTGAATCTATACATTTCTTTCTTGTCAGGCTCTAATTAAAGGATTTTTTTTTTTTTGCCTCCAGGGTTATTACTGGTGCTTGGTGCCTGCACTAGTAATCCACTGCTCCTGGAGGCTATTTTTTTCCCTTTTGTTGTCCGTTGTTGTTGTTATTATTGTTGTTGTTACTGTCATTGTTGAATAGGACAGAGAGAAATCAAGAGAGGAGGGGAAGACAGAGATCGGGAGAGAAAGACACCTGCAGACCTGCTTCACTGCTTGTGAAGTGAACCACCCGGCATGTGGGGGCCGAGGGCTTGAACTGGGATCCTTGCATTGGTCCTTGCACTTAGTGTCATGTGCTCTTAACTCACTGCTCTACTGCCTGACCCCTCAAAAGAATGGTTTTATCTGCTACTAACTTCCCCCATAGGGTTTCAATTGTGTATTCAGTCACAATAGTTGCTGTTTGTGTAATATGAATCAATTTTAGCATTTAGAACGTTCTTTCCATCTGGTTCAAAAAACTCTTGAGATTTGGAAACTCAGCCAAGATACAGAGCTCAAAAGGAGAGAGCAAAGACTGGGGGTGGACTTCCTGTGCCAAGCCTGGATTTTGCACTAATGTGGCCCACAGCCTGCCACGTCCTCACACACTGAGCTTCCAACAGATGACTTGCAACTTTATTGAGAACTTTGGGTAGGCTGGGACAGTGGTCAATCCTCAAATCCTTAATCTTCTGTTCTTACTCCCTAACACGTTTTGCAAATATTTGAAAATTAAAAATAAAGGCAATCCATCTATTTTTGTAAGCTGTTTCAGAAACTCACAAGATAACCAATCCTTTCAAATAATAATAATAATAAAAATCTTCCTTGTTCCCACCATTTTTTACCTTGAATACACCGTCACAGCATAGATCCTGATATTAGCCATGGATCACAGATAACCTCAATTCACAGCAGTTTATGTGCAAAAAATATTTATGTATTCCCTCAACTTGATGAGCACAACAGCAATCTTTCAAAACCTTGCAGTGGGATGTAATAAAACTTGAATTGTAGCCCCGAATCACTTCTAGTTTCAACCCTGTCTCTTGACTGTTGAATCAACCTGGACTTGTTTCAAGACTAGAGTAACATAATATTGCATTCCTTCTGTCCAAAGTTAGGGGGGTGATACTAATCTACTTCTTCAGGGAAGAGACAAATGCTATTTTTAGCCCCAGGAAAAGAGTGACCACATCACCCTTTAATCTTGCAGTGAAGCGTGAGGCTGAAGAGAAAGCAAGGGGGTTTCAGAGTCACGTGTTGAAGGCCAGGAAGGACACTGGGTGGGTCAGGAACAACAAGCCATCGCTTTACAGCAGGACCAGGTCCAAGTAGAGGTTAAGGGTGGGGTGTGTAATGTCAAATTAAGGAGGCATTCCTCAAACTCTCCAAGTACTACCAGGAAGACCTAGGCAAGTCACCTATTCATTCTGCACCCCCTTGGTTCCTGGACCTCTAAGAAGAACATTAACCCAATTAATCTCTTAGGATTGCTTTTAAGATTAGATTGCTAGCATACAAACTACCTGAGACCAGGAGCTGAGTCTAACAGCTCAGCACTTTGCTTAACACTCCATGTTAAGCTCTCTCAGGAGAGCAGATTGCATGACCCCAAACTATGCCACTTAGGCATATGAATCATCTTAATGGCAATTAAGACTCAAAATTCAGAAGGAAGTCAGAGTTCAGGTCCTGGAACATGATGACGAGGAGGACCTAAAGGGGTTTGAATTACTATGTGGAAAACTGAGAGGTGTTACACATGTACAAACTACTGTATTTTACTATTGACTGTAAACCATTAATCCCCCCAATAAAGAAAAAAAAAGTACTGTCTTCTCCAAGAATAAGAGCTAAGGAGACTAGGTCTTCCTGGCCCAGTGAGGGGGTTGGCCCTTGAGAGGGAAATCTTCTCTGTGCTCCTGAATAGTCTAAAGAATTGAGATAGAAGACTTGTGCCAGGAAGTCAGTGAGCACTGGAGTTAATGCCAGTGACTCTGAGCTGGAGTGGTAGGCAGGGCAAAAAGATTTTCCTAGGTGACTATAGCAAAGTCTAGTTGTTGAAATTTCTCATTTTTTGCCATTATGTTTGTTACCGGGGCTTGGTATCTGTGTAACTCCATTGCTTCCAATAGTCATGTTTCCCAACCCCCTCTAGATAAGAGTGTGAGAGGCAGAGAGAGAGAGAGAGAGAGAGGCTGAGAGAGAAGACACCACAGCACTACTCTACCATTTGTGAAACTTCCCTGCTGCAAACTCATATGTGGTGACTAATGGCTTAAATCCATGGTCCTCACAAATAAGTAATATTTCTGCTCTGTCAGTTAAGCCACCTGCTGGCTCCCAAATTCCACTATCCTGCCTTCTGCATGTCAATCAGAAAGCAGTTTACCAAACATGATCTTTTCATCATCCTGTGAGTTGCTTCCCTTCCCTTTTATGTCCCAGACCCTGAACCACTTCTTAGTACAGAATAGCACACAAATTCCCATTTTTCCCCTACCATCTGAGGAATCTTCATGTCTATATGAATTGCCTGTATCTGCAAAAGTAGAATTTTTTTATGCCTATTAACCTGCCTGCTGTTAATGTGATTACTTGTTAGCTGAGTAAAACATAGAAGAGAAGGATCACTCTCCTCCCACTTACTCCCCCCAACACCAATAGGTGAGTTCTGGAAAATGCTGTATCATGGTTCCTGGAGGTGATTCAGCAGTAGAGTACAGGACTTGCACACCTGGGGCTCCAGGTTCAATCCCCATCACTGCAGGTGCTGTCTGGTTGTGTATAATAGCCCAAACCTGGAAGCAAGTGTCCAACAACAGATGAGTGGCTGAGGAATTTGTGGTATATATACACAATGGACTATTACTCAGCTATTAAAAATGGTGATTTCACTTTCTTCACCTCATCTTGGATGGAGCTTGAAAGAATCATTAAGTGAGATAATGTCAAAAAGAGAAGGATGAAAATGGAATGATCTCACTCATAGACAGAAGTTGAAAAATACTACCATGATGCCAACTTGATTTCCCTCAGCAGACAACATCACCAATGTGCCCTGGAACCCCACCTCCCCAGATCCCTGCCCTACTAGGGAAAGACAGAGTCAGGATGGGGGTATGGATTGATTTGTCAATGCCCATGTCCAGAGGTAAAGCAATTATAGAAGCCAGACCTTCCACCTTCTGCTCCCCATAAAGATCTCTCCGTAAAGGTCCATACTCCCAGAGGAATAAAGAATAGGGAAACTTCCAGTGGAGGGGGAGGGATATGGAACTCTGGTGGTGGGAATTGTATAGAACTGTACCCCTCATCTATGGCCATACCACCCTGAACATGCCTGATCTCCTCTGATCTCAGAAGCTAAACAGGGTCGGACCTGGTTAGTACTTGGATGGGAGAACTGTACCCCTCTTATCCCACAATCTTGCCAATCATTATTAAATCACTAAAAAAAAAAAGTTGAAAAATAGAGGGCCAGGCGGTAGTGCATTGGGTTAAGGGCACATAAACTAGCACAAGGATCCCGGCTCCCCACCTACAGAGGGGTTGCTTCACAAGCGGTGAAGCAGGTCTGCAGGTGTCTCTCTTTCTCTTCCCCTCTCTGTCTTCCCCTCCTCTTTCAGTTTCTCTCTGTCCTGTCCAACAATAACAACAGCAACAACAACAACAGCAAAATGGAGAAAATGGCCTCTAGGAGCAGTGGATTCATAGTTCAGGCACCAAGCCCCAGCGATAACCTTGTAAGCAAAAGAAAAAAAAAGTTGAAAAATAAGAAAACACAAAGCAGAACTTGGACTGAGTTTGGTGTATTGCACCAAAGTAAAAGACTGTGGGGTAGGGAGGAGGGCTCAGGTCCTGGCAACATGATGGCAGAGGAGGACCTAGAAGGGGTTGAACTGTTATGTGGAAAACTGAGAAGTGTGACAAATGTACAAACTACTGTATTTTACTATTGACTGTAAACCATTAATCCCCTAAATAAAATAAAGGGAAAAAAAGGTACTGTTTTCTCCAAGAATAAGAGCTAGAAACTAGGTCTTCCTGGCCCAGCGAGGGGGTTAGCCCTTAAAGAAGGACATCTTCTCTATGCCCCTGAATTTTTGTCACTGTCTCTGTCAGAGAGGCAGAGAGAGCCTGAGAGTCATCTGTGAAAGCAAGATGATGAAAGAGATGTATAAAAATGAGCAATCTGTCACACAGCATTAAATATGAGTGAAAACCATCTCACTCCCCAGAGAGCTTAGGCACTAGGAATCCAACAGCCTGCCCATTCCTTTAATCTGTACTGAGTTAGTTTTAGGGGTGTTGAGAGGTGGTGCACCCAGTAAGCACATATGCTACAATGTCCAAGGACGTAAGTTTAAGCCCCTGGCCCCCACCTGTAGGGACAGAAGCTCTGCATGGTGCAGCAGTGCTGCAGGTGTCTTCTTCGATTCTATCTCCCACTTCCCTATCAATTGCTATCTCATTCCAACATACATTTAAATATATATATATATATATATATTTTGCCTCCAGGGTTATCACTGGGGCTCAGTGCCTATGCTAGGAATCCACTACTCTTGGCAGATATCTTTTTTCCATTGTTGTTGTCATCATTGTTGCTGTTATTGTTGTTGTTTCTGCCATTGTTGTTGTTGAATAGGGAAGACAGAAATTGAGAGAGGAGGGAAGATAGGAGAGAAAGACACCTAGAGACCTGCTTCACTGCTTATGAAGCAAACCCTGGCAGATGGGGAGCCAAGGATTCAAATCGGGATCCTTGAGCTTTGCACTATGTGTGCTTAACTCAGTGCTCTATGGCCTGGTCCCCTAAGAATGTTTTCTTTTTTCATACTTATTTATTTATTACCTTTTATTGCCCTTGTTTTATTGTTGTAGTTATTATTGTTGTTGTTGTTATTGATGTCATCGTTGGATAGGATAGAGAGAAATGAAGAGAGGAGGGGAAGACAGAGGGGGGAGAGAAAGACACCTGCAGACCTGCTTCACCGCTTGTGAAGAGACTCCCCTGCAGGTGGGGAGCCAGGGGCTCGAACTGGTATCCTTACGCTGGTCTTTGCACTTTGTGCCACTCGCATTCAACCTGATGTGCTACCGCCCGACTCCCAAGAATGTTTTTTTAAAAAGTAAGTTTTAGGAGCCAGGTGGTGGTGCACCTGGTTAAGCACACACTTTACAATGCTCAAGGACCTGGGTTTGAGGCCCTGGTCCCCACCTGTAGGAGGGAAACCTTTATAAATGGTGAAGCAGGGGCTGCAGGTATCTCTCTGTCTCTCTCCATCTCTCTCACTCCCTTCCCTCTCAATTTCTGGCTATCTCTATCCAATAAATAAATAAATATAAACCTTTTTTTTAAAAAAAAAAAAGTTTTACTATTCCACTGCCTTTGTGTATGTAGGGAATCAAGTTTTACAACCTTAAATTTTGTCTCCATAGCTCAAGGATTCTCTAGGAAGGGCTCAGAAAGCTGGATGAAAGTTACTTTTCTTCAGATACATTTACATGCATAAAGAAAAAAAATCCCCATTTGGGCAGAAGAGATAGCATAACAGTTATGAAAAAAAAAAAAGAAAAAAAAGGAGGGCCAGGTGGTGGTACACTTAGTTAAGTGCACACATTACAGTGTGCAAGGACCCAAGTTCAAGCCCCTAGTCCCCACCTGTAGAGGGGAAGCTTCACGAGTGGTGAAATAGAGCTGCAGGTGTCTCTCTTTCTCCCTTTATTTATTTATTTATTTACTTATTTATAAGCAGAGCACTGCTAAGCTCTGGTTTATGGTGGTGCGGGGGATTGAACCTGGGACTTGGAGCCTCAGGCACAAAAGTCTCTTTGCATAACCATTATGCTATCTACCCCTGCACTTCTTTCTCTCTATCTCCCCCTCCCATCTTTATTTCTCTTTGTCTCTAGTAAATAATAAATAAAAGATTAAATAGAAAAAAAAAGCATGCTCATGCCTGAGGCTTTAAGTCTCGGATTTAATACCCTGGACCACCATAAACCAGACCTGAGCAATACTCTGGTCTCTCTTTATCTCTCTCATTAAAATAAAATTTATGGGGTTGGGTGGTGGCACAACTGATTGAGTGCACATGTTACAATGATCAAGGTCCCAGGTTCAAGCCCCTGGTCTCCATCTGCAATGGGAAAGCTTTGTGAATGGTGAAGCGGTGCTGCAGGTGTCTCTCTGTTCTCTCTCTCCCTCTTAATCACCCACTTCCTTCTTGATGTCTGTCTTTATCTAATAAATAAAGATGATTAAAAAATAAAGTAAAATTCACAGAAAAAGATTTTTTAAAGATTTTATTTATTTATTGATGAGAAAGCTAGGAGGAGAGAGAGAAAGAACCAGACATCACTCTGGTACATGTGCTGCCAGGGCTTGAATTCAGGACCTCACGCTTAAGAGTCAAGCGCTTTACCTACTGAACCACCTCCTGGACTACAGAAAAATATTTTTATAATCCCCATTTGTAAGGGAAGCTCCTCAGCTGAAATCTGACTGTTAGAGGAGACATCTATTTAAATCTATACAGTAGTCAATACATTCTAGTCCAGTGTGCCTTTCTTGGTAGCCCCCAAAACTAATTCCCCTATCTCCAACTTCCTCTAGCCAAAATTACTTAAGGAAGTGACTTGAAATATTTGGAGGAGTAGCCTGGTTTTCTGGGTCTGTATACATTTACACTTGCACTGGTACACACACACACACACACACATGCATGAGGAAGAGAGGAAGAGAGAGGAAATGTGTGTCTGAGTGTGTGTGTGTGTGTGTGTGTGTGTGTGTCTTTTCTTTCATTCAGGTCAATGTTGGGAACAGAAGTATGACAGAGAGGTAAATATCTCAAATCACCTTCACCTTCCACTATCGCCTTTTCCTTCCTATATCTCCTCTATCTTATCTGGGTGCCTGCAGGACACCATGTTTTCAGTATCATATGCTAACAGCCCATCTTGTGTTTCTTTTCAGTGCAGATTATGCAAGATATGCAGAAAAGCCATGGAGACTGGGTATCTGGATTATCTTTTCTTCTCTTGCCCAGATGTGCCTGCTGGTCTATACTGATGTTCTCAGGAAATTTAGGTGTCATGGTTGTTGGTATGCTTCTAAATTTTGCTTATAAGACTTTCTGTTTTGATCATCACATTAGGTTCACTTGTATTATTTAAGATATGGTCTATTTACATAATCACTGTTTTACCTGGGTCCCGCCCTGCCTGCAGGGTATTGGTTTAATCCCCACTAGTTAGATGGAAGCTCTCTATGTTCTGTTCACGCTCTTTTTTTGCTCTGCCCCCTCTCCTAGTCATTTCCTTTCCCTTGCCACTTCCGGTGAAAAGGCGGTGTATCTGATTAATAAAGGAGATACTGCTTCCCAGCTCAGCCATGAGTCCCTGGTCGTCTCTCTATCACCCATGAAGCTAGCCCAGCCCCACAAATGGCACCTGAACAGGGACTGGCATATGGTGTACCAACGTGGGGCATGAACCTCGGCTCCACACACAAGCATCAGACCTAAGAAGACCAGATAAGTAAAGCTGCTTGGCTACCCATCCGTCATGGCCTGCCTTTCTACTTATGAAGAGGTTTCCCAAAGCCTCTACTCTTTCTTCATGAGACAGTTTCTCTGTCTCTGGAACATTTTGCTCCAGGCCACACTTTGGTCTCTTATGACTGTGACCATAGAGCTTGGGAGGTGCACGGAGATTTCTCCTTGGACTTTCTGGACTTCCTCTCACATGTTTCCCACAGAGAAGGACTACTCTAACTTGAAGAGCATTCTCCAGTACCCTGGCAGTCCCCAAGAATGGAGAAACGTGGTTAGTTCTACCCTCCTGATTCGATTTTTTCTTTGATGGGAAGACACTTTTAAAAATGGGTGCCTGCAGCAATCCAGCAGAAACCATCAGAAGCACCCTAAAGGGAATTTCTAGGAGCTTTTTGGACTAGGATGCCCTCTGGGGACTCATGATGCTACATGGTGAAATCTGGATAATCTGGTTCAAGGTGAAAGAAGCAAAAACTATATCACACCAAAGTAAAAGACTCTGGGGTGCATGGGTGGGGAAAATATAGGTCCAAGAAGGATTCAGAGGACCTAGTGGGGGTTGTATTGTTATATGGGAAACTGGGGAATGTCATGCATGTACAAACCATTGTACTTACTATTGAATGTAAAACATTAATTCCCCAATAAGAAAAAAAAAGTGAAAAAAAAAAAAGAAAGAAAAAATGGCCACCAGGAGGTGTGTGTTCATTGTATAGTCGCCAGCCCCAGTGATAACCCTGGTGGCAATAAAAAAAAAAAAAAAACAAGAAGAAGCAAAAACTGCCTACCACCTTTCTCTCCCCCTTCGTTGTTCTCTCCAAATATCTTAAGTTTGCTGTCTGCTTTCAGTTGCATTTCATAAGAGAGTGATTTGAATGACTGAATTTTTGTATGACATTGACTTAAAAAAAAATGCTGGACACAGCCATGATTTCTAGAGACATCCAGAAACAATCCAAAAATTGTTTTTTTTCTCTTTTGATTTTTTTTTTACATCTTGGCATAAATATGGAATGTTTAATCCTGAAATATGGGCGGGGTAGATAGCACAATGGTTATATTAATGATTCTCATGCCTGAGGCTTCTAACCATGGTTCTTTTATTGAGTTTAAACTGTTAAACAACCTTAAAATCATACTAGAAAGGACTTCCAGTTATAATGGAGTCATCAATTATAGTAAACTTCTAATCTGCTACAAGTTTTGTTTGACAAGTAAGTGATTTCAGCTGTCAAGTCGTCACATGAAAAAGCATCTGCTCAAATGAAATCCCCGGAAATCCATTTGGACCCCTGTTCTCTGACATTGCCCACAAGATGGCATGACGATAGCATCCCCCCACCAATGATGTGACCTGGCACGACTTGAAGAAACTGATTAACAGACTCCAAAGCTCACTCTCGACAGAAAAGAGGAATTACAGTGGTTGGCCTTCCCCATCGAGACAGACGTGCAATGTTTCATCCCCTGGCATTTCTTCCGTGGTCATCTGCTTTGGACTGACACTTCTGTTGGATTTACTGGTACACCTCTTGGACACTTTACACAACTTTACAGCAGATTCCCTTTATGCTGCTGGGTTTCTCAAAGACTGACAGCAGCAGTCCATGGACTTGGCAGCCAGAGCCTTGGGACTCTATAGGACACGCCCCCTTGCCTGCAGACTCTGTCCCCACAGACAGGAACCCCCCCTCCTTACTAGGTCCTGCCCACAGAGGCATGAAATGCCCCCAGAGGCAAGAGATGCCCACAGAGGTAGTAAATGCTCTTTCTCCTGCTAGACCTTGCCCTTTGAGGCAGGAAAAGCCCCCTTCAGGCCTCCCCTTGGCATCACACTGGTTCTTGCTGCTCTCTTACTTGTTGCTCCATGTCTTGTGCCACTTCTTTTGAAAATGCCTGTATGATATAGGTTTCTGTTCACCTCACACTCCTGATACTATGGCCATTAGTTGAAAAGAAAGGGGGAAATGTTGGTATGCTTCTAAATTCTGCTTCTAAGACCCCTTCTGTTGCATTGCTTGACGTTGTAGTCTATTTACATAATCATTGTTTTTATTGGTTTAATCCCCACTGGTTTCCTTCTCCCCACCCCCATCCTACGTACTTCCTCTTCCTGACACTTCCGTCAGGAGACAGAAAAGACAGAGGTTTCTAATGAAGAGAGATTAGATTAGAAGAGATTAGATTGTTGAACTGCATCCCCACTCGTCAATAAAGATTGAACTGTGTTCCCAGCTCAGCCATGAGTCCCTGGTCATCTGTCTCCCACCCACAAAGCTAGCCAGCCTGGCAAATGGCTCCCTGAACAGGGACTGGCAATGGTGAGATGCAAACTTGAGTTCCTCCCTTAGCTATAATAGATACAAAATATAATTCCAGAATTTCTCTCTTGCTTTCCTTCTAAGTAGAAATTCTTTTTTTAAAAAAAGAAAAACTTTATTTACTTACTTGATAGAACAGAGAGAAATTGAGAGGGAGAGGGAGAGAGAGATGTCAAGAGAGACCCCTGCAGACCTGCTTTATCACTCATGAAGCTTTCTCCCTGCAGGCAGAAATGGGTGCTTAAACCTGGGTCCTTATGTATGGTAATATGTGCACTTAACCAGGTGCACTACCACCTGGCCCCTCTTTCTTTCTTTTTATTGCCACTAGGGTTATGACTGGGGCTTAGTGCCAGCACTACAAATCCACCATCCCCAGTGGCCATTTTTTTTCCTATTTCTTTGTTTTGTTTTTGCTTTTGCTTTCTTTCCACTATGCTTGATAAGACAGAGAGAAATTGGGAGGGGAGGGGAAGATAGAAAAGGAGAGATAGTGGTCTGGGAGGTGGCGCAATGGATAAAGCATTGGATTCTTAAGCATGAGGTCCCAAGTTCAATCCCCAGCAGCACATGTACCAGAGTGATATCTGGTTCTCTCTCTCCTCCTATCTTTCTCATTAATAAATAAATAAATAAAATCTTTAAAAAAAAAAAAAAGGAGAGAGAAAGGTAGACACCTGAAGACCCTCTTCTCCACGTGTGAAGCATCCCCCTTGCAGGTGGGGAATGGGGGCTCAAGCCTGGGTCCTTGAACATAGTAAAGTGTGTTTTCAGCCTGTGTGCCACCACCTGCCCCCCTAGAATTCTTTAAAAAATTTTTTTTTAATCTTTATTTATTTATTGGGTAAAGACAGCCAGAAATCGAGAGGGAAGGGGGCAATAGAGAAGGCAAGAGACAGAGAGACACCTGCATCCCTGCACTCACAAAGCTTTCCCCATGAAGTTGGGGACTGGTGTCTCAAACCCATGTCCTTGAGTATTGCAACATGTGTGCTCAACCAGGTTCCCTGTACCATCATAAGCCAGGGCTAATGAGTGCTGTGGGGGGGGGGGGAATTTCTGTTAAACTTGAGAAGCTGTAGGTTGTTTCTATTTTATTTGATGAGAGAGAGAAATTGAGAGAGAAGGGGAGAAAGAAAGGGAGAGAGAAAGACAAATACTTGCAGACCTGCTTCACAGTTTGTGAAGCACCCCCTTGCAGGGGTCTCAGACCCGGTACTTGCACATGGTAATGTGTGTGTTCAACCAATGCACCACAGCCTGGTTCCTGTAATTAGTATCTCAGTACCTGGAGGACCCTGTACTTATAAAGTTGTCTGAAAACTCCTCAAGCATGGGAAGGTCAACTTGCAAACGCATTTAGGACACAAAGGCCCCTGGATTAAGTTGACTGCTGATAAATTAAAGTGAGAAGTTGTAACTTGCTAAGAAGAGGTTCCTGGTACTCAAGGGGGTGTTGTAGTGTTCATCCTCGCTCCTGTGGGGATATATGCTCAGTGGAGACACCTCAGTGTCTCAGTCAGACATATAACTTTAAGTATCTTAACCAGGTAAGCCACTGCTCAGCCTCCTATCTAAAACTTTTTTATTCATCTAGCCCAAGAAGAACCCAGAAGGGTGGGCCACATTCCTATTCATTATCTCCGTATTTATCTGTCTGAAAATGTCAACATTTAGCATTTGTCTCCTTTCTGAAGATTTTTCCTCAGTTTTTGTTTTTGTTTTCTGAACACCCTGTGCAGATCACAACATGGAAGTGAAAAAACCCACTTTCTTTTTTTTCTTTTTTAATTCTTTTAATATTTATTTCCTTTTGTTGTCCTTGTTGTTTTATTGTTGTAGTTGTTATTGATGTCGTCCTCGTTGGATAGGACAGAGAAAAATGGAGAGAAGAGGGAAGACAGAGGGGGAAAGACACCTGCAGACCTACTTCACCACTTGTGAAGCGACTCCCCTGCAGGTGGGAGAACCAGGGGGCTCCAACCAGGATCCTTAAACTGGTCCTTGGGTTTTGCACCACCTGTGCAAAAAACCCACTTTCTACTCCCATTCTACTGACCAAAATTTAGTTACCAGACCAGAGTGCACCACAAGGAAGACTGGGGGGATGTTGCCCCCAGCTCAGCTAAAAGTCAGACATTATTTTACTAAAGAAAAAAGAAAGAATGGACACCAAAGAATATGCAGTGTGAAAAAAAGCTGTACTGGGGGCTGGGTGGTAGCACAGCGGCTTAAGTGCACATGGCACAAAGCGCACAGACTGGTGTAAAAATCCCAGTTCGAGTCCCTGGCTCTCCACCTGCAGAGTGGTCGCTTCACAGATGGTGAAGCAGGTCAGCAGGTGTCTATCTTTCTCTCCTCCTCTGTCTTCCCTTCCTCTCTCGATTTCTCTGTCCTGTCCAACAACAGCAATGGCAACAATCACAACAATAAGGGTAAAAAAGTTTTTAAAAATATGACCCAGTAATTCCTCTCCTAGGGATATACTCCCAGGACTCCATAACACACAACCAAAAAGATATGTGTACATCTATGTTCATGGCAGCATAATTCGTAATAGCTAAAACCTGGAAGCAACCCAGGTGCCCAACAACAGATGAGTGGCTGAAAAATCTGTGGTATATATACACAATGGAATACTATGCAGATATTAAGAACAATGAACTCAACTTCTCTGTCCCATCTTGGATGGAGCTAGAAGGAATTATGTTAAGTGAGCTAAGTCAGAAAGATAAAGATGAGTATGGGATGATCCCACTCATAAACAGAAGTAGAGAAAGAAGAACAGACAAGAGAAGTCAAAGTAGGATTTGCCTGAATCTGGAGTAGGGCACCAAAGTAAAAACCCTGGGCTAAGGGTGAGGGTGTATGTTTGGCTTCATGGGGCGAGTGGGGGTCTTTTGGTGGTGGGAATGGTGTTTATGTACACTCCTATTAATCTGTAATAATATAAATCACTATTTAATGAATATGAGAGGGGAAAAATTGATTGAATGTCTCAAACTTTTTAATGCACAGAGCATAGGCTGAGTATTCGATATGTTGACTCTCTTAAAAGCTTAGACCAGGGAGTTGAGCTGTAGTGCAGTGAGTTAAGCGCAGGTGGTGCAAAGCACAAGGACCGGCAGAAGGATCCCAGTTCGAGCCTTGGCTCCCCACCTGCAGGGGAGTCACTTCACAAGCGGTGAAGCAGGTCTGCTGGTGTCTATCTTTCTCTCCCCCTCCTCTCTCCATTTCTCTCTGTCCTATCCAACAACAACGACAATAATAAAACAAGGGCAACAAAAGGGAATAAATAATAATAATAAAAAAGCTTAGACCAGGGAGAACAGAAGCAACTGGTAGCACAGCTATATACAAATAATATCAAAGAACATAAATTATGGTGATGTTGTTTATGATACAGCAAATCCTAACAAAGTGATTTTTCAAATTTAACCCAATTGCCAAATAATATGATTATAGCAATAACTCTCAGTTGCCTTCTTAAACCCTAAGGCAGCAGGAACCTCCCGCTTCCTCTATAGATAGAGCCTATATTTCCCCAGTCCCGGAACCTCTAGGCTGGGGCTCACTTTCCTGCATGCTTCTCTCAATTCATACCAGATGACACAGCATCCACTGATCCCAGCCCAATCAACGCAAAGAGTACCATCTAGGCATGCTTCACTTCAGACTGTGTCCAGAGACATCAAGCATGAATGTCAACCCTTCAGCCTCATTACTCGGGTGAGACCTTTCCTTTCATAGTATTCTCTAATTCCATTCCAGGTGGTTCACTTCCCAACAAAGTCCCAAAACCTAGATATAGACTAGGTCCCATGAAATAGGGCATATGTTCACATGTATCCATACATCAGGGCAAAATATATACCTGAAAGCAAAAGTACACAATAGTCTACAGTGAGTCAGTATGAAGTTCATAATTTAATAGTGTCTACTTAGACTGAGATACCTTCTCTCCTATTTCCTATTATACCTCCCTCCCTCACCCCCAAGCTATCCTTATCAAAGCAAGGACTGCAAAAGCTGAATAAAGGCAAGAGACTGGCATACTTTAAGGATGACTCTTTAGTCACTATCAGGCCACCCATCAGCTGGGGCCCTATTCAGGGAGTCCTGAGATTCCCAAATAGACATGATGGGCCTAGACCTTGAACAAATCCCTCTCTAGATTGTTACTTGTCATCTATATCAAGAAAAACAAAACAGACCACTTTGTGGACCCCCAAAGGACCTTACCTTCAACTTGGATCAACAGCAGTAGAGAATGTTCCATCCTCTGAAGGGAGGATGGACAACATACTCTATGCTACACTTGAGAAAGATGGGTCCTGATATTAGGGCAGTTTGGAATATTCCTACTCATGACCACAGAATGTGAGCTCAGATCTACAGGGATGCAGAGGTCACATAGGCTCCTAAGCTGAATATGGGCCCCACATCAGATCAAATTGATGGGGTTTACAGTCAACAATATTCATACACCTCTCCCATACTTGGGAGCTACTCTCTTCCCTGATCCAGCTTTCTGGTCCTTTTTCTAGCCATGACATCATCTCCCCAAACAATAACTAGGATCCACCTGCATATCAAATTTCAGCCTCAGGGGAAAAAAAATCCTAGGATAGCCACAGGCCCTTTGGAATATAACTAAAATAGGCCTACTAGCTATCTACAGAATGGAGACCCTTCCCAACTCTTCATCTGCACTACTCAAGCCTTTAGGTTCATGATTAGTCAGCAACTTGTTTGGCTTTATATGTTAACTCTCTTTTCAGCCACCAGGTTCCAGATGCTAGCATGATGCCAACCAGACTTCCCTAGACAGACAACCCCACCAATGTGTCCTGGAGCCCAAATTCCCCAGAACCCCTCCCCACTAGGGAAAGAGAGAGAGACAGGCTGGGAGTATGGATTGACCTGTCACACCCATGTTCAGTGGGGAAGCAATTACAGAAGCCAGACCTTCCACCTTCTGCACCCCACAATGACCTTGGGTCCATAATCCCAGAGGGTTAAAGAATAGGAAAGCTATTAAAGGAGGGGATGGGATGTGGGGTTCTGGTGGTGGGAATTGTGTGGAGTTATACCCCTCTTATCCTATGGTTTGTCAATGTCTCCTTTTTATAAATAAAAAATTTTTTAAAACCCCTCAAATCTAGAAGCATGGACAGATTGATATTTCTCTCTCTCTCTCGATTTTATTTATTAATAAGAAAAGTAGGAGAAGAGAGAAAGAACCAGACATCACTTTGGTACATGTGCTGCGGGGAATTGAACTCAGGACCTCATTCTTGAGAATCCAATGCTTTACCCACTGCATCACTGCCCATACCACATATCTCTCTTTCTCTTTCTTTCTCTCTCTCATTAGTGATTCAACACTGTTTTACAAAATTATAAGATAATAATGGTACAATTCCACACAGTGTCCCCCATCCCCTCCACTGGAAACTGTAGTAGTTCTCCCAAGGTCAAGATATGGGCTGATTCTTTTTTTTTTTTAATTAAAAAAGAAGTTTATTGGCATAAACAAGTTAAGAAAGACTTTGGCATGGGGGGTGGGTTCAGGTCCTGAAACATGATGGCAGAGGAGGGGCCTAGAGGGGGTTGAATTAGTATGTGGAAAACTGAGGAATGTTACACATGTACAAACTACTGTATTTTACTATTGACTGTAAACCATTAATCCCCCCAATAAAGAAAAGAAAGAAAAAAATAGTCATCAAGAGAAAGTGGGAAGCAGGGGCTTGAACCCACGTCCTCATGCATGGTATTGTACACACTCAACTGGGTGCACCATTGCCTGGCTCAATATGGGCTGATTCTATCGGCCCATATTTTGACCTTGGAAGAAAAAAAATATATATATATATATGTATGTATGTATGTATAGTGTGTGTGTGCCCATTTTTTCAATGGTCCTGACTTCACTCTCTTTCTTTCTTCCTTTAATTTTTTAATTATCTTTATTTGACAGAGACAGCCAGATATCAAGAGGGAAGGGAAATATAGAGAAGAGAGGAAAGGAGACACCTGCAGACCTGCTTCACCACTCATGAAACTTTCCCACTGCAGGTTGAGACTGGAGGCTTGAACCTAGGTCCTTGTGCACTGTAACATGTGTGCTAAACCAAGTGCACTACTGCCCAGCCCCCTTCACTTCCTTTTTAAGTCACCTGTATACATATTACTACTTATGAGTGTCCTTCCTTTTTTCCTCTTCTCTCTCAAATAAGATAAACAGCGCCTGGCTTTCTCTCCAGATTCACTTCCCTTTCAGTGATGCTATAAATACAAGATTCCTGGTGACAAACTCTTCTGGTCCTGGTGAAATGGGGTTACAGAGCCTTCTGGTTTTCTTCCCCTATTGTTTACCCCTCTGGAAGTATGGACCAAAATTCTTTTGGGTGCAGAAGGTGGGAGTTCTGCCTTTTGTAATTGTTTATTTGCTGTACCTGGGCATTGGCAGGTCAATTCATACGCCCAGCCTGTTTCTGTCTTTCCCTAAAGGGGTATTGTTGGGAACATGTGTGAGCCTGATAGAGCTTAGGGTGAACCACCCCCATCTTTGGATGGAGGTCTGAGAAGATAACCTCTTGGTAAGTCTCTCTCAACTGAGGTGAGCATAAGGGGGGAAACTCAGACTTGGTTCTTTCCTTCTTGACTCTCAGGCCCACAGTTACCCCAGTACTTCCCTCCATTAACTGCAGGCCACATGGCCGCAGATTCACTCATTCAAAGTCACCTTCTGATCACAAAAGAACACACCTTATCACACACTTCATCACACACCTCAGACCCCAGACAAGAGAAATTCCAAACTATATGACCTTTTGATATCCATCTTCTCTCTGTCTCACCCTACGGGTTTAACCCCTATGCTTCTCTCAAATACCTTTGGATAATTAAGTTGCTTGTGTTATGGAAAATAACTGTCTTGTATCTCATCAATTCCTGTCATACCAACCCCCTACCTTAGGGGCATGCTGACTGTTAAGAAACCTGTAATTTCTGTCATATTGCAACAATAATTACCTCCATTGCTTTTCTATTTAACTCATGTCCACTTTGCTAATAAATGGACTCTAGGATTCTGGGACTCAAGGACTCAGATTCTAGATTCACGCTAAGAGTCCCCTGGTGTCTTCTACTTCATGTCACCCCTGTCGTGAGCGAGAAAGAACCAGCCCGTTACCTTTCCCCTGGAGGACACCCTGCCGGAGAAGGAGAGAGACACCCCGAAAGGGTATGGCTCTGGAGATGTGAGGTTCCAGGACACATTGGTGAGGTCATCTGCCCAGGGAAGTCAGGGAAATCAGAGAAATCAGCTTCTGGAACTTGGGAGGTGATAGGCAGTGAGATATAAAGCAGGACAGAATTTTTTTTTTTTTTTTTTTTTGCCTTCAGGGTTATTGCTGGGGCTCCTGTGGCTACACTACGAATCCACTGCTCCTAGAGGCTATTTTTCCCATTTTTGTTGCCCTTGTTGTTATTATGGTTGTTGTTATTGCTGCTGTTGTTGGTGGATAGGACAGAGAGAAATCAAGAGAAGAGGAGAAGGCAGAGAGGGGGAGAGAAAGACACCTGCAGACCTGCTTCACTGTCTGTGAAGCGACCTCCCTGGAAGTGGGGAGCCAGGAGCTCGAACCAGGAGATATTTTATTTACTTATTTCAGATAGAGACAGAGAGAAATTGAGAGGGAAGGAGGAGATAGAGAAGGAGAAAATGAGATACCTGCAGTATTGCTTCAATACTTGTGAAGTTCCCTCTCCTGCAGATGGGAACCAGAGGCTTGAACCTGGGTCCTTGAGCATTCTAACAGATACTTTGTACCAAGTGCAGTACTACCCGCCCCCAACAAGTCATTCATTGTTATTATTGTTGTTATTATTATTATTTTACCAAGACACTACTCAGCTCTGGTTTATGGTGAGGTCTGGAAGGTGGTGGTGGTTGTATTGAACCTGAGAGTTCAGAGCTTCAGGCAGGAAAGTCCTTTTTTTTTTTGTTACCTGGGCACTGTTCAGCTCTGGTTTATGGTGGTGCAGGGATTGAATTTGGGACTTCAGAGCCTCAAGCATGAGAGGCAATTTGCATAACCATTATGCTATCTCCCCAGCACTTAACAAGCCATTATTAACCAGCGTTGGATGGACCTTCCCGTGGTTCATCCCTTGAGTACCCATTCATTGGGGAAACTGACGATCCTTCCTAGCCGACTGAATCCACATGGATCCCAGTCACTTTCAAAGCCAGCAACAAGCAGCTCCTGACAGCTTTCAAGCTGTTGGTCCTGCTCTTCGAGTCCTCCAACTTAATGTTGAGGGGCTGTCCTTTGCCAAACACGTTCTTATTGGTCAATTGGCGATATAGCATCAGGCAGATGTTATTTGCCTATAAGAAACACATATAGCAGTCGATGAAGCTGATCGATTCACCATCAGTGGATTCGATTTAATATGCTATAATCTCCATCCTAAACACAGCCAAGCCATCTACGCCAAATCATATCTTGCAGACGTTTACCATATGGCCTCTTCGACATTCTACGACTCCATTACTATTGGAACTATTCAGCTCATCAACGTATATAAGCCTCCCAGTGCCTCATGGGATAATGAGGTCCTGCCTAGCCTGAATCACCCAGCTGTTTACGTTGGAGACTTTAACAGTCATCACCAAGACTGGGGATATTCCTCCACTCGTGCTGATGGCTCTATCTTAGCCGACTGGGCTTCAGCAAATGACCTCTCCCTATTATACGATCCCAAACAGCCAGGCTCTTTTCACAGTGCTAGATGGAATAAAGACTCCTCACCTGACCTGTGCTGGATTAGCACAGTCAATGGCCAAGCCTTTCCCGCTACGAGACAAGTTCTCAAGATCTTCCCGCACAGTCATCACCGCCCAGCTATCTCTCTTTCTATCTCCTCCACCCCTCTCAGTTTCTCTGTCTCTATCTAATAATAAACACACTCTATTAAACACAAAACAAAAACCCCCACAAATGTAGCACCCTCATTCCCTCCATCTGTTCTTGCTGACATTCCACTGTGTGAAAGAACTTTCTATTTTGCCATGCTTGTTTACTTCTTCAAATCCTCACAAGATTCATGGGGCTTCATTTTACTCTATTTACAGGGCTATAAGGAACTGAAGAGAGCTCATGTGTAGAGCACACATTTTTACCAAGTATAAGCACCAAGATCTGGTGACACAAGGCATGAATGGTTGAGTGGAGCTGTGTGCTGTCCTCCTCTTTCTCTTCCTCTCTGCCTCTCTCTTTCCTGTACAAGTACCGTGTGCTAATTGATTATTCCACTGGAGCTCCTTTCTCTTTCCCTAGTGTGGTAGAGCTCTGGAGAGGTTAAGGTTCCAGGACACATTGGTGAGGTTGTCTGCCCAGGAAAGATAAAAATAAGCTGGAAAATAAATTAATTAATTAATTAATTAAAATAAGCTGGGATTATAGATTGACCTGCCAACACCCATGTCCACGGAGAAGCAATTACAAAAACCAGAACTCCCACTTTCTGCACGTGCCCCCTGCCCCGAGTTTTTTGGTCCATACTCCCATCGGGGAGAAACGATAGGGAAAGATAACCAGAGGGCTCTGAACTCCAACTGCATCAAGATTTGGAGAGAGAGAATTTAAAAAAGGAAGGACATTCAGAAGTAGTAATACATGTGGGTGTGACTTAGAAAAGAAGAGGTAGAACAATAGAAAAATGGGGAGGAGGAAATATATATACAAATATTGACAGTTATAGAATTAATAGCTAACTCATATCTGCAACTTGGGAGAACAACTACTGTGTCTTTCAATGGAGGGAATGGGAATTCAGAACTCTGGTGATGGGAACAGTTTAGAATTATACCCCTGGTGCCTTATAATTGTGTAAATCAATATTAAGTTATTAATAAAATTTCAAAAAAGGAGATCAGACAGTAGTGCAGTGGGTTAAGTGCACGTGGCACAAAGTGCAAGGACTGGCTTTAGGATCCCAGTTCGAGCCCCCAGCTCCCCACCTGCAGGGGAGTCTCTTCACAAGTGGTGAAGCAGGTCTGCAGGTGTCTATCTTTCTCTCCACCTTTCTGTCTCCCCTCCTCTCTCCATTTCTCTCTGTCCTATCCAACAACAGTAACATCAATGGCAACAATGACAATAATGACAACAATGGCAACAAAATGGGAAAAAAAATGGCCTCTAGGAGCAGTGGATTCCTAGGGCAGGCACGGAGTCCCAGCAATAACCCTGGAGGCAAAAAAAAAAAAAAAAAAAAGGAAGGAAGAAAGAAAGAAAATTTCAAAAAGAAAAACACATAAAAGAGAAAAAGGAAGGAAGAAAGAAAGAAAGAAAGGGGGAAGGAAGGAAGAAGAAAACTGGTTATTGGGTCTGGGCGGTGATGCACTTTGGTTAAGCACACATATTACAGTGTGCAAGGACCCAAGTTCAAGCCCCTGGTCCCCACTGCAGGGAGAAAGCTTCACAAGTAGTGAAGCACCACCTCCTCCCCTTTCAATTTCTCTCTGTCTCTATCCAATGATAAGTTAAAATATGTAATTTTTAAAAAGAAGCTAATATAAAGAAACAGGAATGTGAGAATTCACATCAAATTTATATACAAAGAAAGGAAAAAGAAAAACAGTTATTTACCACTCACCGAAGGCAGGGCTTTGTGCAGTGCACTATTTGCACAATCATACTTGAGATCTCTGCCTCTTTTCTATTAACTTGAAAGATCCACTCCAGTCTTATCTTTCTTGACAACTCTCAAACTCTCCAATGACCACTCCTCCTTCCTGAAACATTGTCTTCCTTTGACAGCTAGGATATCATACTCTACATATTTGCTGCTTCTTTCTCATCCTCTCAGACTCCTCTCTGGTCTAGCTCTTGAACAGTGAGTCCATTTCAGAGTCCTATCCTGGTTTGTTTCTATTTAAGGCCACTGGAAGCAGTGGATTTAGTACTTGCTGATGAATGGCAAAGGTATCTAATCTTAGACCCACATAGCCATCTGCTACTAGAGTACCAAATGGACTCATGAAACAGCTTGTTTAAATTTATCACTCTTTGCTCTAAATCTATTCACCTTTCCCTGATACTCATTCAACCGCCCAAACCTAATAGCTGGAGTCATACTCTTTCCCACATAAGAAAGTAGTTCTTATCCATACCTGTAACCTTGGGAGAACTACTGCAGCTTCCAATATAGGGAATGGTGGTGGGAACGGTGTGGAATTATACCTCTATTACCTTATAATCTTGTGAATCAATATTAAGTCACTGGTGAAAATGATTTTTTTAAGTTTCAAAAAGAAAGTTCTTTTTTCTTTCTTTCTATATATAGTTCCAGTTCACTCATTTTACTTTTTAAAAATGTTAATTAATTAATAGCAGAGAGAGGGGGATGGAACAAGAGCAGAAATGCTAGGGACTGAACTTAGACCTCCTCAGGCCTGCTACTCTGGCATTTTACCTTCTGTGAAAACCCTCAGGCTAGTTTCACCCACTTCTCACCTCTACCATTAGCAGCATCCATGCCAGTCTCCAGCTTAGTTCAAGCCACTTCCTTTTCATAGAGAATACCCCAGAAGGCTTATATATGGTTTCTATTTTCTGGCTTTTCTATAACAAGGCTGATGATTAACAAGCTCCTATTTTATGGCCTCAGGACTTGAGTTCTAATTCTTCTGCATGGTTTATATTTAAGTATTTTATTTATTTGTTTAAATTGGTGGTGGTGGGGAGAGAGTGATCAGCTTTGGCTTATGGTGGTACAGGGCATTAAACTTGGCACCTCAGAGTCTCAGGTATGACAGTCTTTGGCATAAGCTGTCTCCCTGCCCCCTTTGCCATGGTTTAAAAAGCTAATGATACCAGGCACATTCTCTTCCTTCATTTTTCTCCATTACTCCTTGCTTCTCTCACTCTATTGCTGCCAGGCTAGCGTGAGGGTGCCTCTTCCTGGGCGTGTACTCTCTGGGCTGGAGAGAACTCAACTGGAGCCTGCCTGGGCTGCTACTCACTCAAAGGGAGATGACTCAGGAACAGACTCGTGGAGGGGCAATGCAGTGTATTTATTGATCAGAGAGCCCAGGCTTTTTAAAGGGCAGACCTGGAAGTGGCAAGTCAGAAACGGAAAGCTAGGAAAGGGGCGGAGAAAGGCAAAAGGGGCTGGGAAGGTAGAAACTTCCTTAGCAACTTTTGTGAGGGTTTTAGCTGGTAGGATTAATATTACCCTGCAGGCAAGGAGGGAGGGTCTTGACGGTAGAAAGAATGAATCAAAGGAATGGAATGGGTGGGGATCTTTCAGGCAAAACAATGATTATGTAGATAGGCCATAGTATCAGGAATGCAGGGTGCTTTGTGAGGCTCCACACAATTTCCCCGACATATTGCTAATTTATTATTCCCTCTATCCATACTGAAATAATTTTTGCTTTTAAACCTGCAATTCTCTCTCCATTGTTTGGATCTTGCCAATTCCGTCACCTCCCTGTGGAAGAGCTCGTTTGTGTTCCCCTATATTTCCTCATCTTGTTGATGCCATCTTTTTTGTTCTGACTTCAACAGAGAGCTTATTTTATCTAGGAAGCCTTTCCTTAACCATCATATCTGAATATATATGTCTACATGGTAAACTACTTAATATGTCTACATGGTAAACTTAAAAATAAGTAGCATAGCATACTTACCTTTAGTTGGCCTATATCTCTAAAATGTAAGCATCCAGGGTCAGGTTGTAGTGCACCTGGTAGAGCATGTATGTACAAACCTCAAGGACTCAGGCTCAAGTCCCCAGTCTCTCCCTGCAGTGGAAATCTTCACAAGTGGTGAAGTTGTGCTTCAGGTGTCTCCCTTTAACTCTCCCTCTCTATGTCCCCCTTCCCTCTTAATTTTTCTGTTTCTATTCAATAATTAATTAGTTAAAATAAACAACAAAAATTTTTCATCTAAAAAATTTAATGTCATGCTCTGTTTCTCCTCCTTTCTTTTCATATTTTTATTTATTTACTATTGGATAGAGACATTGAGAGGGAGAGATAGACAGGAAAAGAGACAGAGAGGCACCTGCAGCCCTGCGTCACCATTCATTCATGAAGTTTCCCCTCTGCAGGTGGAGGCCAGGGTCTTGAACCTTGGTCCTTGAATGCTGTAATGTGTGTGCTTAGCCAGGTGTGCTATCACCTGGCCCCTCCTTCTCTCTTTCTCATGCTAATAAATTAATAAAATATCAAGTATTTAAGTTCTGGAATGACTTCTTATGCTATAAATGATAAGCAGAATGGATTTTGGCACCAACGGAATAATCACTGCTACACATCATGCAGCATTGTTTTTGGGACACAGCAGCTACAGATAAAAAAGAAAGACTTTCTGGAAGGCTGGGGTTGGAGTAGGAGGTCAGTGATGAGAGCTCAAATGAACTAAGGGAAATGTTATCTGGACCTAGAGAAAAGGGGACTCCAGCCATGCAGGAAAGCGGGGTAATACCGTTGCTTTTTCCTCTGTCATGCAGAAAATAAGAAGTGTACTTTGTGAGACAATGACATAGAAAGGAAAAAAAAATTGGCTGTGTTTCTAAAGTGTTGCCTGGCTTCTTCTAGTTGCCTAGCAAGTTTTCATCATGATACTTGCAAACTCAAGTCACACCATCATCAGAGACACTGTCATCACACATGAGATCTAACTCACATGTGGCTTCACTGAGTCCCCAAAGAGTAAACACTATCTATCATGACACAACGCTGGTTAGCTCGATGTCTTTCAAGCTGTTCCTCCCTCTTGAGGAAGATGGCACACGGAAGACCAATGTTAGCAACAGTGCCATGGCCAGGAGGGGAGCTGGCAGAAGGCTGTCTATTGGAAACTGGCTATCTTTCATTTTCTTTGTAGACTAAGATTTCTTTATTCATTCATGAGAGAGATGGAGGAGATAGGGACAACCAGATTCATTCTGGCACATGCAATGCCGGGGATCGAACTCCAGACTCTGAGCTTGAGAACTCAATGCTTTAACCACTGTGCCACCTCCCAGGCAGCCTGAAATTGGTTCTTGGTTCTTTGATACTATAGCTTCTCCCTTCCACCATAATTTTAATTAAAAATACATAAACATACATATAACCCTGTTTAAAAATACATATAACCCTGTTTATAATACATGCAAAAAGTATAAAGAATAACAACCCTCACCTCCACCAGAACACAAATCCTGAGCTTATCTTCCTCTTGTTTCCCTTTAGTTTTACTGTGTATATATTCCCAGTGATACATTTACTTTTGTTTATTTCAAAACAGAAATGCAAGCAAACTGTACTCAATCACTTACTTCTTTCTCAAAATATATTTGCCAGTTTTATATGTGGTTTTTAAATTTTTAGATAGAGAGGGAATGGGAGAGATATACAGATCTGTTCCACCATTCTGGAGCTTCTCTGGGTATTATGGTGCTCCCATGTGGCGCCTGGGCTCGAACGCAGGGTCCTGCATTTAGTAAGGCATGCACTCTAGCTGACAAGCTATTTCCCAATGTCTTGTATGACTTTATCCAAATCTTTTTAGCCAGTCTAGTAAATGACTACTTGCCATGTCTGTTCTGGATGGATGCTTTGTGGATAGCAGGTGATGACACTGGGCAGGTTATGCTGGTCAAGCAGCCTATAATCAAACAGGTATCCCAAGCAACACCAAGAAATTAAAATTTCCATATGAGGTGTCAGTCAGTTAGGTCCAAGCTTAAAATGAGTGTGTTTCTCAGTGTACCTTACTTCATTTGGCACACCCATCTTATAGCACAAATGCAAAAGGGAAGAATGAAGAGCTAGTTCATCTCCACTAATCAAAGTTGCATTCGAATGGTTAATTTCCCACTTCATCTCTGCTTAAGTAGCTTTCCATTAGAGCAAATAACTGAGATCAAACCATCAGTGAGGGAATGGAGAGAAGGATATGTTACATTCACTCTAAGTACTTCCTTAAGTAGACAGCATATCCAGTCGGGATAAATCTTTCACACAATGTAAAGATGAAAACAAAAGTAACAGTAGATTCTCAGGGCATTAAATGGATTAGGTCTATCATTTTTATTTTTCTATTTTTAATATTTGTTTTATTTCATAGGATAGAGAAACACCCTCCCTGCAGGTGGGGACTTGAGGGCTTGAACCCTAGTCTTTGTACATGGTAATTTGTGCCACTGCCCAGCTCCCGGTTTAGTACTTTTCTAGCTACTAGAGCATTTGTTTCTTTAGCCAAATCTCCACTCATATTTTAGTTCCCTGCTTTCTCAAATTTCAATCTTTTGCAATCACCTCTTGAAGTAAAAACAAAACCAACCAAATAAATAATTAAACAAATACAGCCTCTAATGCTTCGGCCCCATTTCCTGGGAGGTTCTGATGTCAGTGATCTGGGGTGGTGCCTGAGGTGGTTTTGTTGTTTGTTGAGTTTAAGCTTCAGGGGCTCTACACAGGCTGCAGAACTTGAGAATCCCTGCTTTAAACCACGTGGTCCTCCCCCACCGGTGACAAGTGCAGTGATCTCAGAATGAATAAATGTTCTGACAGTCTCTGAACCACAAATTCTCCTGATGCTCTGGGGCCAAGACACGGGGCGCTTCCAATGCGTGCACGTCTCCAGACTCCTAACTAGAAAGTGTCCACAGTGAAACGCAGCTACCATACAGTCCTGAAATGCCCCCCAGAAAGTGTTCATTCACATAGCAGCTCGGGGGATGCAAGGCTAGCTGGTGTTGCCAAGTGAGGCAGTGGCTGAAAAGGTAGTTGAGGGCATTAGAAGCTCCCAGTCCAGAGCCCACGTCGGGTCAACTTCAAATCTGAAATCACCTCTCAGCTGCAAAGTGCAGAGGAGCAGCTCGCTGCGCGTGAAGAGCCGGGGTGAGTGGGGGCCGGGCACTGAGAGGCGGGACTGGCCCGCAGCGCCACACGCGGGTGCAGTCTCCATAGCCGAGAGCGCCGGTGGTTGGCCAATCCCCGCGGCAGCATGTGGCGCGGTGGGAGCCGGTGCGGACTACAAGTCCCGGCATGCCCGCGGCGGGGGCGTGACGGCGGGGAGCCCTGCCGCGGGCGCCCCTCCCTGGCTCCGGTGAGCGCAGTGGTTCTCGGGAGAGGCGGGGCGGGTCTTCCCGGGCTGTCAGCTGTGGCCGGGGGCTGCGGGGCGGGAGTGGCTACGACCATTGGCGGAGAGGCGGGAGGGGCGGGGCCCGGTGGAATCGCTGCGGGTCAGGCGGAGCGGGCACAGGCTGGCTGCCGGCTTGGGAAGCTCGGGTGGTGCATCTGCGTTCCAGCCTGGCCATGGCAGCGGCGCCCCTCAAAGTGTGCATCGTGGGCTCAGGGAACTGGTGAGCTGCGACGGATCGGCGGCGTGGGCTCCGCCTCCGGGAAGCCCCTCTGCAGGGCGGGGTAGGGCCGCGCGCCCCCGGCGTGGCGTGGGTACCGGGCACCGCGCGCAGGGAGGCAGGGCGGGCAGCCTCTCGGCCGGGCAGGGCACTGTGCACCCTGCACCCGGCCGGCCGGAGAGGCCGCGCGGCGGCTTCGCCCGGGAGGCCCTGGGCCCGCGTGTCTGCGGGGGGCGGCGCGCGGACCGGGTGCTGTGCGCACCGGGGCACCTGTCTGCACTGGGTTCCTGCGCGGCGAGAGCTGCGAGGCCACCTGCTCCCCCCGCCCGGGTGTTTTGAGCAACATCCGAAGGGCGTTCTCCTTTCTCGGCGGACCGCCTGGGTCGAGGAATAGAGGGAAGGCGTGAGCATTCTCGGTGTATTCGTTTGGAGCTCGTGGAAACTGAGGCCGAGAGGACTAAAGGGGCCAGGACGCTGCGGTTCCAAGTGCGGGTTTTACCAGGACTTCTGATAAGTCCAGTATCAGGATAACGCCGTGCTGAAAGGAAAAGTCCAAGTTTAACAGGCCTGACTCCCGGAGCAGTCCAGGGAATCCTCTGGAAGAT
Source organism: Erinaceus europaeus (assembly GCF_950295315.1). NCBI lineage: Eukaryota > Metazoa > Chordata > Mammalia > Eulipotyphla > Erinaceidae > Erinaceus > Erinaceus europaeus. The sequence continues at coordinate 21,401,919 of NC_080182.1, forward strand.
GATTGCGAAGCTTTGCGTCTCCACTGGGCTTTATTTATTTAGTTAGTTATTTTTACTGTTGCATTTATAAAATGTATGGTGCCCAGCTCTCTTCTAAGCACTTTGGAAATGCCAGCTCTTGAATTAGTTCCTTTTCTCAAATTTACACAATTTGAGTTTGTCTGTCTGGTGTGTTTGCATGGATGTGGAGGAAGGGGGGGTGGTGGACTCCCAGCATGGCACAGCAGCTGATATTTTCGGTCTCGTTTTTCTGTATTGTGCGATATTTTTTCCCCGCGCTGGAGGGGCTGTTGTAGAGTCCTTTAAAGTGATGTCTCTCAGGGATCTGGTTCTCCCGTGGTCTGATGCTCATTATAGCTCAGGTGCCCAAGGTGTCTCGCAGCAGTGGGTACTAGCCACTTGACCTTATTTATTGCTTAGTCTTAGCTCTTTAGGACTTGACCTAGAAAGTAGTTCCTGGGAAACCTTACCTGGTTGTCTACTTTTCGGTCCTGGCATGGCCAGTGCTGTACCACTCCCTGGCCTGTTTCTGACCTCTTCAATGCAAGGTGATTTATGAGATGATTTGCTTCCACCCCTCCTTACCCAGCTCTTTACTTGAGTGCCTGGCACATCTTCCCATTCACTGTAACTATTTTATTTTAAACACTTTTTAAAGATATTTTATTTCATTTTAATGAGAGAGAGAGAGATACAGAGAGAATGACCAGAGCACTACTCAGCTCTGGTTTATGGTTGGGCTGGGGAATGAACCTGGGACCTTAGAGCCTCAGGCATGAAAGTCTTTTGCATAACCACTATGCTGTCTCCCCAGTCCCTCACTATAACTATTTTTACTGAAATGTAACTACATTCAGTTAAGTGATCCATTCATAGTATTCAGAAACCAAAGGTTGGGCTGGGGGACAGGGAGAATAGCATAATGGTTATGTGGAAGGGCAGTCAAGTCTGAGGCACCAAAGGACCCAGGTTCAATCCCCAGCACCTTAGTCAGTAGGAGTTGAGCAGTGCTCTGTGAATACAATAAAAAATAATCTCAAAACCCAAAAGATATCCACCCCCCAGAAAAAAAATCCAGAAGAAACCAGTGAGACATTTCCCACCCACACTTGTCTCCCAGGATACCTCCTGGAAGTAAACCAGTTTCAGCAGCCCCCTTCTCCCTTTGGGGAGGAAATCTGTGTAACTGCCAATGAATGTTTCTATCTGTGGCATTTCTCTCTGCCTGCAGCTACTGTTAGTATGCAACTTTTCTATAAGCCCTTTCCTTTCTTCTTTACTTTAAAAAATATTTTATTTATTACTTATTACTATTTATTATTTAGGGAAAGAGAGAAAGGCCAGAGCAATGCTTAGCTGTAGTTTAGAGAGGTGTTGGAGATTGAATTTGAGACCTCAGAGCCTCAGGCATGAAAGTCTTTTGCATAAGCCATTATGTGTGTGTAAGCCTTTTACAGCCAATGGAATGTTATGCACATTTAAGGGAGTTGGAACCTCTTTGTTGTGGAGTTCCATTTAGACTCAATTTGGCTTTGCTGGTTTTGATCCCCAAGGTCATTTGAACGGGATGTCAGCTGCCCTGCTGGCTGGGACTGGAACAGCACACATTGAACACATGTTCTTGCAACTTTGACACAACACACTTGAGGGTGACAGTGTGTCTCCTTAATATGTAAGGTGCAGTAGGATGGCTTTGGCGTGCTGGATGTATCCAGGAGTGAGAGGAGTAAAGGAGCCTCCTGCTCACTCCACTGGGACTTGGCTGCCTTCCCACTGCTGCACTCTGATATACTTGATTGCTCTCATGGCCCACTCCAGCCCAAGGAAATGAACTAGAACTTGGCTAGTGACACTAGAGCAGAGCAATTGAGAAATGTGCTGATAGTTTGAGCTGGCTGCCTGGCTCCATTAATTATGGGATCAGATGGAAACACTTGCTGGCTCTTCTGCCACTAACCGGGGTAGAGAGCCACTCCAGTCCTAGAGAGAGGGTTGTGACCTCCCCAGAGAGATGCCGAAACTTGGGAGTGAAAAGCAGTATGGAGTGAACTGGCAAGATAACTCACCTGGGATGGCAGCTCTTTGGCCATGCCCATGATCCAAGTTCTAGCTCTGCGCCTGCCCGTCACCCCTACCACCACCACCACAACAATAACACTGGGGGGATGCTTCAGTGCTGAGCCCTGTCTCTGTTCCTTTCTTTTTCTTTTTAAAATTATTTATTAATGAAAAAGATAGAAAAAGAACCGGACATCACTCTGGTACATGTGCTGCCCAGAATTGAACTCAGGACCTTGTGCTTGAGAGCCCAGTGCTTGATCCACTGTGCCACTTCCTGGACCACACTCTCACTGTTTCTGTCTTTCTCTTTTCTGTATGAAAAAGATTGGCCTGAATTAATGAAACTCTAGCAATATCAAAAGGTGAAAGCTCTGACCATTAGGTGTTTGTCTTGAATGTTTGCCCTACATTGATTATGGTCTTTCCAGAGATTCTAACACAACCCATTTTCTGCTTCAAAGAAATTACCTCCAGGAGCTGGGTAGTGGTTGAGTACACATGACACAATGCTCAAGGATGCAGGTCTAAGGAGCCTCCCCACCTGCAGGGGGAAAGTTTGCAGTGGTGAAGCAGTGCTTCAGGTATCTTTCTCTTTCCTTTTGTATCTTCCCCTACCCTTTCTATTTCTAGTTATCTCTACCCAGTAAATAAAAATACTAAAAAATTTTTTAAAAGAACCACTTACCTCCAAGTCTGAAATAGGTAAGTTGGAAGATATAGTCAAAAGAGATACCTAGTGGACTGCAAGGAGGTGGCTCTGGGAAGAGCTCAGGACTTGCAAGTGTGAGACTCTGGGTTAGGGTCCTAGACACCACACATGCCAGAACGCTGTTCTGGTCATTCTCTCATGAAACAAACCAACAAACAGGCTAGGCGGTGGTGGACCCAGTTGAGTGCACACATTACCGTTCACAAGTACCTGGGGTTCCCTGCTCCCCACTGGCAGGGGGGAAGCTTCACAATTAGTGAAGCAGGTCTGCAGGTGTCCCTCTTTCTCGTCCTCTTTATTTTACCCCCTCCCCTCTCAATTTCTCTCTGTCCTATCTAATAAAATGGGGAGGGGGGTTGGTGACAAGCAGTGGAACCCCAGGTCCTTGTGAATGGTAATGTGGGCACTCAACCGGGTCCACCACCACCTAGCCTGTTTGTTTGTTGGTAGTGTTTGCACTGAGTCCCAGTGAAAACCCTGGTGGAAATATAAATATAAATAAAGTGAAAAAAGAAGAAGAAGAAAGAACTAAAGAAAAGAAATACAAAGTAGAAAAAAATATCAGCCCCAAGACAAGCTGTTACATTTTATTGTTATTTTATGCCAGCAAGAAAGCACCACTGCATTTGAGAGCACCACTGCAGTCCAGCATCTGCATCCGCAGGTACTGGGTCCAGGGTTACACAGGCAAATCCTGTGCTCCACCTGGAGAGCCGTCTCTGCAGCCACTGGATATTACAGTTTGTACACTGTGTCTTAAAATGTGGTGCAAAGATCACCAGCATGGGAACCGTCACTGCAGCTAGATTAGCTGAGTCTTACTTTCTGATTTTTAAAGCAGATTACTCTGAAAGTACTTCAGCTATGGGCCTTGCCTCAGGAATGTGAAGTTCCAGAAGCAGTGTTTATACTTGGTGCTTTGAAGCAACTCCGCTGCTTGTATAAATAGAGGTGTTGCTCCTAAACTCACAGCTAAGGTGACTGCGGTCCTCACACTGAGCCTCACCCAGGAAGTGATCAGAAATGATCAGCAGTTGCAATACAGATACCAGAACACCAAATCTAGTTGACTTGCCTGGGAGCCTGGATCAGGTAGTGCTCTTGCCCTGCCCTTTGGCACAGTCATTCCTCTAGGCCAGCCAGGGTGGGAGTCTCCTGCAGCCCTCAGAGTTTTGCTGTGCTGTCCCCTACTGGGTGTGCTTGGAGGTGCTTTCTATGGCCCCAACTACTCAGAAACAGACCAGACCTTCCTGAATTCTGCAAAGATAAGACAGACTTTCTTTCTTTTAATGATTTAGTTAGTGATTTAATAATGGTTTGCAAAATTATAAGATAATAGAGGTATAATTCCACACCTTTCCTACCACCAGAGTTCTGTGTCCCCATCCCTCCCACTAGAAACGGCAGTAGTTCTCTCAGGGTCACATATGGGTTAACTTTATATCTATTTGTTTATATCAATGTCTACATATATATTTTAATTAATTTTTCATTATATATATTTTTCTATTTATTTATTCCCTTTTGTTGCCATTGTGTCTTTTTATTGTTGTTGTAGTTATTGTTGTTGTTATTGATGTCGTTGTTGGATAGGACAGAGAGAAATGGAGAGAGACGGGGAAGATAGAGGGAGAGAAAGATAGATACCTGAAGACCTGCTTCACCGCCTGTGAAGCGACTCCCCTGCAGGTGGGGGGCGGGGAGGGGCTCCAACCGGGATCTTTTCACGGTCCTTGCGCCACGTGTGCTTAACCTGCTGCACTACCGCCCGACTCCCTATACTTATTTATTTTCCCTTTTGTTGCCCTTGTTTATTTATTTCTTTTTAAAGATTTTATTTATGAGAAAGAAAGAAGGAGAGAGAGTAAGAATCAGACATCACTGGTACATGGGCTGCTGGGGATCGGACTCAGGACCTCATGCTTGAGAGTTCAGTGCTTTATTCACTGCGCCACCTCCCGGACCACTCCTTGTTTTTTTATTGTTGCAGTTTTTGTTGTTATTGATGTTGTTGTTGGGTAGGACAGAGAGAAATGGAGAGAGGAGGGGAAGACAGACGGGGAGAGACACCTGCAGACCTGCTTTACCGCCTGTGAAAAGACTCCCCTGCAGGTGGGGAGCCAGGGGCTCGAACCAGGATCCTTACGCGGGTCCTTGCGCTTTGCGCCACCTGCACATAACCTACTACACTACTGCCCGACTCCCAGTTTTTAATTTTTTAACTGTTTTATTTGATAGGATAGTGGGAAATATAGAGGAAGAGAAAAGTAGGGATGGAAAGAGACAGAGAGACACCTGCAGACCTGCTTCACCACTTGGGAAGCTTTCCCCTGTGACTGGGGATGGGGGCAGGAAATCTAGGTTCAGTTAGTGCTCTCCCTGTGGCCTTTTGTCATTCTGCTTCAGGGCTGTGCCCTTGGGAGATGCGACTCCTCCCCCAATTTCATGTAAGTGGAACCCTTTGTCTTTTTGTAACTAGCTCTCTTGTAACTAGCTTCACGTGGTGTAATGTCTCAGAATTTCCTGATTAAGGTTGAATAATATTCCGTTGTATGCATGTAGCATTTTGTTTACCCATCAGGAGGGCCCGTTGGTTGCTTCTACCTTCTGTCTGTTGTAAGTAATTCTGTTGTAAACACAGGTTCTGTTCTTCCAGCTTTAGGTTTTTTTTAATACATGCCCTGAAGTGGAATTGTTGTATCATGTGATACCTGGTTTTAATTATTGGAGGAATCATTGGATTGTTTTCTGTAACAGTTTTACCACTTTACTTTATATAAGCTATGCCCAAGGGTTCTAATGGTCTACATCCTGACACATTGTATTTGTGTGGGTTTTTTTTTTCTTTAATTTTTTAAATTCTATTTATTCCCTTTTGTTGCCCTTGTTTTATTGTTGTAGTTATTATTGTTGTTGATGCCATTGTTGTTGGATAGGACAGAGAGAAATGGAGAGAGGAGGGGAAGACAGAGAGGGGAAAAGACAGACACCTGCAGACCTGCTTCATTGTCTGTGAAGCAACTCCCCTGCAGGTGAGGAGCCGGGGGCTCAAACCAAGATCCTCAGACCACTCCTTGCACTTTGTGCCACCTGCACTTAACCTGCTGTGCTACCGCCCGACTCCCTTGTGTGGTTTTTTTATTTAGTAGCTTTTTTTTTTTGCCACCAAAGTTATCTTTGGGGCTTGGTGCCACTACTCTTAGTGTATGCACCCCCTTTTTTCTCTTTTATTTGATAAGAGAAATTAGGGGGCTGGGAGAAGAGAGGGGAAGAAAATGAGAGACACCTGCAGCACTGCTTCGTCACTTGTGACACTTCCCTCCTGCAGGTGGGGAACCAAAGACTTGAACCCCAGTCCTTGCATGTGGTAATGTGTATGCTCTACTGGATGCCCCACCGTCCAGCCCCTAGTAGTAGCTGTGCTTATAGGTATGAGGTGGTATTTAGTTAGTTGTGCTTTCTTATGGCATGCACAATGCACATCCTTTTTTTTTTTTTTTTTTTTTTTGCTTATTGTAACATTCTTGCTTAGGCTTTTTCCTCTACAGTTTGAATTTTGATAGCCTTTTTTTCATTTCTCCTTTATGTGAAGCTGTTCGCACACACTGATTTTTTTTTTTTAAATCTGTGCTTTCTTCTTTTGATTTTAAACTTAGAAGGCCTCCCTATCCAGAGATCAAATAAACACTTACCAAGATGAATCTATTTTTAAGATAATTCATTTTTCACATTTGAATGTAATACTCTGGCATTTGACTGCACTTTAAAAGCTTTTTAACTACAAAGAGTTCTACATAATGTTAACAGTGGTTCTCCCTGGGTGGGGAGATTTCGTGTTGTTTTTTCTTCTTTCATATACTGCTTTCAAGAGTGAAAAAGTAGCTGTTACTTAAACCACATTTGACCACCTTCTTTTCTTGTTTATTTACGCTTTTTTTTTTTTTTTAACCATAGTACTGCTTAGTTCTTATGGTGTTTTAGAGGATTGAACCTGGAAGCTCGGAATCTCAGACATGAAAGTCTTTTTGTATAACCATTATGCTGTTTCCCCAGCTCCACCCTCTTCTCTTGTTTGCTTATTCATTATTATTATTTTATTTTAACCAAAGCATTGCTCAGCTCTGGTTTATGGTGGTGTAGGGGATTGAACCTGGGAGCTCAGAATCTCAGACATGAAAGTCTTTTTGCATAACCTCTTGCTATTTTCCCTGTTCTCTTGGATTCACTGTTAGAATCAGCTCAGAGAGAGGCTGGAACATGGAACGTGGAGAATCTGGCGGAACATAGAGAATCTGGCAGAACCCTTGCCAGTTCTCCTTCTGCATCTCAGTTTACTTTTTAGTAAAACAAAGGAGAGCTTTTGAGTCCTTTCTAGCTCAGAAACATTCTGTAGACCATAAGGATGCACGGACCACCAAGTTTTGAGTTGACAGGTGTTATTCCTTGGCTGTTGTAGGGCATTCTAACCAGATTATATTTACACTCTTTAGATAGCATGGAACAGGAAGGCTGTGGGCAGAGTGAACGCACTAGACTGGGTATAAGGACAGAGTGAATCCCTGTTCTTCCCCACAACCATCTGTGCGATGTCTGGGCTTCCTGTAAAAAGTAAAGCTAATGATGGTGCCAGGCTCAGAGGGCTATAGTGGTATTTAAGCAGTGCTACTGGTGGCAACTGTACCACAAGTGTACTCAGCCAACATCTTAAAGGAACATGGTGTTATCTGCCAATTACATTGCCATAAAAACAGCAACTGGAAACAGTAGGGTGCTTGGCATTGATGGGCAGCAAATCAGTGTTATTTCTGCTATTCTTCTTGCCCCTTCTCTACTTCCAAACCCCCTTGCCCGTCACCTGTCCTTGTCCCCAAATCTGTCCTCTCTCCATCTGCCTTTTTTTAAGTTTTTATATACTTAAAACTATTTATCTATTTATTTATTATTGGATAGAGACAGAGAAATTGAAATGGGAGCGGGAGGATAGAGAGAGACAGAGACAAACACCTGCAGCCCTGCTTCACCACTTGTGAAGCTCTCTCCATGCAGGTGGGGACCGGGGTCTTCAACCTGGGTCTTTGTCCACTGTAATGTGGACGCTTAACCAGGTGCACCACTGCCTGGCTCCCCTGTCTTTCTTTTAGCCTTTCTCTTCCCCTTTCTTCTCCCTCTCCCTACAAGCATAGGATATGAATAAAAAACTCTCTTCCTCTCTTTTCTTACATCTCCTGAAAGTCCCCCTACACACACACACACACACACACACACACACACACACACTGCATCTCAAATCTAGGCTGCTTTGCTTGCATGATAAGGCATGCAACCTACTTGGTGAGCTATCTCTCCAGAACTGCTAGCCCTAGATGGTTGTTCCATCCCTGGCACCTCACATCTCACATGCTGATCTGGCCTCCTCTCTCCCACCTCTCACATGAAACTGATAAATACATTTTAAAAATAAAACAAAAGTTGACTTTAGGTTCAAGTGTGTGTGTGTGTTTCTCACCTGACAGAAAAGGACTTGCACTCCCGAGGCTGTTGATTCACTCCCCAATGCTATTAAGTACTAGAGTGTTGCTCTGCCTTCTCTCTCTCTCAACACACACACACACACACACACACACACACACACACACACACACACACACACTAATTCACATGAAATAAATCTTTTTAAACAATTGATTTATTTTTAAAAATATTTTATTTATTTAATTTTGAGAGAGATGCAGAGAGAGAGAAACACCAGAGCACTGCCCAGCTCTGGCTTATTGTGGCATGGGAATTGAACCTGGGACTTCGGAGCCTTAGGCATGAGAGTCTCTTTGCATAACCATTATGCTAGCTCCCCTGCCCGATTTATATTTTTAAATATCTGTTAGCTTTTGTGTGTGGAAGAAAGACAGGAGATGAGCGCCGCTCAGCTCTGGTATATGTGGTGCCAAGGGTCTCATTTCCCCTCACCTCTCTTCTTTTTCTTTCTTTGTAAATTTTTTAAAATTATCTTTATTTATTTTTTGGATATTGACAGCCAGAAATTGAGAGGGAAGGGAGTGATAGACATGGAGAGAGACAGAGAGAAAACCTACAACACTGCTTTATCACTTGCAAAGCTTTCCCCCCTGCAGGTGGGGGTTGGGGGCTGGAACCCAGATCCTTGCGCGTTGTTACATGTGCCCTCAACCAGGTGCACCACCACCTGGCACCCACATTCCTTCCTTCCTCTCTCTCTTTTTCTTTCTTTCTTTCTCTCTCTCTTTCTTTCTTTCTTTCTTTCTTTCTTTCTTTCTTTCTTTCTTTCTTTCTTTCTTTCTTTCTTTCACATTTCACCACTCCTGGCTGACATTTTCAAACAGAGGCAGAGAGAGGGAAAGGGAACGGGAAAGAAACCACAGCACCAGAGCTTCCTTCAGCCTGAGTTGCACATGAGATTTGGCCTACCCCCAAAGAAAACTTTTTATTACCACTATAAGTTCTACAAGTAAAATTTAGGCAATAGCAACAAGCGGTAGAATAGAAACAAAACTGTTAGAAAATTATTGCCAGATAGCACTACTCCAGCCAGGCAGTCTGAACCCTTCCTGCACCCCTTGTGCAAAAGGGAAATGTCACAGGCGGTTAAGAACATAGTAGAACTCAAGTGAGACATTCTCCACCCTTCTCAGAAGGGCAGTAGCATGTGTGCGGTGTGTGGGTAGCACTGAGCCATTAGGGGAATACTGAACTTGACTGTTAACCTAGAGGGGACCTTAAAGATTAGTAGTGTGCTAGGCCCCAGTGACAAGCATGCTTGTGTGTACACACACACACACACACACACACACTCACACTCACACTCACACTGTGCTTCCTGGGCCAAGGGGATAATATAGCAGCTGTATGCAACAGACTTTTATGCCTGAGGCTCCAAGGTCCCATATTCAAGTCTCAGCACCACCATAGCCAAAACCAAACTATTTTACCAGAGCATTATTCAGCTCCGCTTTGTGGTAGGGGTGAGGATTGAACCTGGGACCTCTGAGCCTCAGGCATGAGAGGTTGTTCTTTTTTTTTTTTTTTGCATAACCAATATGCTGTTCCCCTACCCAGTAGTGCTCTTTATTTATTTATTTGATAGGGACAGAGAGAAATTGAGAGGGAAGGGGAAGGTAGAGAGGTAGAAATAAAAAGAGATCCCTACAACATTACTTTACCACATGTGAAGCTTTCACCCCTGCAAGTGGGGACTGGTGGCTTGAACCCAGGTCCTACCACATTATAGCATGTGTGCTCAACCTGGTATGCCACCACTTGGCCCCAGTGCTATTGTTAAAAAAAAAAAGAAAAGAAAAAAGTTTGTCCTTCCCACATGTGTATTCTTGATGCCCTTGTTGAAGATCAGTTAACTATGTGTGCCTGGATTTATTTCTGGGCTCTGTTTTGTTCCAGTGCCTTGAGTTATTTGTTTTTGTGCCAGTACATACTGGAACTGGGAGTCAAGTGACCCTTGAACAAAACAGATTTGAACTGATGAGCCCATTTTGATGTAGATTCTCCCTTCCCCCCTAAATAGAGTTAGTTTTCTACATCCAGGCCATCATCATGTACTGATTTAGTCAACTGGATCCAGTTAAATCTTTAGATGGTAAGTGCAAGGATGTAGACAGACACCACAAGGGAGGAGGGCCTGGACACCCACAGATTTGGATATGGGGAGGCAGCTCCTTGAAACTGTTTTTCAGAAATGGAGGAATTGGAGTATGTTTCTTGAGAGTTGAAGATCTTGGGGCCTTGTGGTTTTGGTGTAATTTCCCACTTGGTTTTCTAGATTTGGAGTCTTAGTGTCTTGTAGACTAGTTACAGTCTCTCTTGCTCTCTTTGACCTTGCTTGTACATTTTAGTGCCAGGGAACACTTTGAGCCCAAGTTGTTTCTGTGAGTATGGGAGCAGCTAGTTCCAAGACTAGAATAAAGGTGCTAGAGATGTACAGGGGTTCTCGACCACCATCACCCCCCCACACACACACACATGCTATTTCTCCAAGTCCTGCAGGAACAGCTTGTTGAGTCAGCTGGGACCTACTCCCCAGCATAGCCAGCAGGCTGGGGACCCTTGGCATTCCCAGCAAGTGTGTAACATGGGCACAGGTGTCTGGGCTGAGCACAAACATTTCTCTCACCTGACCTGTTACAGATTCATGCCAGAGAGCTGGCAGTGGCCAGTCATTTTCTACTTTTTCCCAGTAGGAAAGCCTATGGAGATCCGTTTTCAGACTATAAGAGGAGACTACAAAGGGGAAAACAGAGCTTGGAGAAGCTAGAGGCGGGCTGGTATCTGATGATGGGTGAACCAAATTCTCGGGCTACTCAGCCCACATACTTACTCTGCTCCTTTTCTGCAATCTATTTAAATCTTTGTCTTTCTATTATGACCTCCAATGTAGGCTTGTTGTGTTTGATCTGAATACAATCTGTTCAATAGCCATTACTTTTTAATCTGCAGAGATTTGAATAATTGCCTGGGAGCTATTCATGTCATTTTTGTTAATTATCTTTATTTATTTATTGGATAGAGACAGTCAGAAATTGTGAGGGAAAGGAGAGATAGAGAGTGTGAGAGACAGAGAGATACCTGCAGCACTGCTTCCCCACCTGTGAAGCTTTCCCCCTGCAGGTGGGGACTGGGGGCTTGAACCTGGGTTCCTGCTCATTGTAACATGTGTGCTCAACCAGGTGCGCCACCACCTGGCCCCTATTTTTTTTTTTAAGGGGGGGGGGTTTCTCTTCTGACATGTGCTAATTTCTTCCAAAATAGATTGGTGTTTACTAGTTTCAAGGATAGTGTGCTCCTCTTCTTTCTTTTTCACCAGAACACTACTCAGCTCTGGTTTGTGGTGGTGCAAGGAATTGAATCTGAAATTTTAGAGCCTCAGGCATAAAAGTCTTTTTGCCTACCCGTTACGCTATCTTCCTTACTCTCAAAGATAGAGATTTTTGACCCTGGACCAAATTCTGTGGCTTTCAGGATCCCAGTGGGGGTGTAATATCCAAGTGAAAACCTAGTTTCACTTGACTTGTGGCTGGTAGCTTTCACATCTTGTGTAAGCTCAGTGCTTGACTCAAAATCCAAACCTGGCTCTTCTGAAATTATGACCTAGTGCTTTCTAATCTTATACTTAATTGAATTAAATTTCTGTTTTTCATTGTTTCTTCTGTAGGGGTTCAGCTGTGGCAAAAATAATTGGTAATAATGTCAAGAATCTTAAAAAGTTTGCCTCCACGGTCAAGATGTGGGTCTTTGAAGAAACGGTTAATGGGAGGAAACTGACAGACATCATAAATAATGACCATGAAAATGTCAAATATCTCCCTGGACACAAGCTGCCAGAAAATGTGGTAAGACTTGGGGATGAAACGTATTCTTGCTTAATTTTGATAACTATACCATGCTGAGGTAGTGGTTAGTACTTGGAGGAATGGAGAAGCTACTTCCCCTTCCCGTTCCTTCCTATTTATTTATTTGTTTATTTTATTGTCACCAGGGTTATTGCTGGGGCTCATTGCCAGCTGTATGAATCCACGGCTCTGGGTGGCCATGTTTTCTATTTTTTTTCTTTCTAATTTATTTATCAGGACGGAGAGAAATTGAGAGGGGAAGAGAAAATAGAAAGGGAGAAAGACACCTACAGACCTGCTTTACCACTCATGAAGCATCCCCCTGCAGGTGGGGAGTGGGGGCTCGAATCTGGGTCCTTGCACACGGCATTATGTATACTGAACAGGGTACACCACCATTCCTCTTCCCCCTACCCCTTCCTGCTTGTTAACAAATTGTTTGATTGGCTGATTTTTGCTTTTCCTGCCATTGCAAATGGGCTTTGTATTAGTTTATTAGGACTGCCACAGCAAAACACAATAGACTACATGACTTAAGTGATAGAACTTGACTTTCTCACAATTCTGGAAGCTTCAAGTCAAGATCAAGGTATTGGCTGTCTTAATTTCTTTTTAAAAAAATTATTTAATTTTTTTCTTTTTTTCTTTCTTTTTGGGTAGAAACAGAGAGAAACTGAGAGGAAAGGAGGAGATAAAGAGCGACACCTACACCACTACTTCACCACTCATGAATCTTTCCCTCTGCGAGTTCAAGCCCCTGGTCCTTACACATTCTAACATGTACACTCTGTTAGTTGCATCGCCACCAGGACCCACTAAAAATATGTATTATTTTTGTTCATTAGTGAGAGTTAAAGAACCAGAACATCACTCTGGTACATGTGATGCCAGGGATTGAACTCATGCTTAGGAATCCAATGATTTATTCACTGTACTGTCTCCTGGACTGAAGCTTTGGTTTCTCCTGAGGTCTCCCTCTCCCTTCCCCCCCCCCCCCCCCCCCCGTAAATGGCCAGCTTCCTCCTATATCTTTGCATAGTTTTCCTGTGTGTCTCTATCCTGTTCTTTTAAATTGGTGCTAGAGATCGAACCCAGGACCTTCTGTAATCAAGGCATGTGCTCCTCCTTGGCCCTGGTAACCCTCCTTCACTTATTTTATTTTAGTGAGAGAGAGAGAGAGTGAAAGGTGCAGCAGGAGAGACCAGAGCACTGCTCAGCTCTGGCTCATGGTGTGTGGGATTGAACCTGGGACTTTGGAGCCTCAGGCATGAAAGTCTTTTTGCATAACCATTATGCTGTCTCCTCTACTCATAACTAACTCCTTCCTCCTCTTCTTTCTGTAAAAAAAAAAAAAAAAACTTATTTATTCCATTTGTTACCCTTGTTGTTTTTATTGTTGTAGTTATTATTGTTGTTGATAATGTTGTCATTGTTGGGTAGGACAGAGAGAAATGGAGAGAGGAGGGGAAGACAGAGAGAAGAAGAGAAAGATAAACACCTGCAGACGTGCTTTACCGTTTGTGAAGTGACTTTCTTGCAGGTGGGGAGCCAGGGGCTTGAACCAGTATCCTTTCACCGGTCCTTGTGCTTTGCGCCACCTGTGCTTAACCTTCTGCTACCACCCGACTCCCCTCTTCTTCTTTTTTTAAGACTTCATTAATGAGAAAGATAGGAAAACAGAGAGAGAGATTGAGAACCAGACATCACTCTAGTACATGTGCTGCTGGGAATTGAACTCGGAACCTTATGCTTGAGAATCCAATGCTTTATTTACTATGCCATCTCCTGGACCATACTCTCCTTTTCTTATAACATATTCTAATGATCTTATTTTAACTTAATGACCTCTTTTAGCAACTTGTCTATAAATAAGTCATGGGGCAAGGTGCTAGGGTTAGGACTGCACTGCAACATTTGGGTGGGAGCATAGTTCAGCCCTCAATAAACTATTCTATGCCATTCAAAGTGCCGTCCTGTCAAAGCTACAACTGACGGCCTTGCTTGTGTGCCCCACCAGCTCCCTCTATGTCGTTTCTCAGGGAGTGAGTTTGATCTGCTCACAAAGACAGCTGAGGTAATAGGCCTGTAATATCAGGGTCAAGGATGATATTCCTGAAGGAGAGAGAACAGGGAAAATTCTAAGACTGACAACTGAGAATTCCAGCTTGTTGTTGAATAGATCCAGGAGGTGAAAATAGAGGTTCTTGCTTGGCCTCATTCCAGTCACTTGCTGTGAGAGGGAATGCAGGGGAATGAAAAGCGTATACCTGCTTCCTGTTGAGTGGAATGAACTTACGAACTTCTCTCACCAGATTCACTCCTTGGTGGCTTTTTGTAGTTGTCTGTTTGAAGACCAGGCAACTATGGCTGCCTTATTCCTCTGGTTAAATGTAGAACTCATCTTCTTTGTTAATGAAATGCAGTTCCCACTTATTTTCACTCTCACATGTCTACAGCGTGTACTGTGCATACAAAGCACTGAGATGGGAAAATCCCTCAGGGGTGAAAGATTTGTAAACTGGTAAGTACCAGGAAGATTGGAAATGCAAAGGTCTCACTTGCTGAAAGTTTTTGTTGGTGTTTGTGTCATTCAGGCCCTAAGTAACTTACATATATTGTCTCATTTAATTCTAAGCAATCACTCTCTTAAGTGAATGCTGTTAATTTCCCTGTAATGATGATGATTCTGAATTCATAGAAGATACCAAAGCTCAAGAGGTTAATGAATTTGCCCAAGATCACACAATTAGAGTTGGAATTTAATTCCTGGTGGGTTAATTCCTGAGCCTTTACAAATCCATTCCTCTTTCTTTCTCTTTTCTTTTTTTTTTCTCTCTCTCTCTCTCCTCCTCCTCCTCCTTTTCCTTCTCTTTTCTTGCATTTTATTTATTTTAATGAGGGGGGAAGACACCAGAACACTGCTCAGCTCTGGTTAATGGTGAATTTGAAACTGGGGCTTGAGAGCCTCAGACATGAAACCATTATGCTCTCCCTCCCCAGCCCATTTCTTTCTTTTTTTCTATATTAAAATTTTTTTGTATATTTCTTTATTCAGTTTGATAGGACAGAGAGAAATTGAAATAAAAGGAGAAGATAAAGCAGGAAAGAGACAGAGAGATACTTGCAGACCTGCTTCATCACTAGTAAAGCTTTCCCCCTGCAGGTGGAGGACCAGGGGCTCAAATCCGGGTCTTCACACACTGTAGCATGTGCACTCAACCAGGTGGCCACCACCCGGCCCCTCCTCCCATTGCTTTCAAATGGTGACTTTTTCCTGAACCAGAGTCAGCCAGCATTTCCCCAGGTTATTCTTGGTGCTGTTGCTAGAGACAGAAATGAACCCCTAGGCTCTTACTTCCTGCTAGCCTGGCTCCTTCATCTCCCCTCTCTACCCCTCCCCATTCCTCTTTCACTTTATCCCTCTCCCTCTCCCTGTCTTTGTACCTGAGCACAGCTCAGCTCTGGCTTACGATAGCTCTGGAGATGGAACCCAGGACCTTTGGGACCTCAGACATGTAAATCTGTTGCTCTGGGCTATGCAGACAGCATAATGGCTATGTAAAAGGTTCATGCCTGAGGCTTTCAGGTCCCAGGTTCAATCCCCAGCCAGAGCTAAGCAGTGCTCTGGTCTTCCTTTCGTATACGTATTGAAATGTTTGTACCTATTCCTAGGGTCTGGGCTAGGATGTGATGTTGCCCTCATGTCCAATGAGAAGGATTAAGGAACAACTATTTCCCCTGCAGTAGAAGGCCTCTGGTCATCTCTGATGTTGCCTGGAGAAGGAAATTCATCTGAGCCTCCTTTCTGTAATTCTTGTCAGACCTGGTTACTCCTTCTCTTCTGTGAGCCGCATGCTTCATTAATCTATTTCTTCTACTCTGCTTTGCGTCAGTCCCTCAGGTACCTGTTTGTCTGTTAAACCTGTTCTCTCTGGGTGTATCTGATCATCTGATTCTCTGTTCACCCACTTTACTTACAACATTTTTTTTTTTTTTACCAGAGCACTGCTCAGCTCTGGCTTATGGTGGTGCAGGATTGAACCTGGGACTTTGGAGCCTCAGGTGTGAGAGTCTCTTTGCATAACCATTATGCTATCTATCCTCATCCCTTATACTTTTCCAATGCCTTCTTTTTTCTCCTTCCATTTTTTTCCAATGCTTTTCCAATACCTGGGCACTGAAGGAATGCCAGCAGAGGCAAACCTGCTGAGTGATTCATAAATCCAGAGCCTGTGCCATGAGCAGGGGAGCAGGAGGCTAGGAAGAAGGGGGATGCCATAGGGGAGCCAAGAGCAGCACCACTCAGAGTCTGATTGACTAGTCCCACCACTGACCTCAAGCTTAGGGATGGATGTGGACAAGAAGGAGAGTATGAGGCACTAATTATTCCCAGGATTCCCCTGGAATCCAAAGACTTGTAGCTTCATGAAAATGTAACATGTGGTAGTATACATGTTACAATTCTTAAAGACCTAGGTTTGAGCCCCCAGTTCCCACATGTGCTGCTGGGACCTCATGCTTTAGAATTCAATAGCTTATCTACTGCACCACCTCCTGGACCGCTATTTTGTTTGCTTTTTATTTATATATATACTTTTTGGATAGAGACAGAAATTGAGAGGAAAGAGGGAGTGGGGGGGGGGAGGGAGATGCACCTGCAGCATTGCTCTACTGCTCATGAAGCTTCCTCCCTGCAGGTAGGCACTGTAGAAATTGGTCAAGGAAATGCAGAGGCGATTAGAAAGTTCTATTTCCAAAGCCAGTGGAAGGCAAAGAACTGTCTTTGTTTCTTCTTCTTTTTTAAATATACTTTTGCTAGCCTTGAATGGTATATGTGAGCTGTCATGTTGCAATTAATCATTTAAAAGCTGAGTGAAGGTGCAGTGCAGTATGGTGGTGAAGAACACACTTATAAGAGTTATAGTTCTCCTCTTGGCATGATGGGTTGCTATTAAATGCTTTAACTTTAAGGGTTTTGTGACAACTAAATGAAAAGATCCAGATAAATTATTAAAAACCAGTGAGTTTTTTCCCCTAAGTTTTTTTTTTTAATATTTTATTATCTTTGTTTATTGGAGACAGCCAGAAATCCAGAGGCTAAGAGGGTGGAAGAAAGGGAGAGAGATACCTGTAACACTGCTTTCCCCCTGCAGGTGGGGACTAGGAGCTCGAACCTGGGTCCTTGCACATTGTAACATGTGCACTCAACTAGGCACACGACCACTCAGCCCCTACCCCAAATTTTATATATCAGCTTATTCAAACATCTCATTTGACCATTGAATAAGTCCCTTAGTAGTAGTCCAGGCTTGGTGCCTATGTGATCAATCCACTGCCTGGCAGTCATTTATTTTTTCCTTCTCCAACTCCCCTCTCCCCTTTTTTTGTTCTTGATAGAAACTGAGAAATTAAGAGGGAAGGGGGAGATAGATAGAGAGAGAGAGAGATAGAGAGAGAGAGAGAGAGAGAGACCTGTAGCGGTGCTTCATCACTTGTGATACTTTCCTTTCATAAAGCTTCCTCCTGCAGGTACAGTCCTCTAGATTCCACATAGGAATGAAGCCATCCAATAATTATATTTCATCTCCTTATTTCAGTATGCATAATCACCTCCAGTTCCAACCATTTTGTCTCAAAGAACACAAAGTTGACTTTTGATTGCATAGTAGTATTCCATGGAGTATGTATCCCATGACTTTTTTTTTTCCTGCCTCCAGGATTATTGCTGGGGCTCAGTGCCTGCACTATGAATCCACTGCTCCTGGAGGATATTTTTTCCCTTTTGATGCCCTTTTTTTTTTTTTTTATCATTATTGCGGTCATTATTATTGTTGTTATTGGTGTTGTTGTATAGGACAGAGAGAAATCAAAAGAGGGGGAAAGAAAGATAGACACTTGCAGACCTGTTTCACTGCTTGTGAAGTGACCCCCCTGCAGATGGGGAGCTGGTGGCTTGAACCAGGATCCTTATGCCAGTCCTTGTGCTTCGCGCCATGTGCACTCATCCGGCTACACTACTGCCCGGCCCCCTTTCCATAACTTCTTTAGCCAGTCATCTGTTGGTGGGCATTTAGGTTGTTTCCATCCATCCATCCTTCCTTCCTTCCTTCCTTCCTTCCTTCCTTCCTTCCTTCCTTCCTTTCTTTCTCTCTCTCTTTCTTTCTTTTTTTTTTTTTGTGTGTGAATAATGCAGCTATGAACTTAAGGGTGTATAAATTAGTATTTCAGTGTCCCTTTGATAATTTCCCAAGAATGGTATTGCTGGATCATAAGGTAATTCCATTTTTATTTGTTTGAGGACTCTGCATTTAGTCTTCGAAAGGGATTATGCCAGATTGCATTCCCACCAGCAGTGTAACAGAGTTCCCTTTCTCTCCACAATCTCTCTAGCACCTGCCATTTTCTGTTTTGTTGATGTAGACCATCTGATTTCCTCTTAAACCTGAATAGAAAGTTCACTTCTTCTTTGCTGCACTGCAGAGATAACAACTGTTGATCCTCTTTCATTACTGTCCAGGCTCTGTGATTAGAGTTCACCCAGGGAGAGAGCTCGCCTGCCTTCTCTTCCCAGTTGTAAGCAGCCACAGTGAGACCCTGGGATTTATGATCACAGTATCTTCTATGGAACATACTTCTCATCTTTGTCTTCTAAGACCTGCCAGCTTTCCTGAGATATAATTCATAGAACATACAATCCATTCATTTGAAGTGTATATTTCAGTAGTTTTTAAGAATTCTGTGCTTTGTGTAACTACCACTGTCACCAATTTAATGAATATTTTTATTACCCTAAAAAGTAATCATAAACCCTTTAGCAGTCAGTTTCTTTTACCTCTTACTACCCACTCCCACCTTCAGCCCTAACCCCAATCTTTCTTGTCTCTACAGACTTGCCTATTCTGGGTATTTCTTATAACTGGCACCATACAATATATGATCTTTTGTGACTGGCTTATTTTACTTAGCACAATATTTTCCATGTTGATCATTACTGTAGTTTGTAGCAGTACTTAATCTTTTCTGTGGCTGAATGATGTTCTGTTTCAGTAGTATAGCCAATTTTGTTTGTCCATTTCTCAGTCAATGAACGTTTGGATTTTCACTTTTTGGGGGGCAATTTTGAATAATACTCTTATAAATATTTGTGTACAATGTTTTGTGTGAACCATGTTTTCACTCGTGGGTATAACATAGGAGTGCAGTTGGTGGGTCAGATGCCAACTCTATGTTATTATGAACTGCTGGATTATTTTCTAAAGTGGTTGCACCATTTTACCTGTGGTTTATGAAGACTGCAGTCTTTCTGAATTATTTTTTAATATCTTTATTTTATTTTTTTATTATCTCTTTATTGGCCAGAAACAGCTGGAAATCGAGAGGGAAGGGGGTAACAGAGAGGGATAGAAACAGACACCGGCAACACTGCTTCACCACTTGCAAAGCTTTCCCCCTGCAGGCGGGGACCGAGGCTTGAACCTGGGTCCTTGTGTATTTTAACATGTGTGCTCAACCAGGTGCACCACCACCCAGCCTCATCTTTCTGAATTCTTTTTAATTTCTGACTTTTTTAAAAAATTTATTTATTTAAAAAAGGAGACATTAACAAAACCATAGGCTAGGAGAGGTACAACTCCACACAGTTCCCACCACCAGATCTCATATCCTATCCCCTCCCCTGATAGCTTTCCCACACTTTAACCCTCTGGGAGTATGGACCCAAGGTCATTGTGGGATGCAGAAGGTGAAAGAAGGTCTGGCTTCTATAGTTGCTTCCCGGCTGAACATGGGTGTTGACTGGTTGATCCATACTCGCAGCCTGTCCCTCTCTTTCCCTAGTAGGGCAGGGCTCTGGGGAAGCGGAGCTCCAGGATACATTGGTGGGGTCACCTCTCCAGGGAAGTCTGGTCGGCATCATGCTGGCATCTGAAACCTGGTGGCTGAAAAGAGAGTTAATATACAAAGCCAAACAAATTGTTGAACAATCTTTCTGAATTCTTACCAATAAGTGTAACTGTTTAGCATTTTTAGTCTAGTGAGTATGTAATTGTGGTTTTGATTTTCAGTTACCTGTTGGCTAATAATACTGAACATCATTTCACTTAGTCAATGTTCCTTAGACAAATGTGTATTCAGGTACTTGGCCCATTGAAAACATTTTTCAATGTGTTTTCATTATTGAGTTGTAAGAATTATTTGTTTTTTTTTTAATTTATTTCTTTATTGGGGAATTAATGTTTTTCATTCAACAGTAAATACAATAGTTTGTACATGCATAACATTCCCCAGTTTCCCATTTAACAATATAACCCCCACTATGTCATTTATCATCCTTCATGGACCTGTATTCTCCCCACCCACCCACCCCAGAGTCTTTTACTTGGGTGCAATACACCAATTCCATTTCAGGTTCTACTTGTGTTTTCTTTTCTGATCTTGTTTTTCAACTTCTGCCTGAGAGTGAGATCATCCTATACTCATCCTTCTGTTTCTGATTTATTTCACTCAACATGATTTTTTTCAAGGTCCATCCAAGATTGACTGAAAACAGTGAAGTCACCATTTTTTACAGCTGAGTAGTATTCCATTGTGTATATATACCACAACTTGCTCAGCCACTCATCTGTTGTTGGACACCTGGGTTGCTTCCAGGTTTTGGCTATTACAAATTGTGCTGCCAAGAACATATGTGTACACAGATCTTTTTGGATGGATGTGTTGGGTTCCTTAGGATATATCCCCAGGAGAGGAATTGCAGGGTCATAATGTACGTCCATTTCTAGCCTTCTGAGAGTTCTCCAGACTGTTTTCCACAGAGGCTGGACCAATTTACATTACCACCAGCAGAGCAAGAGGGTTCCTTTGACCCCACACCCTCTCCAGCATTTGCTGATGTTACCTTTTCTGATGTATGACATTCTCACAGGAGTGAGGTGATATCTCATTGTTGCATTTCTCTGACAATCAGAGACTTGGAGCATTTTTTCATGTGTTTCTTGGCCTTTTGGATCTCTTCTGTGGTGAATATTCTGTCCAAGTCCTCCCCCCATTTTTGGATGGGGTTATTTGTTGTCTTGTTGTTGAGTTTGACAAGCCCTTTATATATCTTGGTTATTAAACTCTTGTCTGATGTATGGTATGTAAAGATCTTCTCCCATTCTGTGAGGGGTCTCTTGGTTTGGGTAGTGGTTTCTTTTGCTGTGAAGAAGCTTTTTAATTTGATGTAGTCCCATAGGTTTATACTTGCCTTAGTCTTCTTTGTAATTGGATTCGTTTTACTGAAGATGTCTTTGAAATGTATGTGGAAAAGAGTTCTACCAATATTTTCCTCTAAGTATCTGATAGTTTGTGGTCTAACATCCAAGTCCTTGATCCACTTGGAATTTACTTTTGTATTTGGTGAAATACAGTGATTCAGTTTCATTCTTCTGCATACTTTAACCCATTGTTTCCAGCACCATTTGTTGAAGAGAGACTGCTTTCCCCATGTAATAGTCTGGGCCCTTTGTCAAAGATTAGATGTCCATAGGTGTGGGGCCTCATTTCTGGGCTCTCAATTCTATTCCACTGGTCAGTGTGTCTATTCATGTTCCAGTACCAAGCAGTTTTGATGACAATGGCCCTATAATACAGTTTGAAATCTGGGAGTGTGATGCCTCCAGTTCTGTTCTTTTTTCTCAAGATTGTTTTGGCAATTCTAGGTCTTTTCTGGTTCCAGATAAACATTTGTAGCATTTGTTCTATTCTCCTAAAAAAATGTGTTTGGATCTTGATGGGGATAGCATTAAATTTGTAGATGGCTCTGGGTAATATATTCATTTTGATGATGTTAATTCTACCAACTCATGAACATGGAATATCTTTCCACTTCTTTGTGTCTTTTTCAATTTCTTTGAGTAGTGACGCATAGTTTTCAGTATACAAGTCTTTCACTTCTTTGGTCAGGTTTACTCCTAGATATTTTATTGTTTTAGTTGCTATAGTAAAAGGAATTGATTTCTGGATTTCAATTTCTTCTAACTTAGTGTTTGCATGGAGGAATGCCACTGACTTTTGAATGTTAATTTTATAACCTGACACATTACTGTATTGCCTGATGATTTCCAAAGGCTTCTTGCTGTATTCCTTAGGTTTTTCTGTGTATACTATCATGTCATCTGCAAATAAGGAGAGTTTGACTTCTTCTCTTCCAATCTGTATCCCTTTAATTCCTTGCTCCTGCCTGATTGCTATGGCAAGAACTTCCAACACTATGTTAAATAGTAATGGTGATAGTGTCTAGTACCTGATCTGAGGGGAGATGCTTCCAGTTTTCACCATTGAGTATGATGTTCGCTGTAGGTTTGCTATATATAGACTCCACTATCTTCAGGAATTTTCCATCTATTCCCATTTTTTGTAGTGTTTTGATCATAAAGGGATGTTGTATTTTGTCAAAGGCTTTCTTTGCATCTATTGATATGACCATGTGGTTTTTGGTCTTGCTTTTGTTGATGTGGTGGATCACATTGATTGATTTACATATATTAAACCAACCTTGCATGCCTGGAATAAACCCCACTTGGTCATGATGAACAATCTTTTTGATATACTGCTGTATCCGGTTGGCTAGAATTTTGTTCAATATTTTCGCATCTATGTTCATCAGAGATATTGGTCTGTAGTTTTCTTTTTTGGTTGTGTCCCTGTCTGCTTTTGGTATCAGGGTGATGTTGGCTTCATAGAAGCTGGCAGGGAGTATTCCAGTGTCTTCCATCTTCTGGAAGACTTTTCAAAGTAGAGGTATTAGTTCTTCTTTGAAGGTTTTGTAGAATTCATTTGTAAAACCATCTGGTCCAGGACTTTTATTTTTGGGGAGATTTTTGATAACTGTTTCAATTTCATTAGCTGTGATGGGCCTGTTCATGTTATCCACTTCCTCTTTACTTAGTTTTGGAAGTTGGTAGGTATCTAGGAAATTGTCCATTTCTTCCAGGTTCTCTAGCTTGATGGCATAGGGTTGTTCATAGAAGCCTCTCATGATATGTTGAATTTCTGCGGTGTCTGTTGTGATATCTCCTCTTTCATTTACTATCCGATTTATTTGGGTCTTCTCCCTTTTTTTGTTTTGTGAGTCTGGCTAAAGGTTTGTCGATTTTGTTCAATGTTTCAAAGAACCAACATTTGCTTTCGTTGATCTTTTGCATGGTTTTCTTATTCTCAACGTTATTTATTTCTGCCCTAACTTTAGTGATTTCTGTCCTTCTGGGTGCTTTAGGGTTCCTTTGTTGTTCTTCTAGATCTTTAAGATGTGCAATCAGGCTGTTTATTTGTGCTTTTTCTTGTTTCCCAATGTGTGCTTGTATAGCTATGAACTTCCCTCTTAGGACTGCTTTAGCTGTGTCCCAAATATTTTGATAGCTTGTGTCTTCATTTTCATTGAACTCTCGAAATATTTTGATTTCTTCCTTGATTTCCTCTTTGACCCAGAAGCTGTTAAGAAGTGTACTGTTGAGCGTCCACATTTTGGCACTGTTACTAATCTTTTGTTGATTGTTAAGTGTTAGTTTAATTCCACTGTGGTTTGAGAAGATGCTTGGGATGATTTCAATGCTCTTAAATTTGCTGATGCTGTCTTTGTGGCCTAATATATGGTCTATCCTTGAGAATGACCCATGTGGATTTGAGTAAAATGTGTTTCAGTTTCTTGGGATGAATGACTTTGAAAATGTCCAAAAGTTCTAGTTTATCTGTCTCTTCATTTAACTCCCTTATGTCTTTATTGATTTTCTGCCTGGATGATCTGTCAGGTTGAGAGAGTGGGGTGTTGAAGTCCCCTACTATGATTGTGTTACTGTTAATATATTGCTGTAGCTCTTTCAGTAGACATTTGATGTATTTAGATGGCTTCTCATTGGGTGCATAGATGTTAATAATTGTTAAGTCCTCTTGATTGACTGATCCTCTGAGAATTAAGTGGTGTCCATTCCTATCTTTTTTAATCTTATCTATTTTAAAGTCTATCATGTCAGATATGAGAATAGCTGTTCCTGCCCTTTTTTGTGGGCCATTGGCTTGAATGATAGTTTTCTATCCTTTCACTTTAAGTCTGTGTTTGTCTTGTTGAGTTAGGTGGGTTTCCTGTAGACAGCATATTGTTGGGTTGTGCTTTCTGATCCATCTTCCTACTCTGTGTCTTTTAATAGGTGAATTCAGGCCACTGACATTTATTGATATCAAAGATCGAAGATATTTTAATGCCATTCTTGTAGAGTTTTAGAGTGTTTTGATATATGTCCTATTTGTGGTGGTCTGGTTGTTTATAGGAGACCTTTCAGAACTTCTCTCAGGGCAGGCTTGGTGATGGTTGCTTCCTTCAACTGTTGCTTGTCTGAGAAGGTTTTGATGCCTCCATCTAGTCTGAATAACAGTCTATCAGGATATAGTATTCTTGGCTGAAAGCCTTTCTCATTGAGCACTCAATATATATCTTGCCATTCTCTCTGGCCTGTAGTGTTTGTATGGAGAAGTCTGCTGCTAATCTTAGGGGTTTTCCTTTGTAGCTGACTCTTTTTTTTTTTCTTGCAGCCTTCAGGATGCTTTCTTTATCCTTATTCCTTTTCATTCTAAGTATGACATGTCTTGGTGTCTTTAGGTCTGGGTTAATTCTGTTTGGGACCCTCCGGGCTTCTTGAATCTTTATGTCTTTGATGTTGTCTAGACTAGAAAAGTTTCCGCTATTATGGCCTGGAAAATGCTTTCTTCCTCTCCTTCTCTTTCTTCCTCTGTTATGCCAATAATGCATATATTGTTTCTTTTGAAGTCATCCCATAGGACTCTGTTGTTGTTTTCAGCATCTCTTAATCTCTTTTTGAGATCTCTTACTTCTTTTTTAGTTGTCTCTAATTCATCCTCAATCTTGCTAATTCTGTCTTCAGCCTCATAGATTCTATTCTCTCTACCCTCTACTGTTTTCTGGAGTTCATCTATTTTGTTGCCCTGCTCTGATACTGTTTTAGCTTGTTCAGCTAGTTGCCTTCTTAGCTCAGTGATTTCAGCTTTCAGCTCTCTAATAACCATGAGATAATTAGTATTTTCTTCCATATTCTCATTTGTTGTTCCTGCATTTCTGATTACAATTTTTTCAGTTCTTTACTCACTCCTGTTATTATTTCCTTAGCTAATGTTTAGATGTTGAACTCGTTATTTTGTGCTTCATCCTCTGGAGGACTTTTAGCTGGACTCTTGTCCTGGTTCGTTTCTCCAATATTTTTTCTTGTTGTTTTAACCATTTTATATATTATGTTATGAGTTCCCTTTATCAGTAATTTTCAAATTATTGTTCACTATTGCCTGGATTGACTTGTGTCTAAGTAAGTTAATTAAAGGGTTCACAGTGGTGGAAGTTAACAGTTGTTTCAATCCCTGAGTTGGAGCTCAGTGGCTTAAAAGCCTTTTTTTTTTTTCTTCCCTGTAGGCTATGGGAGCCTGAGGGCTTTTAAACTATCAATAGGCTTCTTAGCTTAATCACTGACTCCTGACCAAGAGATAAAGCAGGGTGTGGCAGAGATAATCCAGTGGTTATGCAAAGAGACTTTCACAGCCCCTCAGCTATTCCACTGAGGTATAGGTCTTCTCCTGAGTTTCCTGGTTAGATCTCTGTCCCCTGGTGTCCCTCCCTGTCGCTGCTCCAGATTCTGAGGGTAGTAGCAATGGAGACTCAGAGTTGCACTTGGTGAGTCTCTGGGGAGTCGGCTCCTCCCTTAAGCTGACCCCTTGTTGGTGGAGCAGACTGGAGGTGGTGTCTCAACTGATAAACTGCTGAACTGTTAGCAGTCACTCAATCTCTCCTTAGGCTCCTCTCTCCTCTCTGTCACCAGCCACACGTGTTTGTACTCACTGGTGATTTACTGGGTTCCTGTGGTCATTCTAGTCCTGTCTTGTTTCGGTCCCGGGTGGTCTCCTTTGGTATTCCTAGTTGATCCAGGAGAGGAGAGGTGAGGAGAGGAGAGAAAGCAATCTGCTGCTCGTAGCTCCGCCTCCGGAAGTCTAAATCGAATTCTTTGCATATACTAAATATGAGTTCATTTTCAGATATGCAGTTCAGAGGGGTTTGCTACAGGTCTCTGCTTTCTTATCTTTTGTATGATTTGGGGGATTGTACCCAGGACCTCCCTTACTGATGCCCTCTACCACTGAGTCACCCCAGTCCAGTTGCTTTGTTTTTAAAGACATGTTTTTAGAGTGACACCAGAACATAACTCCACCACCCAATTAGCTTCTTTGAAGTTGTTAAATGCTGCTGAGGATTGAGTCCAGGGCCTCACACTTTGTCATCTCCTAGCCCTGCTTTTCACTTTTTTAGGTGGTATCCTTTTTTTTTTTTTAAATAATAAAATAGAAATACTGACAAGATCATAGAATAAGAGGGGCACAGTTCCCACCACCAAAACTGTATCTCATCCCTCCCCTGATAGCTTTCCTATTCTGTATCCCTCTGGGAGTATGGACCCAGGGTAGAAGGTGGAAGGTCTGGCTTCTGTAGTTGCTTCCCCGCTGAACATGTGTGTTGACAGGTCGATCCATACTCCTAGCTTGTCTCTCTCTTTCCCTAGTGGGGCAGTGCTCTGGGGAAGCTGGGCTCCAGGGCACATTGGTGGGGTCGTCTGCCCAGGGAAGTCTGATTGGCATCATGGTTACATCTGGAACCTGGTGGCTGAAAAAGAGTTAAGATACAAAGCAGAAGGAGTCGAGTGGTAGCGCAGTGGGTTAAGCGCAGGTGGTGCAAAGCGCAAGGACTGGCGTAAGTATCCTGGTTCGAGTCCCTAGCTCCCCACCTGCAGGGGGTTCACTTCACAAGTGGTGAAGCAGGTCTGCAGGTGTCTTTCTCTTTCCCTCTCTGTCTTCCCCTCCCCTCTCCATTTCTCTCTGTTCTATCCAACAACAATGACATCAATAACAACAACAAAAACTAAAACAATAAAACAACAAGGGTGACAAAAGTGAATAAATAAATATTTTTTTAAATCTTTTTTAAAAAAGGTATAAAGCAGAACAAACTGTTGACTAATCATGAGCCTAAAGGCTGAAATATTGCAGATGAAGATTTGGGGTCTTCGTTTTGGAAAAAGCTAGTAGGTCTATTTTAGGTATGTTCTAATAGGCCCATGACTTTACTAGTTTTTGCCTATGCCTTATTACTTCTGATATACAGGTTAACCCAAGTTATTGTTTGGGGAGATGATGTCATGGGTGGAAAAAGGGCTAGAAAACTGGATCAGGGAAGAGAGTAGCTCCCAATTATGGGAAAAGTGTATACATATTTTGTTGACTGTAAACCCCATCATTCTGATCTGGGGCCCATATTTTTTTTTTTTTGGGTGGGGGAAAATACAGAGAGAGAATCACTAGAGCCCTCTTCACAAGTTTATGTAATGCCAAGGATCAAACTCAGGCTCCCATGCATATAAAGCATGTATTCTATTGCTGAGTCACCTCCCAGACATCTTTCTTTAAAAATATTTATTTATTCCCTTTTGTTTATTCATTTATTCTCTTTTGTCCTCCCTGACATCTTAACACAATATATATTTTAACTAATTTAAAAATATTTTATTTGTGTGCTCATTTATTTATTGGATAGAAACAGAAATTGAGAGGGAAAGGGAAACAGAGGGAGACAGACAGGGACACCTGCAGCAGTTTCACCACGTGTGAAGCTTCCGGTCTGCAGATGGAGACTGGGTGGGGGCTTGAACACATTGTAACCTGTGCTCAAGCAGGTGCGACACCACTCAGCTCTGAGTGCAGTAAAATTTGAATCCCAACTTGCATATTTCCCTTTCTTATTAACTCTTTGGATTTGGTTTACTGCATAGACCTGCCTTCACTGCTGTTTTCTTCGTACCTAGAGTAATGGCATTATTTGTGGTCTGAAAGATTGCTAGCTAAGAACCACTGGGAAAATGGTAAGATAGAACAAATGCATGCAAATTGTTTTGTTAGTGTCCTAGGAAGTATCCTGTGGGATATGATGTTATACCACTATAAAATCGACTATTTTAGGGTGGTGAGTTATGATAATGTTAACTCATTTTGACTGAAGGGAGTCTTGATTAGTTCAATGGAGAATTGCAGGGGGTCAGGCAGTGGCAAGCCTGGTTAAATGCACACATTACAGTGCACAAGGACCCCATTTCATGCCCCTGGTCCCCACCTGTAGGGAGGAAGATTCATGAGTGGATAGGAGGAGAGAGAGAGAGAGAACCAGAGCATCACTCTGGTGCATGTACTGCCAGGGATTGAACTCAGGACCTCATGCTTGAGAGTCCAGTGCTTTATCCACTGTTCCATTTCCCAGACTATGTAGGTTTAGCTTTTTAAAATTTTCATTATGGGAGTAATTTCAGAGACATATTTACTCCATGTGGAGTAGACAGAGTTTTATATGAGAGAGGAACCACAGCACCATTCCATTCCATGTGACACCAAGGATCAAACCAGGAGCTTTGAACATTAAGTCCTGTGCTCTACTAGTTGAGTTAGGTGAGCTATTCCTCTGGTCCCTGGAAGTTATTTTCTTTTTTTTTTTTTCTTTTCTTTCTTTTTTTTTCTTTTCTTTTTTTTTTTCTGTCTCCAGGGCTTAGTGCCTGCACTACGAATCCACTGCTTCTGGAGGCTATTTTTTTTTCACTTTTGTTGTGTTATCGTTGTTGTAGTTATTATTGTTGTTATTGACATCATTGTTGTTGGATAGGACAGAGAAATGGAGAGAGGAGGGGGAGAGAAAGATAGACACCTGCAGACCTGCTTCACTGCCCGTGAAGCGACCCCTCCCTGCAGGTAGGGAGCTGGGGGCTCGAACTGGGATCCTTCCGCCAGTCCTTGCACTTTGAGCCATGTGCGCTTAACCCGCTGCGCTACTGCCCAAGCCCCCCCCTGGAAGTTATTTTCACCCTGCTAGTTTTCACTGGTACTTCAAAATTTTTAGCATTTCACAAAGTCTTACATGGGAGACCTAACAGATTCTACCCTGAAGGTTTCTGACTCCTAAGTTCCCAGGTGGGGCCCTGTGCTTTTGCATTTCTGGCAAGTTCTCAGGTGGTAGTAATACTGTTGACTTAGGAATCAATTTGGGCTCCATAGGTCTCTTTCATAAATTGATGCTACTGGAGACAGTTCTAGTCATTAAGAAGCCACCTCATTTACCAACGGTGATGCATTTATTAATATATAAGAATCATCAAATCACATCTATGTCCGAGTATCCTTTTTGTGAATGGAGAGTCAAGCACATACATTTCACCTGTGATCCTTGTTGAGCTTGTGATTAGCAGGACAGGATGGGGAAGCATAGTATTGTCAAACCTATACTGCACCAGTTACTGTTGTTCTTCGCTGTTACTCTCAAGTTTAAATGCTCTCTCTCTCTCTAGAGAGAGTGTAGGTAGGTTGCCTGTAATGTCCAGCTAAGCAGGCAGATACCTCACAAGTCTAGGGCAGTCAGGTTAGTTTTAAATCAAGGTTTTCTTTTTGTAATTGTTGTTGCCTGGGCTTCAACACTTTGGGCAGACTTTTTCAGATAAGAAGAAAGATACAGAGATAATCAGAAGGAGAGAAACATACCATGTCCCAGAAGCTTCCTCTAGTTCAAAGGGAACTGGGTTTGACCTTGGGTTGCACACATGACAAAGCAGGCACCCTCCTGGTGAGGGGTCTTGCTGACCCCATGCTGCTCTTGATAGCTGCTAAAATTGTGTCATCGGGTAAATCCATACAGACTTACACAAGAGCCATCTGGCCTAGGCTAGCCCACCTCTTTAATGATCCTAAGAGATTGGATAGAAATTAGGACAGCTCCCCCATAGGACCTTGCCCTCAACTTGGATCAACAACAGTAGAGAATGTTCCATCCTCCGAAGGGAGGCTGGGTAACATACTGTATGCTACACCTGAGGAAGATGGGTCCCTGAAATTGGGGCAGCTTGGAATGTTCCTACTCGTGACCACAGAATGTGAGCTCAGATCTACAGGGATGCAGAGGTCACATAGGTTCCTAAGCTGAATATGGGCCCCACATCAGATCAAACTGATGGGGTTTACAGTCAAAATTATTTATACCCCTTCCCCATTATTAGGGAGCTACTCTCCCCTGATCCAGCTTTCTGGTCCTTTTTCCAGCCATGACATCATCTCTCCAGACAATAACAAGGATCCACCTGCATATCAGGTTTCAGGCTCAGGGGAAAAAAAACTAGTATAGTCATGGGCCCTTTGGAATATAACTAAAATATGCCTACTAGCTATCTACAAAACGAAGACCCCCAACTCTTCATCTGCACTATTCCAGCCTTTAGGTTCCTGGTTAGTCAACAATTTGTTTGGCTTTGTATGTTAACTCTCTTTTCAGCCACCAAGTTCCAGATGCTAGCATGATTCCAAAACCAGACTTCCCTGGACAGACAACCCCACCAATGTGTCCTGGAGCCCCGATTCCCCAGAGCCCCGCCCCACTAGGGACAGAGAGAGACAGGCTGGGAATATGGATCAACCTGTCAATGCCCATGTTCAGTGGGGAAGCAATTACAGATGCCAGACCTTACACCTTCTGCACCCCATAATGACCCATGGGTCCATACTCCCAGAGGGATAAAAAATAGGGAAGCTGTCAGTGAAGGGGATGGGATACAGAGTTCTGGTGGTAGGAATTGTTTGGAGTTGTACCCCTCTTATCCTATGGTTTTGTCAGTGTTTCCTTTTTATAAATAAAAAAAAAAAGGAAAAGAAAAGAAATGAGGACAGCTATAGTATCCCCCCCCCCCCCCGCTTTTTCAACCAGAGTACTACTCAGCTCTGGCTTATGATGAGCTGGGGATTTAACTTGGGGCCTCAGAGCCTCAGGCATGAACAGTCTTTTGCAGAATTATGCTATCTCTGTATCCCTAGAGATGATTTTAGATATTACTGGTCATCTCGGAAAGTCCTGGAAGAAGACATATGAAAATATTGATAGTGGTAATTTCTGGTGCTGGGATTACAGTTGTTTTCCTATTTTCCTCCCTGTGGGGCATGGGAATAGGTCTGTTTGTAGTTATAAATGACTGTAGAGAACTCTGATTTCATTTGGCCTTAAAGGCCATAAAACAGCATCTTAGAAGGGTCAAAAGGTAAGTGATGGGAGTGCAGTTTGTTCTTGTCTGCTCCAGTGACCACAGATGAGATATTGAAACTGGATAAAAAGCTTATTGAGCTCACATTGGACAACAATAGCTCCTCCAGGAAGTGAAAAGAAGCTTTAGGCTTGTCCAACCAGACTTTACTGGCTTTAAGTAACTTTTAAAATTTATTATTTTTAGATGCATTTATTTATTTGTTTGTTTATTTATTTATTATTAAAAAGACCATAAGATAATAGAGGTACAGTGCCCACCACCAGAGTTCCATATCCCATCCCCTCCCTTAAAAGCTTCCCTATTCTTTATCCCTCTGGGTGTATGGACCTACGATCATTATGGGATGCAGAAGGTGGAAGGTCTGGCATCTGTAATTGCTTCTTCGCCGGACATGGGTGTTGGCAGGTCGATCCATACTCCCTACCTGTTTCTGTCTTTCCCTAGTGGAAACCTGGCTCTGGATAGTTGGTTGACACATTCATTTTTACAAGAGAGAAGGAGAGGAGGAGATTGTGTGTGCATATGGAACAAAGAAACTAGAGCACTGCTCAGCTCTTGCCAGGGATTGAACCTGGGGCTGGCCTCTAAGGTCTCGGACATTATTGTTACTGCCTTTCATCTTGCACCATGAATGCCGGATTCCCAAAAGTCTGAGTATTGAGTGGACCAGCATGATGCTTAATTCCAATCTGAGTTTTTGTCCGACTTGCCAATGAAAGGCAAGCCCTATTCTGAGTTGTCATTGGTGGACACCCTCAGAAAGATTTGACAGGAGGCTGGTGACATAGTCAAAGCAGTGTCTTGATTTGATCCAGAGTGAAAGATGCTTAGCTTAAAAAAGGCTTTCTTCTGAAAGAAGGTTTTAGAGTCCTGTTAAAGAGCACTTGCTTTGTTTTGTATAAGAGGAACACTGTTTTGTGAATGCACCATGCACACCACACCGGTACAACTTGTATTACATACACCATGCTTTGTGGGCTAATCCCTCAGTATTCCATCAAGGAAAATGGAAGGACATCTGAGCATGCTCCATGAGCCCCCAGGCATACTGTCCTAGAGAGAGCCAGCCATCCCACCCAACCTCAGGTTCTTCATTGATTGGTTGAAGGAGAGCTAAAACATGGAGGAAATTGGAATCAGCTGGCAGCTTCCTTTTTTGAGGATTTTTAAGCAGGTTGCATGAAGATGGGATAATGTCTTAAAAACCAAGAATTAGGGGAGTCGGGCAGTAGCACAGTGAGCTAAGTGCCCTTGGTGCAAAGCGCAAGGACCAGCTTAAGGATCCTGGTTCAATTCCACGGCTCCCCACCTGCAGGGGAATTGCTTCACAGGTGGTGAAGCAGGTCTTCAGGTGTCTATCTTTCTCTCTCCCTCTCTGTCTTCCCCTCCTCTCTCCATTTCTCTCTATCCTGTTTAACAACAATGACATCAATAACTACAACAACAATGAAAAACAACAAGGGCAACAAAAGGAACAATAAATAAATAAAAATAAAAACAAAACAATTGTAGGAGAGCTGCAGATCATGATGAATAATCTCTTTCATATGGATTTCACATCATTGCCAAGCACTGCCATTTGTATTGCTGAACTTGAAAGGGCTCTATGAAGTAGCTGTAGGAAAGATGATTTCCATTTCAAGTCCCATTCTATATATGGGGTAACTAAGGCCAGTGAAGATAGGTCACTTGCACAAGGTCACATAGCTGGTCAGTGGCAGATGTGGGACTCAAGCTTATGTCCTTACTTTTTTTTGGTGCTAGTACTGAATCTACCTCATCATGGAAAATGCCATGAAAAATCAGAAGGGAAGGTATACAGTTAGGGTGAATGTGGATATGGGGCAGGGGAAGTATAGAAAGCAGGAAATACAACAGTGGCAGAGTGGCCTGGGAAGTGGCATAGTGGATAAAGCTTCTACCTTGAAAGCATGAGGTCCTGAGTTCAGCCCCTGGCACCACATTTGTCAGAATGATGCTCTGATTCCTTTGATAAATTAAAATGAATGTTGACGCTTGCTGGAACTTCTGGGGAATGGTTGCTTCTCTACTATTCTGCAAGCTACCGGATCTTTTCTTGAACCATATGGAGTGATGGTGCGAGGTCTAGAACAGGTACAACCATTTTGTAAATGTGAGAGGAGACCTGACAAGGGATTCCGTTGTGAATGAGGGCAATTTTGTGAAAGGCGACCAATGACCAACCCTGTGGGAGGCAGAGTAAAACACAAGAGGGAAATACAGAACCTTGCTGGTATCATTTAAGCCACTGGTTCAGGTTACATTCCTGAAGCCAGTCACACCTGGATTTTAGTCATGGGAACCAAAACATTCTCTATATGAGTTTCAGCAGGTTTGAGTGGTAGCATAGTTCCCACATAACAGATCACAGCCCAAAACTTGTCATTTCTCCTTCTTTATTTATTTGTTTTTTAAAGATTTTATTTATTTATTAATGAGAAAAAGAAAGAATCAGACATCATTCTGGTACATGTGCTGTTGGGGATTGAAAATCATGCTTGAGCGTCTAAAGCTGTATTCACTGTGCCACCTCCCAGAACACTCTCCCTCTTTATTTATATCCCAGAAAGGTATGGGAAAAACATTTTTTCTTCAGAGGAATTTCTGGTTGGTAATGTATGCTGGACAGCCATAGGTAGTCACTTGATTCATCACCAAAAATCCACCTTCTGTTGGTTCCCTTGCAACTAGAGATTATAACAACAACAACAAAACAAACAAGCAAACAAAGCCATTTCTTAGTCTCTTTTGAGTGTCCCTTTATGCATAAACCTTATTATGCTTTTACATATTCACCTGTGGTCCAGTTCAATGACCTATTAGTCTCTTAAGAACTCTGGCCTCTCATTCTCCCTTGAGCTAGTTACTGGCCATACGTAGATGGAGATTTCTGCTCTGTATTTTTTATACAAGACCTGGCAACCTGAATTCTAATTAAAAGTATTCTACTTCTCTGGACCTATTGGCTCTGCATGCTTTATGTGTACATGGGCTTGAACAAGCTAAGAATCATTTTGATTAAAAAGTGCAGGGAGCAGGGGCATCCTGGGGAAACAGTTCAGAGAAAGCAGCCTCCCTGGAGAACAGAGTGGCATAAAGATGGGCAGAAAAGACATCCTGGGGGAGGCAAAGCCAAGACAGTGACTTGGAGACAACACCTGGGCCACCAGGTTCCAGATTCTACCATGATGCCAACTGGACTTCCCTGGGCAGACGGCCCCACCATGGTGTCCTGGAGCCCCACTTCCCCAGAGCCCTGCCCCACTAGGGAAAAAGAGAGACAGGCTGGGAGTATGGATCGACCTGCCAATGCCCATGTTCAGCAGGGAAGCAATTACAGAAGCCAGACCTTCCACCTTCTGCCTCTCATAATGACCCTGGGTCCATACTCCCAGAGGGATAAAGAATAGGAAAGCTATCAGGAGAAGGGAGGGGATATGGAGTTCTGGTGGTGGGGATTGTGTGGAATTGTACCCCTCTTATCCTATGGTTTTGTCAGTGTTTCCTTTTTTACAAATAAAATTTTAAAAAAAGAAAAGAAAAGACATCCAGGGCTTTGGGAGAACAGCAGAGAACAACCCACACAGCATCCCCACAACTCTTTATATTAGACAGGGAAACAGGCACGGAGAGTGTAAAATCGTTTATACAGCTGTTAAGTGACAGAGAGGGGAGGCTTTTGGCTTCCAACACGTCCTGAGTGAGGAAAGCAGGATATACAGCACATTCACCCACACCGTCTCTGAGGTGCTCTGCAGGTAGCAGGCACCTGTGGGCGGAATGGCCAGTGAAACCAATGCTCTAAGTCGCCTCCCCTCCCCATTGCAGGTTGCTGTCCCCAACCTCAGCGAGGCCGTGCAGGATGCGGACCTGCTGGTGTTTGTCATTCCCCACCAGTTCATCCACAGAATCTGTGATGAGATCACTGGCAGAGTGCCCAAGAAAGCTCTGGGGATCACCCTGATTAAGGTAACCTGTATGCAGACTGTCGGGATAAGGCATCATTGACCAGCTTCACTTTTATTGGTTGAAGGTAGAAAACTGAAGGGGTGGGCAGTCGGGTGGTAGTGCAGCGGGTTAAGGGCATATGCCAAAAAGCACAAAGACCAGCGCAAGGATCCTGGTTCGATCCCCTGGCTCCCCACCCTGAGGGTGGTCACTTTACAAGTGGTGAAGCGGGTCAGCAGGTGTCTTATCTTTCTCTCCCCCCTCAGTCTTCCCCATCTTTCCTGATTTCTATCTGTCCTATCCAACAACAACAGCAATAATAATAATAATGATAACAACAACAACAATAAACAACAAGGTCAACAAAAGGGAAAAATGACCTCTAGGAGCAGTGGGTTCATAGTGCAGGCACCAAACCCCACCGATAACCCTGGAGGAAAAAAAACTGAAGGGGGAAGTTGTTGTGTCTGCTCTTTGGGGTTTTGCTTGATTTACTTTTGTGATGCCTGGAAAATAATTCAAAAAGCACACACTGGGAGCTTAGCATAGCTCAGATGGGGGCAGGGGTAGCTGCTTCCCCTGGTGAGCCTTGGGCTTCCCCAGTGAGCCTTGCTGTCATAGAGAACTTTCCACCCAGTGCCTGGATCCCAGCCTGCAGTGGAACCGCTAGAGGTTTGCATTTTGCATTTGCAGGGAAAGTGGGCATCACTAGTTTCCATTCCTGGATATACTTCAAAGAGTTAGTTTTTAAGCAGAAGTCTATCAGTGACCTCTAAAGTTTAGAGACAGAATTCAGGAAGATAGACTTAAATGTGTGTATGGAGGAGTCTCCTTGTATTTATTTTAACCTCTTAACTGGTTTAAATTTATGAATATGGGTCATAAGCCTGAGCCACTAGCATCAGCAGAACCTGTAACCTTGTTGTCAATAGAAATCATAAATATTTTCACTTCACATGCATACACACATATATTTAACTGTTCATGTAACATATATGTCAAATCACTGCCTGTTTTTGAAAGCCAATAAATGGGATGGTACTTTACACTTTTCACATCACTTTAGAATGGCTTCACTTATCTCATGGTATTATTATCTCTATGACTTGGAATTTTTGCTGTTAGACCTAGCATGACATTAAAAAAGTATATATACCCATCATGACATTTTTTAAAAATTTATTTATTTTTGAGAACAGGAGAGAGAAGCAAAGCATCACTCTGGAACATGTGTTATCAGGGATCAAACTCAGGATCTCATGTTTAGGGGTTTAACAAAGTATCTACTGCACTACCTCCTAGGCCACAAAACCTTTTTCTAATTAAAAAAATAGCACATATAACTATCACAAATTTTGTTTTTGTGACTTTTTTGCTATCTATATCTCAATGTCATTGTTTCCTGGGCAATCTTATATATTTTGTTTTATGTTTATGAAATGCCAAGAATGAATTCACAAACATCACCAGACTGTCAGGGGCAGAGTCTGCATTACCAAGGAAGAGTGTTTCAAGTCCCAGCTTGCAGTGGAAATCACTAGAAGTTTGCATTCACAGGGAAATTGATCCTCCCTAGTTTCTACTTCTGTTTCAGAATATTTATAAGCAACCCCAAAAGCCAATCAGTAATAAAAAAAGGGATAAATGAATTCTCCAGAGTAGTCAGCAGGAATGACTCAGAACATTCCTGGAGATGGTGGTGACTGTCACACAAAATGTTCATCAAAGGATGGTACGATTTCTTTTGGTACGATAGACTTTCAGAACACAGACATAAGAAATACATACATGACCAGGTTAAGTGCACATGGCGCAAAGCACAAGGACCAGCATAAGAATCCCGATTTGAGTCCCCGGCTCCCCACCTGCAAAGGAGTCGCTTCACAGGCAATGAAGCAGGTCTGCAGGTGTCTATCTTTCTCTCCCCCTCTCTGTCTTCCCCTCCTCTCTCTATTTTTGTCTGTCCCATCTAACAATGACGACATCAGTAACAATAACTACAACAACAATAAAAAGACAACAAGGGCAACAAAAGGGAAAATAAATAAAATTTAAAAAAGAGAAATACATACATGACATATGAAAAATGTTCAAGAAAAACAGGACACACAATGTTCAGGATAGTAGTTCACTGTGGTGGCAAGGGTTCACTGTGGTGGCAAGGGTGAAAGAGGAGGATGAATTTGGAGAGAGAGAGACTTGGGACTCAAGTGCTCATGGTCTGCTTTCTTACCCTGGGTGGTTACATTTTCACAAAAGGTACACGTACATGTGCTTTTCATTTTATTGTTACTTTTTTGGGGGGTGGGGTAGGCAGGGTTATTGCTGGAGCTCTGTGTCTGCAGGACTTCACCAACTCTTATGGCCATTTTTCCCCCTCTACATTTGAAAGACACAGAGAGAGAGAGAGAGAGAGAAGAGAGAAGGCAAAGCACAAACAGTAGAATCACTCCAGGGTTTGTGAAGCTTCCTCCTTGCAGATGTTCCATGTGATTGCCTGGGACTTGAACTTGGGTCCTTGCACATGGTAACATGCGCTTTACTGGATGACTCACCTGCCAACCAGCCTCGACTGATATTCTTAGATAGCACTTTTGCAGCATGGATGGTAACTCTTTTGACTAAGAGATCTTTTTCAAATTGTGCCATTATATGTCTGAACCTAAATTACTTTTAATAAACCGTCTCATGCTTCTTTTATTTGATGGTAGTTTCCCCCTAACTTTTATTTTCTTTTTTAAATTTCTTAATTGGGGAATTAATGTTTTACAGTACCCTCCCTAACTTTTCAAATTCCTTATAGGGCATAGACGAGGGGCCAGAGGGGCTGAAACTCATTTCCGACATCATCCGAGAGAAGATGGGCATTGACATCAGTGTGCTGATGGGAGCCAACATCGCCAGTGAGGTGGCTGCAGAGAAGTTCTGTGAAACCACCATTGGTGAGGGCTGGCTGGGGCTTCGGGAGCCTGGACCTGTGGTAGTTTAGTGTGTGTACTTCCTGCTGCTGGCATTTTGCAGTGGACTCTTCCTGCCACAGTAACATTCTTGAAGTGGATGTTGAGTCAGGTGGAGATTTCGTCGAAGAAGCCATTCTGTGAAGTTGAAGTATTTTTTTAAATACCCTCCAGTCTCAAAAGCCAAGGAGACTGCTTTGAGCCTCTATAATCAAACAATGAGTTTTCTCTTACAGACTCAAAATTCAGGATTGCTAGTTCTAAGAGTCAGGGGGTACTTCCATTGGTGGGCACTCTCGTAAGACTTTTGAAACCTAGCTTTTCTTTACCTTTTGAAGATTTACTGATTTGTGTATCTGTGTATTTTTTTATTTACAGGGAATGAGAGGAGGAAGAGAGGACCAGAGCACCACTGAGCTTTAGCATAAGCCAGGGAACTGAACTTACCATATCTGGGGCCTCAGGCATGCAACTTGATGCTCTAACAAAATGAGCAACCTTGTGGGCCTCTTCTTTACCTTTTTTTCCACCAGCTTTATCTGACCACCCACTGGATTCCAATTAGATCTAAAGATTAATGGGAAATGATCCCCACTTTTTTGGGTGGAGAGATGGAGGCTTAGAGATTAAGGTAGCTCTCCCAAGCACACACTGGTAAAACCGAACCCCAGTAAGGACTTAATTCCCATATATCCTAAAATAAAAAACACTGTTCCACTCCTACACAACATTGGGATTTGTGGTTGTGAAAACTTTTGCTTTTGCTTTTTTTTTTTTTTTTTTTTTTTTGGGGGGGGGGGTACCATAGCACTGCCCAGCTTTATGGTGGTGGTGCAGGGGATTGAATCTGGAACCTTGGAGCCTCCGGCATGAGTCTGTTTGCATAACCATTATGCTGTCCCCCTGTCCAACATTTTTGTTTCTTTTAGAAGGGACTTGGGAATTCTCCAGTGTCCAGGTACCATATTAAAGGACTCATATAAACGTAAGATTGTTATATTTGCAGGTGTCTTATGAAAGTCTGTTTACCATGACAGAACTTGCTTCCATCCTTGTCAAACACACTGCCAATGTGAATCATTACATCTTGGCAGCTTTGTGAAAGGCAGCTCTGAATGTGGTCAAGTTCTCTAATAAGGCTGGGGATGTGGCAAATTGTAGATACTGGTATTTAACATGCCTGCAAGTTAGAGAAAATTCTTTTTTCCCCTCCTTTACTTATTTTATTTATTTATTTATTTATTATTATCTTTATTTATTGGATAGAGACAGCCAGATATCAAGAGGGAAGGGGGTGATAGAGAGGGAGAGAGACAGAGAGATACCTACAGCATTGCTTCACCATTCACAGAGCTTTCCCTCTGCAGGTGGGGACTGGGGCCTCAAACCTGGGTCCTTAAGCATTGTAACATGTGTGCTCAACCAGGTGAACCACCACCTGGCCCTTCCTCCTTTATTTTATTTTATTTTATTTTATTTTATTTTATTTTATTTTATTTTATTTTATTTTCAGTGCTGTCAAGAGAACATAGGGCCTTATGCACTGATGAGCAGTCTCCTAGAGTGATTCACTAACAATCTCATGTGTCTGGGAACTGAAAACCTTTCTTTAAAGGTTTTATTTATTTGAGAAAGGAGAGAGAGAAGGAGAACCATAACATCACTCTGGTACATTTGCTACTGGGGATTGACACTTAGGAGCTCATGCTTGAGAGTCCGGTGCTTTATCCATTCATCATGCTGCCTCCTGGACCACAAAACTTTTCTTCTTTTTTTCTTTTTTGAGAAGTAATATTTTTCAGGAGGAGAGATACCACAAAAATTATAAAAAAAAAAAAAAAGTAAAATGCCCTTATCCTGTTGACATTTAGAAAGGTATTATGGACACAGGTTAAAAACAAACAAACAAAAAAAAACACCAATATGAGAAAGCATAAAAGTCGAATCAGCTTTGTGCTTGCTCATCTACCCCCTCTTCCTGAAGGGAGTCACTGGGAGAAGTTTAATAGCCCAGAAAAAAAAAATAGACACGTGTGTGTGAGTGTGTGTGTGTGTGTGTGTGTGTGTGTGTGTGTGTTATAGGTTTTATTATCTGCATTATAGGTTTTATTCTAGCCATCTGTGGTTTTAAGGTATCCTGTGAAATTATGTAATGGCTCTTTTTTTTTTTTTTTTTGTCAGAAACAGTTACCAAGTTGTACCAGTTGAGTCCTCTTTGCCAATAACCAATTGCCAACCCATTTTACCAGTTGGCTAGAAATGACTGGTTACCACAAGCATGCCAGTTATGACTTTTTTAAAAAAAACTACTGCTAGCACTGTTTGTTGTAGGCTAGCTTCCAGTTGGGTGCTTTTTCTTCTTTTTCCCTTTGTAAAGACACCAGTCCAAAGGAGCTAATCTCCCCTCTGGCTTATGTTGTTTACCCCCATGCATCCATTCCCCTGCTGTGCATGGCATGTGGCTGGCAAGAGTAACTGACTTAAATTAAATGCTGAAAGTAAGATAAAACACAGTGTGACGATTTTCGAAACTGTTTTCTAGAACCAGAATTTAATCAGGAGGAAATACCAGACAAGGGGGTTGGGCGGTGGCACACTGGGTTAAATGTATATAGTAGAAAACGCAACGATCCCTATTCGAGCCCCCCAGGTCACCACCTTCAGGTAGGATGCTTCACAAGCAGTGAAGCAGGTCTGCAGGTGTCTCTCTTTTTTCTCCTTCTCTATCTCCCTCTTCTCTTCAGTTTCTGTCTGTCCTATCCAACAACAACAAAATGGAAAAAAAAGGCCGCCAGGAGCAGTGGATTCATAGTGAAGCCCCTATCCCCAGCAATAATCCTGGAGGCAAAAAAAGAAAAGAAAAGAAATACCGGACAAGAACAAAGTGGCAAGTTACGGAACAACTGACCTGCACCTGGGAAAAAAATGTCAGTCAGTATCATGAAAGATAGTGAATGGGTAAGGGGTGTTTCCAGTTAGAGAAGACTCTAGAGGCAGGACCCTAATGTGAAGCTTGGAATCTGGCATCTTAGGGTGTGGGAGATAAAGTTACCTTGCAAGACAACATTGGTGAGACCTGACTATGAATTGTTGCTTAGGAACTCTGTCACCATTTGATCATTTGAACTGTGGTCACCTCCATTTCCCTTCTTGACGACAATAGCAGCCAATTAATTTTTAATCATGTTAGGTTCAGGAATCTAAGCTCAACTGAGTCTTCTGTAGAATTAAAAATGCCATTGTTTTCAGAACGTTGTAAAAAATAACCAGCCTGGTGAGCTATGGTGCCCCCTAGTGGTAAGAGTTCCCTTCATTGTTTGAACTGACTTCACAGTCTCTAAGACTTCTTGAATACTGTCATCCACAAAGCTTTTTCAAAGCCGATTGTGTATCAGCTATAGTGCTAAATGTCATGAATGCCTAAGCTCCTTGTGGAACTTCTAAGTATACAAACAAAAACTATGGAATCATAGACTGAAATGAGACTTTGAAGGAGTCTTACTGAATAGTAACCTTCAAAACTGGTTTGCAAGAGAAGGGTGATCTTTTTTTTTAAAAAAATTTTATTATCTTTATTTGTTTGATAGCAACAACCAGATATCAAGAAGGAAGAGATAGTGAGGAAGAAAGACTGAGAGACATCAGTAGACCTGCTTCACCACTTGTGAAGCTTTCCCCCTGCAGGTGGGGACCAGGGGCTTGAACCCCAGTCCTTAGGCAATGTAACATGTAACACATGCGCTCAACCTGGTGCACCACTGCCCCAGCCCTGAGAAGGGTGATCTTTCTTTTTCTTTTTTAATTTTATTTATTTATTCCCTTTTGTTGCCCTTGATGTTTTATTGTTGTAGTTATTATTGTTATTGTCGTTGTTGGATAGGACAGAAAGAAATGGAGGGAGGAGGGGAAGACAGAGGGAGAGAGAAAGACACCTGCAGACCTGCTTCAGTGCTTGTGAAGCGACTCCCCTGCAGGTGAGGAGCCAGGAGCTCAGATACTTATGCCAGTCCTTGTGCTTTGCACCACATGCGCTTAACCCGCTGAACTATACCCCCCAACTCGCGAGAAGGGTGATCTTTCTTTTTTTTTTTTTAAATTTATTTCTTTATTGGGGAATTAATGTTTTACATTCAACAGTAAATACAATAGTTTGTACATGCATAACATTCCCCAGTTTCCCATTTAACAATACAACCCCCACTATGTCATTTAGAAGGGTGATCTTTCTGTCCCTCTTTCCTCTTTCCTACTCTCTCTCTCTCTCTCTCTCTCTCCCTCCCTCCCTCCCCCCCCCCTCTGTTGTGTGGGGAATTGAACCTGGAACTTTGGATCTTCGGGCATGAGAGTCTCTGCATAACCATTTTTTAATTAAGTTTTTTTTAATTTATTTCCTTTTGTTGCCTTTGTTGCTTTATTGTTGTAATTATTATTGTTGTCTGTCTTCGTTGTTGGATAGGACAGATAGACATGGAGAGAGGAGGGGAAGACAGAGAGGAGGAGAGAAAGATAGACACCTGCAGAATTACATCACCACTTGTGAAGCGACTCCCCTGCAGATGGGGAGCCGGGGCTCGAACCGGGATCCTTCCGCCGGTCCTTGTGCTTTGCGCCATGTGCGCTTAAGCCACTGAGCTACCGCCAGACTCCCTCTGCATAACCATTATGCTATCTATCCCTGCCCTCCTTTTCTTTTCTTTTCTTTTCTTTTCTTTTCTTTTCTTTTCTTTTCTTTTCTTTTTTCTTTTCCATTCCCTTCCCATCCCTTCTTTCCTCTCCTCTCCTCTCCTTTCCACCAGGTTTATTGCCTGCACAGATAATACATCACTCTCCCAGCAATTATTCCCCCCCCCTTTTTTTTTTACTCCTTGATTTGACAGGACAGAGAAATTGTGAGGGGAGAGGGAGATAGGGAGTAAGACAGAGAGACACCTGCAGTACTTGCTTCACCACTCGAGAAGGTTCTCCACTGCAGGTGGGAAGTGGAGCTTGAACCCAGGTCCTTGTGCATGGTAACATATTCACTTAATCAGGTGCACCTGCCATCTGGCCCACAGTTTTGTGTTTCATCTGAATTTGAAGCAGCCCTTCCACATCACTGGTGGCCAAGCTCTCTGTTTGTCACACCACTGCCTGTGACTAGGAATAATGTTATGGCCACCAGGGTTATTGTTACCTCTGTGACTCTATCTGGTGAGGTAAAGAGTGATGGCAGGGATGTGAAATGACAAGGTGGGGGCTTAGAGAAGGACAGCTTCCATGGTAGAGCACATAATCCTTGTGTGAAGAGAAGACTTCGGGTTTGCACTCAAGCACCACAGGAGCATCATACAAAGAAGATATTTCACAAGTAGTGAAGCTAGATAGTGGCGTCTCTTCCCCCTTGGTCTTACACCCTCTATCAGGAAAACAGAAAGAAAAACAGCATCTGGGTACCATTACACAAGTCTCAGTAAACCCCAGCAAAGCCTTGGCATGAAGGAAGGAAGAGTAAATAATTGTTAAAGAAAACACCCATTCTTGTACTCCTGGCAACCTCAGCTCTGTGGCTCACATCAAGGAAGGGTTGGTTTAACCTGTTCCTTCGCTTTAAAACTACAATTTTTAGATATCAAACAATAGAGAGATAGATAAAATATAATACCTACTGTAAAATACTAAATATTTTTCCTTTTTTTTGTTTTTGTTTTTTTTACCAGTGCACTACTCAGCTCTGGCTTGTGGTAGTGTGGGGGATTGAACCTGGGACTTTGGAGCCTCTTATGTTTTCATAACCATTATGCTATCTACCCCCCCCCCCAAACATTTTTTCTTAAAAAAAAATGGTCTATCGATTGGCATGAAGAAGAGAATTAATGCATCACGGGGCCAGGTGGTGCACTATGCTACAGTGCACAAGGACCCAGGTTCAAGCCTCTGGTCCCCACCTGCAAAGGAAAAGCTTTGCAAGTGGTGAAGCAGGACTGCATGTCTCTCTTTCTCTCTATCTCCCCCTTCCCTCTCAACTACTATCTGTCTGTATCCAATAAATAAATAAAGATAATTTTTTAAAAGATTAAAAAAGAAAAAGAGAGAACTAGAGCATCACTATGGCACATGTGATGTTGGAGATCGAATCCAGGACCTCATGTTTTTAAGTCCAGCAAGTCAGTCTACTGAACCACCTCCCAGGCTGCTAAACAGACATTATAAATGATGTAGAATGCATGTCACTGAAAATTATTTGTGTCATAAAGTGAGAAAGCAGACTATAAAAATCACATACCTTTTTCTGCCTCCAGACTTATCACTGGGGCTCGGTGGCTGCACTATGAATCCACTGCTCCTGGAGGCCATTTTTTTTCCATTTTGTTGCCCTTATTGTTATTGTTGATGTCAATGTTGTTGGATAGGACAGAAAGGAATTGAGAGATATGGGGAAGACAGAGAAGGAGAGAGGAAGATAGGCACCTGCAGACCTGCTTCACCGCTTGTAAAGTGACTCCCTGTAGGTGGGAAGCCGGGGCGGGTGTCGAAATGGGATCCATATGCTGGACCTTGTGCTTTGTACTATGTGCACTTAATTCGCTGCACTACCACCTAGCCCCCAAATCATACATGATTATCTGTGATGGGATCATGGAATATTTAAAAATTTTCTATTTTCTGTGAATTTTCGTTTTTTCTGTAGTGGATGTTATTTTTGTAATAAGAATCACCTTCAGTTGTTGTGAGATATGAGAATTAAGACTGGAGATGCTTATTAATTTTCTCTCCTCTAAC
Organism: Erinaceus europaeus; assembly: GCF_950295315.1. Classification (NCBI taxonomy): domain Eukaryota; kingdom Metazoa; phylum Chordata; class Mammalia; order Eulipotyphla; family Erinaceidae; genus Erinaceus; species Erinaceus europaeus. Next base: position 21,446,896 of record NC_080182.1, read on the forward strand.
CTTTCAACAGGCAGCAAAGTGATGGAGAATGGCCTTCTCTTCAAGGAGCTTCTACAGACTCCAAATTTCCGAATCACCGTGGTTGATGATGCCGACACTGTTGAACTTTGTGGTGCTCTGAAGGTAAAGTCAGCCTCATTCTTTCTGCTTCAGCAGAGGAGTTAATCAAGCAGGCTGCTGTTAGCATTATTTAATCTAATCCTGGAGAATAAGCTCTGTGTTCTCTGGAATTACTGCAGGGAAGAATAGTGAATTGAGAGCTTTGTTTCTCACTTCCTGCTTTGCTGCAGACTTTCCTGGGTGGTTTGAGTTCCTCTCTCTTTCCTGGTTTGCTCTTCTTTGTAAAAGTGGAGAGAATCATGGTGTTCTGCTCTTTGAAAAATGGGTAGCACTAATGTTTAGAAAATATCATGAGTAGCAAGATTAAGGTTCCCACGGGGGCAAAGTATCCTATTCACTCTTCCACATATCTGGAACAGAAAAAAAGAACTTATTTCCTCTATATTATGCCACTCTGCTTATTTCCTCTATATTATGCCACTCTGCTTGGTTGGTGGTGATTGTTGATGAAACAGAAAATAGTCTGCTATAGACAGGCTTTGCTAAAAAATAGTTCTATCTGTACCCATTAGGAAAAAGTAATATTAAAGAAGCAACTTCTGTTGGTTTAGAAAGAGAAAAGGATGTTTGTGCACTTGGGCATCTTACTTGTTCACCTCTGCATTTTTAAAAAGTTTTCTCAGCCCTTCGATTCACATCATGTCTTTTTTTTTAGCAATTTACAAAATTGCAAAATAACAGGGGGTACAATTCCACACTGTTCATCTCTGCCTTTTATGTATATTTATTTATTTTAAAGGTCTATTAATCAGTGACAGAGAGAACCAGAGCATCACTCTAGCACACACGAGACCAGGAATTAAACTCAGAACCTCGTGCTTACAACTCTAACACTGTATCCACTGCTTCACCTCCTGAGTTACTGTGTGCACTTATTTATTCAAGATTATTTTACTTATTCATATGACAAAAAGAATTTCACAGGAAATAAAAGGAAAGGCAAACAGCACTTCTTTGGTACCTGTAGTGCCAGGTATCAAACTAGGAACCTCAGGCAGGCAAATCTGATGCAGACTCTTCAGACACCACCTCTGCTTTGAAAGTCTTGATACTTCAGCTTGGCTTGAACTGGTGCAGTGGCTAGAGCATTGGTCTTGAAAGCATGAGGTCCTAAGTTTGATTCTCAGCGTTGCTTGTGCTAGAGGGATGCTCTGGTTCTGTCTCGTGTTAATATACACATAGACAAACAAATGAATAAATAAGTAAATAAATAATACTTTAAAAGAAAAGAAAAAAAAGCCTTGGTGTTGGTCTTTATTGATTCTAACTCCAGAAACAGCTTCCTGGGAATGGGGCTTTGATTTCTGGTCCTTCCTTGAAAGCAGAACTGCTTTAGTGGTGCTTTCTAGCAGTGAGGGGAAAACTCTCCCTAGGAATACCCCCATTGAGTCTTTCTGAGTAGCAAAAGTTGCTTTTCACAAATTGGAATACCTAGGGTGGAAATTTGACCATCTGGTAGTCTCTCTCCTTTGTCAGGTCAGAATTGCAAAAATCAAAAGTAATGGTCTGGGGTCCGGGTGGTGGCACACCTGGTAGAGTGCACGTTAAAATGCGCAAGGACCTCGGTTCAAGCCTCCAGTCCCCACCTGCTGGGGGAAAGCTTCACAAGTGGTGAAGCAGTGATGCAGGTGTCTCTCTGTTTCTCACCCTCTCTGTCCTTTCCTTCCCTCTCGATTTCTGACTGCCTCTATCCAATCAATAAAGATAATAATAATAAAAAAAAGTAGTGGTCTGAGTTGCCTGAGTTGCTCATTGGGCCCATGAACCTGAGGTTCTGAGTTCAGTCCCTGTTACGACATATGCTAGAGTGATGCTCTGGTTTTCTCTCTCTTTCTCTCTCTCTCTCTTTTTCTCTTTCTCTCCCCCCCATCTCCCTCTCATAAATAAATAAATGAAAAATAAATTAAAATTTGGATGCTAGGAGACCCAAGTCCAAATGATGTGGTTCTTTCTCTGATTTGTGCTTTTTTTCTTTCCCTCTAGGGTTATCTCTGGAGTGTAGTGCCAGCACTACAAAGCCACTGCTCTTGGTGACATTTTTTTCTGTTTTATTAGATAGAACAGAAAGAAATCGAGATGGGAGGGGAAGATAGGGAGAAAAAAGATAGACACTTGCAGACCTGCTTCACTGCTCGTGAAATGATCTCCCTGCAGGTGGGGAGCAGGGGCTCAAACCTGGATCCTTGTACTTCATATTATATGTGCTTAACCAGGTGCACCACTGCCTGGCCTGTATGTCCTTTTTAAATTGGAACTTAAAGTCACATCTAGAATAAATATAACGTGTGTGAGAGTTTGTCATCCCTACACAGTGAGAATTTAAAAACCTAAAGCCAGGTGGAGCCTTGGTCTCTGGAGCAGTGCACATTCCTGCTTCTTTGGGCTCATGTGGGGCATTCATCCAACTGCCTGCACGTTCTGTTTGTTACACATTGAAGATGCTGGCTTGGGCTGCTTTGCTTATTTTCACTGGTTGAGATTTTTATGTGTTTTTAATAGTCCTTCATTAAACTAATGACCACTTGACAGCAGGGGTACCATGAATTCCTAATTGCCCAGCAATGCTCCACTCTGCTCAAAGCCCTTTTTTTTTTTTTTTTTTTTTTGTAGTGGTGGATGGAGAAGCTGGTGATCCTGCCCAGAACAAAGGCCACTAGGGGAGAAAAAGATTCTAGATGAAGGGCTCTGGAAAGGCTTCTGCTAATGGGACCCCATGCTGGTCTGTGTCTGAACTTAGAATAGCTGTTCCTTTTTGGTGGCAGGAAGCCTGTAAGTGGACTTGTGCCTGCTGTCATCGCAGAAAGTGCTTTGTGGGTGACAGGGCCAGGTGGGGACCAATTACATGTATCATCTTTCTCCTGGCTGTCCTTTGAAACAGGATCAATCGTCAGCATTCCTGGCAGTATTCTACACAGCAGGGTACAGGAAAAAGAAAGGGAGGAAGGAAGGAAAGGAGCCAGGTTCTGGTACACTCAGTTGAGCACATCTTACCCTGAAGAAGGACCTGGGTTCAAGGCTCGGGTCCCCACCTACAGGGGAGAAGCTTCATGAGTGGTGAAGCAGTGCTGTAGATGTCTCTCATTCTTTCCCTCTCTCTGCCTCCCTCTTCTATCTCAGTTTCTCTCTGTCTCTAGTCACTAAATAAATAAAATATTTTAAAAGGAAAAGGAAAAAAGGACAAAGGCCACATGGCACCTGTCATTTAGGGCAGACTCTTCATCTCAATGGTCAACATTTAGTTGTGTAACAGTGTATAGCTACATGGGAGACTGGAAATAGTTGCTTCTTGTTTTGTTTTTGTCTTTCCAAGACTCAGGGCACTGATACTGTGGAATAAGATGAAAACAGATGAGGGTAATCCCATGTCTTGTATCACAGATCCTGCCATTTCTTTGTGCAGCTGTGAGGTTAAATATCCTTATTTGCTGAGTATGTAGCTCAAACCTCTCCAGGGTTTTGCTGTAATAAAATACACTGTATGGTTAAGCATATGTATTACCAAGCAGAAGGACCCAGGTTCAAAACCCTGCTCCCCACTTGCAGAGGAAATGCTTCACAAGTAGTGAAGCTGTGCTATGGGTGTCTGTCTTTCTCTCCCCTTCTATCTCCCCCTTCCTCGTTCAATTTCTCTCTGTCCTATCTAAAAAATATAAAAATAAAAATAAAGCACGCTGTGATCCACAGTCTTAGGCTTTATTCCTAGCCAGGGCCACTGCTATATGCCACCAGCTATTTGTGACTATTCATGTTTACACTGGAATTAATTAAAAACCTGAAAAGAAAATTTCAGTGTCTCACATCCTTGCACTTTGTGCCACGTGAACTTAACCCACTGTGCTACCACCCAACCCCCTGAAAATTTCAGTTTCTTTTTTTTTTAATTTATTTCTTTATTGGGGAATTAATGTTTTACATTCAAGAAAGTTTCAGTTTCTAACTCACAGCAGTACCATTTCAAAAAGGAATCAGTTATTTTTTTAATTATTATTATCTTTACTTATTGAATAGAAACAGCCAGGACTTGAGAGTGACCGGAGGACATAGAGATGCCTCTGCTTCTGGACACTGCTTCACCACTCATGAAGCTTTCCCCTTGCAGGTGGGAACTAGGGGCTTAAACCCTGGTCTTTGCACATTGTAACATATGTGCTCAACAAGGTGTGCCACCACCCGGCTTCAGGACTCAATTCTTTTTTGGGGGGGGCTAAGCAATACGTTTTTAATTATTCTTAGAAGCCATAGAAGGGTCACACAATTCACTCAACACACAGTCAACCCGATAATGGCTGTTCACAGGTAAGGGTCACGACGTGGTCACCATCCGCTGGGTTGCCGGACTGGAGGTCCTTCGTCCACTGGCGCAACCATATGAGCGAGGAGGACTCAATTCTTTAGTGAGCTTCAGTGGTTAGTAGCTACTCTTTTGGATCATCAAATATTAGACATGATATTATAGTGGAGGCAGCTTTTTATCAGGGTGCCCTGCTAAGTAGGTCAAGGATGGACTTGACCTCAGCCCTCTTAGACATCTTAGCCAGGCTGCCCGATACAGGACAGCCTGCAAGCCATCAGAGCTCACTTGCTGTGATGCAGACAGTGTCCACTTAGGTCAAATCCACTGAGAACTGGTCTCTGGAAGAGTTGCATGGAGAGTTGGGTTAAAAGAAAATGGTGGGGGCCAGGCAGTGGATCCCATAGTATTGTGTGCAAGGATCTGGGTTTGAATTGAGCCCTTTATGAGCAGTGAAACATTCTGCAGGTGTCTAACTTCCTCTCTCCCATTCTCCCCCTCCCCCAATTTCTCTTTTTCCTATCCAATAAAATTGGGGGGGGGGGGGTAAAAATGGCCACTGGGAGCAGTGGATTTGTAGTGGTGTCACTGAGCCCCAGCAATAAACTTGGTGGCAATAAAAGAGAGATGGAGGAAGGAAGGAAAGAAGGGAAATTAGTGACTGCACAAGGATCCAACTTCAAGCCCTTGGTACACACCTTCGAGGGTGGGGTTTACAGCGTGGTGGAGCGATGCTGCAGTTGTCTCTCTTTCTCCCTCTCTACCTCCCCATTCCTGTGTCTCTCACGTAAAAGATTTTTTTTAATAGTTAGAGACCACAGCATAACCTTCTTTTTTTTTTTTTTTTGGTGAGAATAAAGAAAAATGACTACCATAAGCCAGAGTTAAGGAGTACTCTGGTTAAAAATAACAATAATGAAATGAAGGCGGGGGAGAGAATATAATGGTTATGCAGCCAGAACTCAGCACGATGCTCTGGTCTCTGTCTTTTTCTCTGTACCTCTCTTTCATTAAAATGAAATAAATAAAATATTTTTGGGCAGAGGTAGATAGCATAGTGGTTATGTGAAGAGACTGTCATGCCTGAGGCTCCAAAGTTCCAAGTTCCCCCGCACCACCATAAGCCAGAGCAGTGCTCTGGTGTTTCTCTCTCTGAATCTCTCTCAAATATAAATAAAATACTTTCTAAAATCTTTAATATATTTTTTAAAATAATGAAATGAAAGAAAATGACGAAACTTGGGCTTCAGTGGGGCCATTTTTCCTAGATGGTGAGAGTTTTTTGCAAAATGTTTAGTTGTGTGTGTGTGTGTGTGTGTGTGTATCATGGCTATTCTCTTGTATATTCATGTGGAAGGACAAGAGTGGTAAGAGTGGAGCCCTGCACAACCCGCCTGATTCAGAATAGCAGCAATGGCCCTGCAGGGTGTGATGGCCTCTGAGTATGGCCGTTCCCAGGAAATGGGGCAGGGCTTCAGCTTGTCTGTCATCCGGAAATTACGGTATTTTTAGCCCCAGAATAGTTTAGAGCAGATTTAAATGCACAGTGGGTAATGATAACTTTCACAGCTGAGCAATCTCGGAGGACATCTGCTCGGATGCTATTGAAACACATTCTGAGGGGCTCCGTGTGTTTGTTCTCCTTTGACAAGGATAAGTGGTGGAGGGGAGAGAGTAAGGATTTCCAGATCCATCATAAGGTGATTAAATGGGGTTAGGGGCTGAACTCCTCTAAAAAGGAGGCGCTTACCCTACATTCATCTCCTGCTACCTGCCTGCCCTGCAGAGAAGGGATCACAGAGGGGCAAACAGTGATGGAAGCCATCAGACTGTGGGTACCCTCATTCCCTCCTCTCATGCAAAACAAGAAACGCTGCTTTGAAGCTCAGGGTTCATGCCTACAGATTCTGTTTGGAAGCTTCCAGTGACCAAGAGTTCATTCCTATCGACACCTATGTCGTCTAAATGAGCAAATCTGTTTCTCAGACTGAGCCTGGTTACATCAATGCAATTTGATGCATTTTCTCAGGAACTGTTTATCGGCCAGAGAAGGCGTTTTTCTCCCCCAACACATTCCATTTTTCATCTCCGCCCTCATAATTTAAAGACCTAATGTCTTAAGGCATTCTCTGTCATTAGTAAGACTTAATTTTTTTTTTTTAGGAAAAAAATTGCCTGGGTTATATTTTAATGTATTTCTCAAATGTTACCAACTAGCTTCATGCTTCAAGATCTTTCAAGGCACAGGGGCAAGGCAGTGGTGCACCTAGTTAATCACACACACTACAGTGTACCAGGACCTGGGTTCAAGCCCCTAGTCCCCACCTGTAGGGGGAGAGCTTCACAAATGGTGAAGCAGAGCTGCAGGTATCTCTCTTTCTCCTCCATCTCCCCTCTCAATTTCTTTCTTTGTCCAAAAAAAAAAAAAAAAAATTCTTAAGCCAAAAATCCATATGTAATCAATAGGTGTTGTGGAAAGGAAATGCTAGTATGTTTAGACCGAGTCAGAATACTTACATTTTATTTCACAGTGAGTGTTATTCTTGATGAAGAAGTTGGTAAAGTCAAAAGGCCAGGTTGCCCTGGGTTGGGTGTGCCACTAAAGTTCCAAATTGATGCCCCTTGTCCCATGCTACCACATAGGCATTACTCATCAGACATGGTTGATTGGTTCTACATATGACTTGTAGCCCAACTCAGATGCCACCTCCTCCATGCAGCCTTCCTTGCTGTATATCCCACCACTTGTCACCGTCTCTGCTCTCTCTTCCTTCTGTCTCATGATGTGCTTCATTGTCTCTTTTCCTCTGCTGCAATATTAAGTCCTTGAGAACTAACTCTGTGTCTGATTCTACCTTTGCATCTCTCCTTCAGGGGCTTCCTACCTCTCCAAGGCATTGTCCTGTCCTTCCAGGACCCCTTGTAGGATCTCCCACACTGTAAGCTCAGTATGTAGGTTGAGATGAAGTCAGATTTCTCAGCACCTCTATGGAATGCCACTTTCTTCCATGCACTATAATTATTTGTGCACAACATTTATTTTTGCTAGGCCAGGGGCCAACCAGCCTTTTTCTGTAAGGGCCAGATAGGCTGTGTTGTGGCTTCGTGGGGCTACTTGATCCCTGGCAATGACTGTGCTCTACACACAGCACAAAGGCAGTCAGAGACAGTATATAACTGACAGTAAGCATGTGCCCACGTGTGGTGCAGCGTTGTTTACAAAATCATGGCAGTTGGCCTTAGTTTGAGACGATCAAGTTCTGAAGAGGCAAGTCTGTTTGTGAGGGCATGCTGTGCATAGAACAAGGGCCCCAAACACACTCATCTTAGGGATTCCTAAATAAAACAAGCTTCTGAATATACTGTAGCCCCGGTGACCAGCAGCAGTTCCACTCGTGGGTATGTACCCAGTGAAGTGCCTGCACACGGCCACCACAACAGGCACCAGGGCATCCGAAGCCGTTGGGTCTGTAATGACTTCACCACTACCCAGGAGAAGAATGGAGATGTACACTGCACTACAGCCACACACGTGCAGTAATATGCAGAAATTGAACTAAATGTGTTGTCTGCAAAGTGAGCACTAAATATCACATATGTGATGCCAAACTGAGAAGCAAGGCACAAATTAATAGATAATGTTATAGTGCACAGAGACCTGGGCTTAATTAAGCCCTTGATCCCCATATGCAGGAGGGAGTTTTCATGAGTGGTGAAGCAGTACTGCAGGTGTCTCTCTTTCTCTCCCTATCTCCCCCATCCCTCCTGATTTCTGTCTGTATCCAATAAAAATAAGTAAAAAAAAAAAGAAGAGGAAGAAAGAAAGAAAGGAAAAGATAATGTATTTTTTTGTTGTTGACATCCAGTATAAAGAGGGGTAAAGTGAATCTGTGCTGTTGGGAGCTAAGAGAATACCTGTCCTTTGGAGGCCAGGGAGCACAAGGAACTGGAAGGGGGGCTGAAAGGACTTTCTGAGAACTGATTAGTTTTTTGAGCAGGCACTGGTTTTGTGGGCGTGTTTAGTTGGCAAATATCCATGAGGTTATGTGCTTAGGATTTGTGCTCTTTCCTGATTTATTGTTATAGATGAACAAAACATTGATTACAAAAAAAATACAGGATTGTGAAACAACCAATAAAGCACACAAGTTGTCATGTGCAAGGACCTGGGTTCAAGCCCTAGCTCCCCACCTGCAGGGAACTTCACAAGCAGCGGAAGAGGCTGCAGGTCTCCCTCCTGCCCATCCCCCCCATTTCTCTTTGTCTCTATCATAATAAATTTTTTTAATTTAATAGAAAGGCAAAATAATCTCTTAAGACCAGTATTTAACAGCATCTAGTCAGAGGAGGCTTGTGAATATAGTGACTGTTGTCATTGCCTCGCTGATGCTCAGCCTCTGTCTCCTGCTGGCTTTGGATCTGGGCTCTTTGACCCTTAAATAGAAACGTAGAATCAACAGGGTGTACGAGCTGAACCCAGGGTTGTGTGTGAGCCAGTGCATTTTCACAGGCAGTCTGTGTGCCTATCTAGTCCTAGTTCAATCTCTTGTGTCCCCACCTGCAGGAAAGGAGCTGAAAATCTCTCTCTCTCTCTCTCTCTCTCTCTCTCTTTCTCTCTCACTCCCTCCCTCTCTCTTTCCCTGTCTCCCATCCTCTATTAAAAAAGGGGGGGGGAGTTGGGCTGTAGCACAGCGGGTTAAGCGCAAGTGGCACAAAGCACAAGGACTGGTGCAAGGATCCCAGTTCAAGCCCCTGGCTCCCCACCTGCAGGGGAGTCGCTTCACAAGTGGTGAAGTAGGTCTGCAGGTGCCTGTCTTTCTCTCCCCTTCTCTGTCTTCCCCTCCTCTCTCCATTTCTCTCTGTCCTATCCAACAACATCAATAACAACAATAATAACTACAACAACAACAACAAGGGCAACAAAAGGAAATAAATAAATAAAATAAAATAAAGAGAAAAAAGAAAGGAAGAAAGAAAGAAAGAAAGGGAAATAAATCGAGGAAAAGTGGCTGCTGGGAGCAGTGAAGCCCTGTAGGTATCTAACCCCAGCAATAAATAACAGACTGGTGGCTGCTAGGGGTTAATGAAAGCATCCAAATTATATTCAACTTGCAATTATAAGTTATGGGAATGCAATATTCAACATGGGTACTGCAGTTAACAATACTTGATCATTTATTTGAAAGTTGCCAAGAGAGTAGAACTTGAAAGTTGTTATCACAAGGACTTGTGGCTCCCCTTCACAGAACATCGTGGCAGTGGGAGCCGGCTTCAGCGATGGCCTGTGCTGCGGAGACAACACCAAAGCTGCTGTCATCCGTCTGGGGCTCATGGAGATGATTGCTTTCGCCAGGATCTTCTGCAAGGGCCAGGTGTCCACAGCCACCTTCCTGGAGAGCTGCGGCGTAGCTGACCTCATCACCACCTGCTATGGGGGCCGGAACCGCAGGGTGGCTGAAGCATTTGCCAAAACGGGAAAGGTAACCCTGACCAGTCTACCCCAGCTGGGCCCCCTTCCCTTTGCTGGACTCCCCAGGGCTGGCTTGAGCTGCTCAGCCCAGCAGAAGCAGACATAAGCACTCGCTGTTTTCTGGGATCATTTTGGTGACTCATTGCTTCACCTAAGTCCTTCTTCCTTGGCCTGTAGATAAGGATTGCTGCTCCCCTCTCTGCCTCTCTAGTCTTCTTCCTTCTTTCCTTCCTTCCTTCCTTCCTTCCTTCCTTCCTTCCTTCCTTCCTTCCTTTTCTAAGACAGAGATTGAAAGGTATGGGAAGGATAGAGAAAGGGAGAAATACTCCTGCAGTGCCTCACCACTGATGAAGGTTCTCACCTGTAGGTGAGGACCAGGGACTTGAATTTGGATCCACCTGCTCATGATAACATGCACTCAACTAGATGTGCCATCACCCAACCCCTTAGCTTTCTCTTTCATCCTTTGCTTTTCAGACTATTGAAGAGCTGGAGAGGGAGATGCTGAATGGGCAGAAGCTCCAGGGACCGCAGACTTCTGCTGAAGTGTACCGCATCCTCAAGCAGAAGGGGCTGCTTGACAAGTAAGTCCCCCATTCATGGCCCCAGAGAAAGGCTCCTCATCCCATACCCGTGTGACCCAGCCCAGTGTGCGTGAGCACAACTGCCTGGCAAGTGTGCCTTGCCCTGCAAGTGCTCCCTGACCTGAACACATCTTTATGCAAAGTACACAACCAGTACACTTCCTGCTCAACTGCAGGAAGAAGGTTCTAAAAGAAGATAAAGTAGGAATTTGATATTTAAACTTGTCCTGCTAGGTGTTCAATATAAGAGAGAGAGGAAGAGATTTTATAAAGAGACATATCATCTCCATAAAATATCAACTAATTCAGGAAATTAGGAAGAACAAGTCATGCCAGACTTCTAATTCTAGAAGGTACTGTGTTAAGGTTTGGTGAACTGTACCTACTAGGCATGTGGACAGAAGGATGCAGCCAGCTTTTGCTGCCCATGTGGGCAGTTCACATAATAAAGGTGGGTTCAGGTCAGTTTGATCTGCCACCAGTCAAGGGAGGAAGCCCCAGGGCACCACAAAAGCTTCCCACCCTCTCTTAGGCCACTTCCTGTCCTAAAACCCTTCATCTTCCCTCTGACTCCAGATACCAAATACACCACCAAGTGCATCCTCCTGCAACAAATTCTCTGTACCCTTAATGCTTCTGTACTATTTCAAGGGAGCTGGGGAGCTGTTTTCATTCCTCCAGCTGGGCCTGAGCCAAAGGAGGGTTTGTCTGTCAGTCACTCCCTTTGTCCTCTTCAAATCATTGCAATGTCCACATCTCCCAGCCAGGCATCTTCACCTCAGGCTATACACAGCTCTTCTCTTTTCACCCAAGTGCATTGATCAACCTAGAGCTCCCTTTTCAGGGCTGAAAATGAGAGAGGACAGGGCATTTGTCTCCCTTCTGTAATTTACGTTTTATTTTTCTGAAATGGCTTTCAAAATCAGCCAGGCAGAGATGGAATTCATAAACAAGTCTCCAGAGGAGGAGAATTAACTTTAAATTGTGACTAAAAGGAAAACACCCCTGACATGCATGGTTTTCCTGATGTACTTAACAGCAGACAGTGATGGATTTGAATGTGGTCGGGCTGTGTTAAAGACCATTAAATATTTATCAAGAATTTGGTTTTAAAAGTACCTGGGTATTTGCTGATGCTGAGAAAGCCCCCGTCATAGCTTTACAGTGCTGTCTGTGTACTTCCAAGTGGTGCTTTTGATAGGATGCCACAGACTGACAATTTGGTGGGACAATGAGTCTGCATTCATCATTTAATTCCCAGCAGATGTGGACTGGACCTGGGATTCTGGGATCAGAACCTGACTGTCTTATAAAGCAGGTGTAATCAAGCAGGTCAAATTCAACTCTGAGCAGAAGCCTCTTCCCCTCAGTCATGTCCCATTTTCTGGCTTCTGACTTAAAATTGAACAGGCCGTGTGTATACTTAATGAGGTCATTACTGGATTGGAAGGACACCACTTGTCTCCCAGGCTGGAGTGTGTGTGTGTGTGTGTGTGGGGGGGGGGAATGTTTCCTGCCACTGGGCTATTTCTCAAAATGGCTACTCTCCCTGTACTTGATTTCCCTTTTTTAATTTCATTTCAGTTGCCACTATTCTGCCTTCCTCTGTTTATCTCTCCTATTGTTTCTTTTCTCCACTGCTACAAAGGGATCAGTGAACAGAAGGGCAGGTCCCATTTTCAGCTGTTCTGCGCCCACCTTTCTATGAACAAAAGAAACTGGTAGACCAGATGGACTGCCTTGTTTCCTTTGTTTTCAGTTCTAACTCTGAGGTCTCTGTTCTCAGAACAAAGTTCACCTCTTCAGGTTGGAGGCAGCCCTGTCCAGTACCAGCTTGATTTCTAACACTGTGTCCTATTACTCTGCATGACCTTCTTTAGTTAAAGCAAACCACTCTCAGCCCCAAATACTGTCATGCTCAGACTCCTTTGTGCATGTCCTCCTGCTCACGGGGCTGCTCCTTAGTGCTTTTTGAATCCTCGTCACCCTGCAGGCTGCTTGTACCTTTCCTCAGAGAAATCTTCTTCTATTTTCTCCTGTCACAAATAACTTGCCTGATTTTAACTTAGGCCAGTGATCAGAAATCTTTTTCTATTTAAAAAAAAAAAAAGCACATAGGGTCTGTCATATATTTCTCTTTCTTTTTTTACTGGGTAAAGGCAGAAATTGAGAGAGGAGGGGAGATAAAGGGAAAGAGGAGAGAGAGAGAGACCTGCAGCCCTGCTTCACCACTCATTAAGCTTTCCCCCTGCAAGTGGGGGCTAGAGGCTAGAACCTGGGTTCTTGTGCACTGTAATACAAGTGCTTAACCAGGAACACCACTGCCTGGCCTTCCTCTCTTTTCTTTCCTTTCTTTCTTTCTTTCTTTCTTTCTTTCTTTCTTTCTTTCTGCACTTTAAAAATGTGAGAATAATTCTTAACTTACAAGCACTGCAAAAACAGGTCACAGGACATGTTTTGGTTTCTAAGCTGAGGTTTGCTGATTGCTGGTGTAGTCACACTGCTCATGTCCTGTGGGCTTACTACATAAACATAGTTTTATTTATATTTATTCCTTTTTTTTTAGTGGCAAAGGCAGAAAGTCAAAGAGACCACAGCACCAAAACTCTCTTCAGTGTCATGGGGGCTGGGCTTGAACCTGGGTCAGGGATGGGTTTTTTTGTATTGAAATGGTGCAGCAGGGAGAGGAGTGGCAAAATAGCTCACTTGGGTCATGTGTGCAGCCCAGGGCCAAGCCTGGCCTGTTCTGGGGCTTGAAGGAAGCTTTAGTGCTGTAGTATCTCTCTCTCTCTCCCTACCTCTGTCTCTATCTAAAATAGCAGTAATAACATTTGTAGTAGGGGGATGATGCTTTGGGTTTAAAAGGAAAACAGTGAAGAATGAACCCTAAGCTTTACCCTAAACACCAGCAGCTTTAAAGTTCAGGTCTCAGTGCCGGTGTCTGATGGACTTGAGAGCCACATGTCGTTCTGTCCTGTGGTTTTCTTCACTAGAGGAGAGGTTTCTGCTTGTTTGTTGCAGTGATTATTGTTACTATTCTTATTATTACTTTACCAGGGCACTGCTCAGCTCTGGCTTATTTTTTTTTTTATTATTTTTTAAAATTTTATTTATTTATTCCCTTTTGTTGCCCTTGTTGTTTTATTGTTGTAGTTATTATTGTTGTTGCCGTTGTTGGATAGGACAGAGAGAAATGGAGAGAGGAGGGGAAGACAGAGAGGAGGAGAGAAAGACAGACACCTGCAGACCTGCTTCACCGCCTATGAAGCGACTCCCCTGCAGGTGGGGAGCCGGGGTTCGAACCGGGATCCTTCTGCCGGTCCTTGTGCTTTGCACCACCTGCGCTTAACCCGCTGCGCTACAGCCTGACTCCCCTCAGCTCTGGCTTATAATGGGAGTAGATTGACCTGGGATGTGGGAGCCTCAGGCTTGCAAGTCTTTTTTGCATAACTGTTATATTCTTCTCCCCAGCCCTGCACTGTTCATTTTTTTAAATCATCTCTTTCTGTTATTAGTGATTTAACAGTGGTTTATAAAAATATGCTCTTTTAAGGCTATCACTTGAAGTCTGTGCCTAGAGACTTTCTTTGGGGTGGGTGGGTATTGACAAATACCATTCATTATATTAGTTTTGGGCATATAACGTGATAATTTGTTGTTGATATGTTGCAAAATGATGACTACCATTAATCTAGATAACACCACTGCCCATAGTTAATTTTTTTCCTTGTGATGAGAACTTTGAAGATCTATTCTCTTAGCAACTTTCAAATATATGACCTAAGTATATTATTTTTATTTAATTTGTTTATAAAATAAAAAATAGAAAATATTGACAAAACCATAGGATAAGAGGGGTAAGATTCCACACATTTACCACCACCAGAGTTCCATATCCCATCCCCTCCACTGGAAGCTTTCCTATTCTTTACCTCTCTGGGAGTATGAACCCAGGATCATTATGGGGTGCAGAAGGTGGACAACCTGGCTTCTGTAATTGCTTCTCCGTTGGACATGGGTGTTGGCAAGTTAATCTATATTCCCAGACTATTTCTGTCTTTCCTTAGTGGGGCAGGGCTCTGGAAAGATGGGGTTCCAGGGTACATTTGTGAGATCATCTCCCCGGGGGAGTCAGGTTGGTATCATAGTATCATATGCAACTTGGTGTCTGAAAGAGCATTAAGATATAAAAACAGAACAAATTGTTTAATAATTAGGAACCTAAAGGCAAGAATATAGCAGATGAGGTTTGAAGTTTCCATTTTGGAAAAAGTTAGTAGGTCTATTTTAGGTATATTCCAAGGGGCCCGTGACTTTACTGTTTTACCTGAGCCTGACAGCTAACATGCAGGCGGGCCAAAGGTATTACCTGGGGAGATGGTGTCAGGGTTGGAAATAGGACTAGCAAGCTGGATCAGGGAAGAGAATAGCTCCCAAATCTGGGAAAAGTATCTAAATACTTTTAATTTTTTAATTTTAAAAATACAATTAACTGTAAGCCCCATTGTTGTATGCTTTACATTGGGTTGTTCTAGTTCTCCCCCGCCAAGAGAATTGGATCAGTCCAGTTAGTCGCGGGCCCACTTGGCCCCGCCCCAAGGAACCCCGAGAGAGTTCCAGAGTTCCAGAGTTCCAGAGTTGGAGAGTTAGAGAAAGTGCTTGGCGCCGCCGCGGGGGGAAAGAGGCAGCAGAGTTCTGTCTGGTGATTAGTTTGGTTTAGTTTATGAATCGTTGTTCCTTAATAAAGAAATACAGCTTCCCTGCCCAGCCGTATGTCTCTGGTCGTCTCTGTTACCCGCCCGTGAAGCTAGCTTGGCCAGCTAGAGCCTCCGAATTTTTAACAACAAATGGCGCCCACGTGGACCTGACCTGCGCATCTCTCAGATAAGTTAAGACAATTTGGCTACCTATGTACTATGGCCTTCTCTTCTGCTTGTGAAGAGATCTCCAAAGGCCTCTGCTCTTTCTTCACGAGACTGTTTTGCTGTTTCTGGAACATTTATCTCTGGACCACTCTGTGGTTTCCACTCGCTCGGGCAAACTCAGAACAGCCAGCGGGAATAGCCAGCGGGCGGGAGGCGAGGCGCGGAGCTGCTGTTTCCACCTGGTTAAACAGCCAGCCAGCCGGCTGCGCCCAGACAACCCCGCACACCGCGCCTGCAGCCCCACAGCCCGCAGGAGGCTGACGCCAGCACGCAGGAGCCCGATGCCACCACACAGGAGCCCGATGCCACCATACAGGAGCCCAATGCCACCACACAGGAGCCCGATGCCAGCACGCAAGAGCCCAATGCCAACACGCAGGAGCCCGATGCCACCACACAGGAGCCCAATGCCAGCACGCAGGCCAGCCCACAGGAGCCGGCTCTCCACCGCGTGGCACAGGGCACTGGACGCGTGATCCCTCCACGCTGCTCGGCCACTGCGAGCAGGGCAGCAGACATGACAGGGCCATGGGGCAGGGCCGCGGCGGCCTATCATGGCCGCCACCCTTGGGCACCTAGGCCCACGCCTTCTACAAAGCTGGCCCGCCCGCCCTCTTGCTATGAATTCTGGAATGATCCCGGACCTCCCGGACCCCCGGGCTCCTTGCCGAAACTGGACATCCTGGCAGAGATCCTTAGCTCCGGTCTGAAGGCAGACAAGCTGGAGTACACAGAGATTTGTACAGAGATTGCAACCTGCGATTCCTAGAAGTGAAGATGCCCAAGAGACCACCACTGGACAACGCACCCCCCCCCCCAACAACTAAGACAGTACATATTTAAATTCGTGTTTAAAATGACATGTCTTCGTAACCAAGGTTTCTCTCCTTGTGTATTAATGACCATGTTTATGTGTATGTTTAAAGTTTGGTAAACTAACTTTAAGGCTAAATTCTTACTAGTCAAAGTTAAATGAAAAACGTTTTCAACGTAATTCTCATAAAGATAAAATTAACTTACATTTAAAGTCTGAGGTAAAAATTAGTTAACAAGCAATATATTTTAACTAAGTTGGTCTAAACAAAAGGTTAAATAGACTTGTTGATATGTAAAACTCTCCATTACCTTCTCTATTAGAAATGGTAGATCGCACAATGGCTATGCTAATTATTCTCATGCCTGAGGTTTCCTTTCCTGTGCACACCTAGGGTGTGTCTCCATCTTGAATGGGTGTAACAAAAGGTTTTAAAGATGCTAATAACAAGTTTTATTTCATAGTAAGTAAATTGCAGCCAGCTGCCTTTGGGACTCTAGGCCGTTCCCCGCCCCCAAGCAAATGCCCGTTGAGGCAAGTACACCCCCCAGAGGCAAGAAATGTTTTTTTTTAAGCTGATAAAGTTTTGCCCACAGAGGCAAAAAAGGCCCCCTCAGGCCTTCCCTTGGCAGCACACTGGTTCTTGTTACTTGCTTGCATGTTTCTCCATGTTTGTGCCAGTTTCTTTTTTTTTAATTGCCTGTACGATATAGGTTTCTGTTCACCTCACACCCTTGATACTGTAGTCATTTAGTTAAAAAGAAAAGGGGGAATTGTTGTATGCTTTACATTGGGTTGTTCTAGTTCTCCCCCGCCAAGAGAATTGGATCAGTCCAGTTAGTCGCGGGCCCGATTGGCCCCGCCCCAAGGAACCCCGAGAGAGTTCCAGAGTTCCAGAGTTGGAGAGTTAGAGAAAGTGCTTGGCGCCGCAGCGGGGGGAAAGAAGCAGCAGAGTTCTGTCTGGTGATTAGTTTGGTTTAGTTTATGAATCGTTGTTCCTGAATAAAGAAATACAGCTTCCCTGCCCAGCCGTATGTCTCTGGTCATCTCTGTTACCTATGTGAAGCCCGTGAAGCTAGCCCGGCCAGCTGGAGCCTCCAAATTTTAACAACACCCCATCGATCTGGGGTCTGTATTCAGTGCAGGAACCTGTGTAACCTCTGGATCCCTGTAGGTCTGAGCTCACATTTTGTGATCGTAGCTAGGAGTGTTCTAGGCTGCATCCATTGTCAGACCCATCTTCCTCGAGTGGTCGAGGATTTTAGTTCAGCTTTCCTTCCGCGAATAAGGCAGTCCCTACCATTGTTGATCCACTTTGATGGCAAGATCCTGTAGGGGCCCACATAGGAGCCCATTATGTTATTCCTGGTGAGATGACCGGTGACAGTGGAGAGAGGGATCTATTAGAGTTCTAGAGTTCTGTGTGGGAATTCCAGGATTCCCTGACTAGGGCCCAGGGAGATGAGGTGGCCTGTTAGTTAGCGAAAGAGCCATCATTAAGGTCTGCTGTTCTCTTGCCCATATATATCCCTCTGTAGTCCTATTAACTGTAGTCTCATGCTGTATCTTACCCACTGGGACTTAGATTAGCATTGTAATCTTCGATCTTTTAACTGTTTTCACCAATCCCTGCTGCCACCAGTCTGTGTTATTTGTTTTTTTTTTTTCCACCAGAGTTAATACTAGGCTGTGTACTTAACTCCATGGTTCCTGGCAGCCACTTCCCTTCCCTCTCCTTTCTTTCTTCCTCTCTTTCTCCCTCCTCTATAAAGGATGGGAAATGGGGGCTGGGTGGTGGCACACTGGGTTAGGCACATATAGTATAAAGCGCAAGGACCCATGCAAGCATCCTGGTTCGAGTTCTGGCTCACCACCTGCAGGGAGGTCACTTCACACAGTGAAACGCAGGTCAGCAGGTATCTATCTTTCTCTCTCCCTCTCTATCTTCCCCTCCTCTCTCAATTTCTCTCTGTGCTATTTGAAAAAATGGCCGCAGGAGCAGTAGATTCATAGTGTAGGCACTGAGCCCCAGTGATAACCCTGGAGGCAAAAATAAATAAGTAAGTAAGTAAATGATGGGAGACGGAGAGAGACAGAAAGACACCTGCAGAGATGCTTCACCACTTGGGAAGCTTCCTCCACCCCTGTGGGTGGGGACTAATGGCAGGGTTAAGATTGTGGGGGGGGGCAGGCCGTAGGGCAGCGGGTTAAGCACACATGCGCGAAGTACAGGCACAGCGTAAGGATCCCAGTTTGAGCCCCCGCCTCCCCACCTACGGGGGTGGGGGTGCCGCTTCACAAGTGGTGAAGCAGGTTTGTAGATATCTGACTTTCTCTCCCCCTCTCTGTCTTCCCCATCTCTCTCTGCCCTATCCAACAACAACAACAGCAATAAGAACAATAACAATGACAACAACAAACAACAAGAGCAACAAAAAAGGGGAAAAAATAGCTTCCAGGAGCAGTGGATTTACAGTGCAGGCCCCAAGCCCCAGTAATAACCCTGGAGGCAAAAAAAAAAAAGATTGTGTGTGTCCCCCACCCCCCTGCCACCATTCCATATATGTGACAATATCTCTGTTCTTCACTGACCATTGTATGGAAGAAGCACAGCATATATTGGATTGTTGGAAAAGTCGTGATGTATTTTTCTGTGTTTTCCTTAGTAAAAATGCATCATAACTTTTCCAATAATCCAATATATGACCAAGCTCCTTCTGATAGATACTAAAGCTACCTGTGTTTTTCTGATATTAAATCATTAGCTTAATTATATTTCCTTGTACTTGCAGCTTTATGAATACACGGGAGTGTGAAGTGTTTGTCTTTGCTAAGACTGCCACATTAATAATGCCACAAATCACGTGACTTCTAAAACAGAAATTTACCTTTTACAGTTCCAGAGGATGGTAGTTAAGATCAAGCTGTCACAGTGTTAACATCTCCCATAGTCTCTCTTCTCAGCTTGAAAATGGTGTTCTTCTCCCTGTTTCTTCACATGTCTCTCTAAGAAACTGTTTTTAACCTGGTTACCTCCTTAACCATATTTCCCAGTACATGGGGCTAGGACTTCTTCATTGGATGCATTTGGGAGTAGGGTCAGAGTTTACTCACAGTGTTTTATGTTCCTTTGAGACCTGGGCCTTATTTAAAACACAACTCATCTTGCACTTTTTTGAAACATGACATATCTTAAAGTTCTCAGTGTTCATCAATGAGATGGATGGCTGACTGGTTTATGTTATTTTTTTTCCCCTCTACTTTATTGTCTTTTGTCCTTCTTAATCTATGACCTTATTTATAGGCCTTCCCAAGCCCTCTAATTGGTTTATGGCATTTAGAAATTCTCTGTCTGGTGCATATTTTATGCATGTGTCATACCACTGAGTCACCTCCCTGGCTCACTCTTTATTCTGTATAGTTTCACAAGAGGGAGAGACACCAATGCACTCCACCACCACCATCCATGGAGTTCCCCCAGGTACTGTCCATGTGGAGCTGGGGTTCAAACAGAGGGCCTCAGTCATGGTTAGGTGTTTGCTTTATGTGCTGAACCACCTCCCAGCCCTAACTTACAGCATTTTCAATTACAGAAAAAAGATGGGTAGTGTAGCCTAATATTTGAGTGTTAACACCAAAGTCAGAAACTCTAAGTCAGTTTTCTCACCTATAGAATGGAGATAATATTCCCTTTCTCATGTTTTGATTGTGAGGATTAAGGCAGTTAGTTGTTCCCACATCTCATTTGTCAACACCCCATCTGTATCTGAGCACCACAGCACCAGGACGGCTCCACAGATGATGGAGTGGTGTTGTGATGTCTGTCTCTCCCTATCTGAAATATAATGACTAAAAAAAGTCAGCCAAGGAGCTGTGAAAATCATACCTACATGAGACCCAGGTACTGCAATTAAATAATAATAATAATAATAGCCTTGAATAGTTGAAATATTTTTCTCAGATAGCAAGAATCTTGAGATGGAGATTATTGGTGTTAGTTCATTGCCTCTGAATTAGAACCTCAGCAGTTCTTTTAGCTTCCTCAAAGCCTGCAACAAGATGGCTGCAACAGTTCCCAGCATTACATACTCACCCAGTTACTCTCAGTAGCAGTGAACAAGAACAGTCTGGGGTAGCAGATTTTTCTACTTTATTTTATTTTATTGGAAGGTTAATGATTTACAGTATAGTCTTTAGTACATTGGCTGGCACAGCCTCTCATCTTCCCCTGATTGGTGTCTAGGAGACACACTGGACTCCAATGCTCCTTCATCCTGTCCCTTACTCTCCTTCCCCAGAGTCCTTTGCTTTGGTATAATACACTATACACAGTATAAGTTTCTCAAGGAGGGAAATTACTTCCTCTGAAGGAAGCCTTCTGCAACTCTAATATATCCTTCTGCAACTTTCAGTACAGTGAAAGACAGACTAGGTCAATGAGCATTTTGTATTTCCAACCTTATTAAGAGGAGAAGGGGACAAGGATGGCTTTGACACCATCAGTTGCCACCCTGCTTTGGGGACAAAATTGTTCTCATCTTAGTAACAGAAAAGACTAAACTATGGAAGGACATAGGAGGAAACAAGTTTCTAGGCTGTAACGCTCATTCCCAAGAGTCAATTTTACAGATACTGAGCACCATTCCCATGCATGGTGCCACACCCCCGGGATACAGAAGTAAGCAAAACAGCCTTCGGCTGTCAGCCTGAGCTCCTGATACAGGACTTAGTGGCCATCTTGTGGCTGCATTTATGAACTGTCACATACTGCATACATATCAAGTAACACAGTATATTTCACACAAGCATTGTTTAACACAACAGATCTGAGCACCAAGGTCCATTTTACAGATGAACAATTAGGATTAAAAGGAATGTGAAACTTGCCCAGTGTTAAAAGGCTGTGGAGGGGTGGGCTGTGTGCACCTGGTGGAGTAGCACTGGGGCCCAAATTCAAGCCCCCAGTCCTCACCTGCAGAGGGGGGAGCTTCAGGAGCAGTGAAGCAGTGCTGCAGGTGTCTCAGTTTCTTCATTTTTTAAAAAATATTTATTTATTTATTAATGAGAAAGATAGGAGGAGAGATAAAAAACCAGACATCTCTCTGACACATGTGCTGCTAGGGATCAAACTTAGGACCTCATGCTTGAGAGTCCAAAGTCTTATCACTGTACCACCACCCGGACCACAATATTTATTTATTTTTAATTTTAATTTTTTATTTATAAAAAGGAAACATTGACAAAATCATAGGATAAGAGGGATACAGCTTCACACAATTCCCACCACCAGATCTCTGTATCCCATCCCCTCCCCTGATAGCTTTCCTATTCTTTAACCCTCTGGGAGTATGGACCAAGGTCATTGTGGGATGCAGAAGGTGGAAGGTCTGACTTCTGTAATTGCTTCCCCGCTGAACATGGGCGTTGACTGGTTGATCCATACTCCCAGCCTGCCTCTCTCTTTCCCTAGTAGGGTGGGGCTCTGGGGAAGCGGAGCTCCAGGACACACTGGTGGGGTCGTCTGTCCAGGGAAGTCTGGTCGGCATCCTGCTAGCATCTGGAACCTGGTGGCTGAAAACAGAGTTAACATACAAAGCCAAACAAATCGCTGACCAATCATGGGCCTAAAGGCTGGAATAGCGCAGATGAAGAGTTGGGGTTCCTCCATTTTGTAGAGAGCTAGTAGGCATATTTTAGTTATAGTCCAAAGGGCCTGTGGCTTTACTAGTTTGTTGTTGTTGTTGTTATTGTTGTTGTTGCTGCTGCTGCTGCTGTTGTTGTTTTCTCCTGAGCCTGAAACCTGATATGCAGGTGGCTCCAAGTTATTGTCTTGGGAGATGATGTCATGGCTGGAAAAAGGACCAGAAAGCTGGATCAAGGAAGAGAGTAGCTCCCTGATATGGGAAAGGGGTATAAATATTGTTGACTGTAAACCACATCAATTTGATTTGGTCTGGGGCCCATATTCAGCTTAGAAGCCTATGTGACCTCTGCATCCCTGTAGATCTGAGCTCACATTCTGTGGTCATGAGTAGGAACATTTCAAGCTGCCCCAATATCAGAACCCATCTTCCCCAGGTGTAGCATAGAGTATGTTTGTTGTCCAGCCTCCTTTTGGAGGATGGAACATTGTTTCCCGTTGTTGATCCAAGTTGAGGGCAAGGCCCTACAGGGGACCCACAAAGGGGTCTATTGTGTTGTTCCTGCTAGGAATGACTGGTAACAGTGGAGAGAGGGATTTATTTGAGGTCTAGGCCCTAAATCATGTCTATATGGGAATCTCAGGACTCCCCGACTAGGGCCCCAGCTGATGGGGTGGCCTGTTAGTGACTAAAGAGTCATCATTAAAGTATGCCAGTCTCTTGCCCTTATTCAGCTCTTGCAGTCCTTGCTTTGCTAAGGTTAGCTTTGGAGTAAGAGAACTGTAATAGGAAGTAGGTGAGAAGGGTATCTACGTCTAATTAGATAGTGTTTCATTATGAACTTTATACTGACTATTGTGTACTTTTGCTTTCAGGTATATATTTTGGATACATGTGAATACGTGAACATGTATCCTAATTTATGGATACATGTGAACATATGCTCTATCTCATGGGACCTAGGTTTTGGGACTTTGTTAGGAAGTGAACCACCTGAAATGGAATTAGAGCCCTATCAAGGAAAGGTTTCACCTGAGTAATGAGGCTGAAGGGTTGACATTCCATGCCTGACGTCTCTGGACACAGTCTGAAGTGAAGCATGCTGAGGTGGTACTCCTTGCGTTGCTTAGGTTGGGATTGGCAGATGCAATACCATCTGGTATGAATTGAGAGAAGCATGCAGGAAAGTGAGCCCCACCCTAGAGGTTCCAGGACTGGAGGCAATAGAGGCTTTATAGAGGTAATGGGAAGTTCCTGTGGTCTTAGGGTTAGGAAGACAATAGTTATTGCTATAGTCACATTATTTGCCAATTGGGTTAACTTTGAAAAATCCCTTTGTTAGGATTTTCTGTATCATACACAACATCACCATAATTTATGTCCTTTGACATTATTTGTATATAGCTGTGCCACCGGTTGCTTCTGTTCTCCCTGGTCTAGGCTTTCAAGAGAGTCAAGGTATCAAAGACTCAGCCTATGTATTAAAAAGACTCAGTCTGTGCTTTAAAAAGTTTGAGACATACAATCAATTTTTCCCCTCTCATATTAATTAAATAGTGATTTATATGACTACAATTTAATAGGAGTGTACATAAACACCATTCCTACCACCAAAGGACTGTGTCCCATCCCACCCACCCCCATCCCCTGCTGCCCTGGGAAGCCGAAGATCCACCCTCACCCTCACCCCAGGTTCAGTCAAATCCTGCTTTTAGTTTCCCATTCTGTTCTTTTTTCTCAACTTCTGTTTATGAGTGGGATCATCCCATACTCATCTTTATCTTTCTGACTTAGCTCACTTAACATAATTCCTTCTAGCTTCATCCAAGATGGGTCAGAGAAGGTGGGTTCATTCTTCTTAATAGCTGCATAGTATTCCATTGTGTATATATACCACAGCTTTCTCAGCCACTCATCTGTTGTTGGGCACCTGGGTTGCTTCCAGGTTTTAGCTATTACGAATTGTGCTGCTATGAACATAGATGTACACATATCTTTTTGGTTGGGCATTGTGGAGTCCTTGGGGTATAACCCCAAGAGAGGAATTACTGGATCATATGTCTAGCCTTCTGAGAGTTCTCCAGACTGCTCTCCACAGAGGCTGGACCAATTTACATTCCCACCAGCAGTGCAGAAGGGTTCCTCTGTCCCCATAGCCTCTCCAGCAATTTTTGCTGCTGTCCTTTTTGATGTATGCCATTCTCACAGGAGTGAGGTGGTATCTCAATGTTGTCTTTATTTGCAGTTCTCTGACAATCAGCGACCAGGAGCAATTTTTCATATGTTTGTTAGCCTTTTGGATCTCTTCTGTAGTGGATGTTCTGTTCATATACTCTGCCCATTTTTGGATGGGGTCATTTGCTTTTTTTGGTGCTAAGTTTGCTGAGCTCTTTGTATATTTTGGTTATTAGTCTCTTGTCTGATGTATGGCATGTGAAGATTCTCTCCCATTCTGTGAGGGGTCTCTTTGTCTTTGGCTATGCAGAAGCTTTTCAATTTAATGTAGTCCCATTGCTTTGTTTCTGCTTTAGTCTTCCTTGCAATTTGGTTTGTATCATCAAAGATGTCCTTGAGGTTTAAGTAGGAAAGTGTTCCACCAATGTTTTCCTCTAAGTATTTGTTCATCCAGATCTTTGGTCCATTTGGAGTTGATTTTTGTTTCTGGTGAGATAAAGTGTTTCAGTTTCATTCTTCTGCATGTTTCAAACCAGTTTTCCCAGCACCATTTATTGAAGAGAACTTCCTTTTTCAAACATTTAATACTTTGGGCCCCCTTATCAAAGATTAGATGTCCATAGGTGTCGGGGTATTTATTTACTAATGAGAGGGATAGGAGGAGAGAGAAAGGACCAGACATCACTATGGTACATGTGCTGCTAGGTATTGA
This sequence comes from Erinaceus europaeus, assembly GCF_950295315.1. Classification (NCBI taxonomy): domain Eukaryota; kingdom Metazoa; phylum Chordata; class Mammalia; order Eulipotyphla; family Erinaceidae; genus Erinaceus; species Erinaceus europaeus. The sequence goes on from NC_080182.1 coordinate 21,471,629, forward strand.
ACTCAGGACCCCATGCTTGGGAGTCCAATCTTTTATCTACTGTGCCACTTCCCAGACCACAGTGTCTCTCAGTTTCTATCAAATAAATTTCAAAAAAAAATAATAAAAAGGGGCTGTGGAGCCCTATTTTATTAAGTCTACTTAACTCCTCCAAAGAGATAGAACATTTTAAGGTTTGCAAAACAGCAATGGAGCCCATGAGGTGACCCAGCCCAGAGTTTTTGCCTTGTGCATATGAGGTCCTAGGTTTGATCTCCAGCACCACATACAAGCACAAGCACAAAAGGCAAAATAAGTGAAACATTATAAATGGCAGAATGGTGCTTTAGCCTTTCTCATGGAAAGACAAAAATAATAGACTATCATAATGTTACATGACCTACTGGTATTATTTGCTTTTTTTTTTTAATGTTGTGAGAGACAGAGAACAAAACACTATTCTATAATTTCTGATGTTCTATTGTTTGATAGATAGATAGATAGATAGATAGATAGATAGATAGATAGATAGATACCACAACACTAAAGCTTCCTTTAGTGTGGTGGGTGCCAGGCTTGAGCCTGTGTTACACATATTTCAGAGCAGTACACTATACAAGTGAGCTATCTTGCCAGCCAGTTCTGTTTTTGTGTCTTTTGTTTATGCAATGCATAGTAATGCTGTCTACCACTGAGCCACCTCCCCAGACTATTCTTCTTAAATTATCAATATATAACTTGGTGGTTCTTGGAATGACCTTTAAGGTAACATTATTTATTCTGTCAGGTTCACTTGGAACTGTGTGTGTGGACTAAAAAAACTGATTAAAATTAACTTGGTTGTATTTCTTCCAGTGAAAAATACCTGTGGTGTCAGGAGGTAGCTGGCCTGATAGACTGTGTGTCATATGAGAGCACAATAGTAGGTGGGGGCTGGGAGAGACAGATTCCATGATGGTGAAGCAGTGCTGTGGTATCTCTCCCACTCCCTCTGCCCCTCTGTCTTCCTTTCTATCTGTCTATCTGAAATAAGAAGGAGAGAAAAACAAACCTAGGAGTGGTATAAGCACACATACGTTTGTATTGACAACTTGAAGGAAAAAAAAAAAAGCTTGAGGCAGAGGGATGGATGGCTCACCTGACAGAGTGCAGATCCTAGTGTATGTGGGTCTAGGTTTGAGGGTTTGAGTCCCAACACCACGTGGGAACACCATGGGGAGCCCCAGGGATGATGAAGTGGTATTTTGATCTTTCCCTCTGTAACTCTCCCTCTCAATAAATGAGAATAAGAATAAAAAAATCAATCCACAAAGGTTACTTTGGATTCATTCCCTGGGGCTGCATTCAAACAAATGGACAAAATGGTGAATAAATTGCACCTTGGGAAATATTTTCTTTTCTTCCTGTGAACTGTTAGACCATGTGTCTCTACCCTCATTCATTTCAAACTTCACTTCTGTCTTTGTTCATATAAGGGAAGAAAAATAAATAAACTCAACCTCCAGTGTAAGCTCGGTGTTTTGTTAATTGTGGGGTCCACATGTTGTTTCTTGCAGGAATACGCCAGCCTGAATTATTTCTGGGGCTGTGTGGGCTGTTACAGATTCATCCTTGGGTGATCCTCTCTGGAGAAGGGGGAGCCATACTGCTTCGCAATTTAACATTTGCCCTCCAGGCTTTTAAATTGTGACAGAAACTGGAATTTTTTTCAGGATTTGACCAGGAGCCTGAGTCTCTTATAGATCTTAGAATACCCACTAGAGCTTCTCTCTCTTTTTAATATTTATTCCCTTTTGTTGTCCTTGTTTTATTATTGTAGTTATTATTATTGTTGTTATTGATGATGTTGTTGGATAGGACAGAGAGAAATGGAGAGAGGAGGAGAGAAAGATAGACGCTGCAGACCTGCTTCACCACTTGTGAAGCAACTCTCCTGCAGATGGGAAGGCGGGGTCTTCAACTGGATCCTTACGCTGGTCCTCGCACTTTGTGCCACCTGCACTACTGCCCGACTCCCATAGATCTTCTTTTATGCTTTGTTTGTAGACAATATACTCCACAACCAGGCAAAAATGATTTAGATCATACCAAGATCTTACAGGCTCTCTGCAGAGCAAATTGTAAAGAGAAGTAGAAGGGGTAGGGGTAGATAACATAATGGTTATGCAAAAGACTCCCATGCCCGAGACTCTGAAATCCCAGGTTCAATCCCCCACACAACCATAAACCAGAGCTGAACAGTGCTCTTGTAGAAAAGAAGAAGAAGGAGAAGAAGAAGAAAGGGAGAGGGAGAAGAAGATCAGTATTGGAGCCAGGAGTTGGTGCACTAAGTAGAGCACATATGTTACCAAGATCAAGTCCCCTGGGTCCCATGTGCACGGGGATCATTTCATGAGCAATTGAGCAGTGCTGTGTCGCTCCTTCCCTCTGCCTCTTATCCTCTATTTAAAAAAAAAAAAGGAAAGGAAAGGAAGGAAAGAAAGAAAGGTGATGCCTTTGCCCTCTGCAAGTAGCACATTAACCTGCAGTCTGTTAGACAGAGCAGAGAAGTTACCTTTTGCTATAAAGGTAATCTGGGTGGTTAACTTGTCTTTTCATGTCTCCTCACCCCCCACCCCCACCCCAACTAGGTTTCCCTTGTTTACTGCAGTCTACCAGATCTGCTATGAAGGCAAACCCGTGAAAGAGATGTTGTCTTGTCTCCAGAGCCACCCAGAGCATATATAATATGACTTCTGCGACAGCATGAGGATTCTACCTGTCTGATCAATCTCTTGGATTCACATGGAAACTGGGACTTGGCAACACAATGTTTGTAACCCATCTTGAATATAGATGAATTTTTGCTGGTTCATTTTGGAATTGCCAAAAGCAGTTCATTGGCTAAGGTGAACCAGGCAATAGCTAGAGGCGTGTGTGTGTGTGTGTGTGTGTGTGTGTGTGTGTGTGTGTGTGTGTGTGTGTGTGTGTCTGTGTGTGTGTGTGTCCATCTGTCCAGTTCTCATTCTGTGAGTGTGTCTATGAATCAAAATTAAATGTACTTTTAAAAAAATACTCTGAAATTTTCCCATTGTGGTAAGGTATAAGACTGGAGCCCTACCCACTGAATTTTTAGATCTAATTCATATGTGGTTGAGGGAGGGAATTTTTCTCTCTCTCACTTTTTTTGATGTTAACATGTAACCAGCATTAACATGGTAGAGAGGAGGAATGCCTGTGTTCAACATACTGTAACTTTTCGACACTATCCCAAAGCCAGCATCATTAACGTCTTCGATTGTAGGTTGATCTTCTTTCTAACAGCTAGACAGTTTTAATTAGGTAACCTACTTCAGTGTCTCCCTCTTGCTGTACTTTCCTGTATTTTTAGCCTCACTTTCTCTTCATTAGCTGCCAGAATGTGCTTCCACAAAGGCTCAGTTATTGGCAGAAGACAGAAAACCCATCTGGGAGTTTCCTGCAGTGACGGACACATTCTTCTGATTGACAATGCCAGTGTGATGTTTTGTGTTGGGGAGTACCTCTGTGTAGACATTTTCTGGCAACCTCACAGATCCCCTGGGGGGTGGGGAGGACTGCTGTTTTGGGATCTTTTAAGAAGCAGTCACTGTGCCTGCTCACCTGGCAAACTGGGGTGGAGTCAGGAGCTGTCTGGGGAGGGGAGTCCAGCATAGCTCAGTCTCCTCCCTGAACCTTCTCTGCCCACCAAAGTGCTGGAAGCTTCTGAGACATCAGCTGGCTGATTTGACCTCCAGCTAACTGGCTGCGTGACAAATGCCACATGCAACTCCTTTGACACTAGATGAGAGAGGTTTGTGTGAATCATTGTCCAAACAGATGCTACTCAGAGTGTGGTTCTCCGTTCAACAGAACATCAGCTTCATTTGGAGTTCTTAGAAATATGGGTTTCCCACCAGCCTCCTCCCATCCCACCCCCCAGACCCCAAAAAAAAAGAAAAAAAAAGGAAAAGAATACACCTCAGACCTCTGAACTTAGGTAGAGTGTCTTTGCTTTAAATATGTTCCTTTGTATCTGATGCTCGAAGTACTTTTAGAACCACTCGTTTAGAATGTTTCCTTTAGGTTGGCACTTCTCAAACTGTGTTCTAGAGGAAATGATGAGTGTCCTCAGACCAATGGTTGTTCTGGGCATTTCCTGGCAAGGCCAAGTGAGTTTGGGAGAAGGCTACTTCTGTAACGGCCCTCTTGAAGGTATAGCATATGTCTGTCAGTGGAACCTGTTTATTCTACCCAGCAGTCTCTCAACAGCTCAGCCTAAAGAGATTCTTCCTTCTTTCTTTTCTTCCTTTTTCCTTCCTCCCTCCCTCCCTTCCCCCCCCCCTTTTTTGCCAAAGTTTCCTAGAAACACATCACATTATTCTGTTGAAGGTGACCTTAGAGTATATGCTATACTCTTCCCTCTTTTATGGCCTGCTAGTTTTGAACTTCCACAGTTGAGGTCTGCCAAGAATCTCTGATAAAGTTTTAAGATGACACTGTCTAGTACAAGCCATTTGATGTCACCCTCGACGCAAGGCATTATGTGTCACGTGAGTGCTTTTAATTCTAGGATGAGAATTACTGTGTCATCTTAAATGAGGTTGGTTTCAGGGTAGCATTACAGTTGCTTTCTATCGAATTTGATAAGTGCTGAGGGAACACATGGATATCACTTATATATTCATGGTTTTTAGTCGCTTTAGTCAGAAGGTTGAGCTTTTTTATTTTCCAGTTGACAGCCTTTTTCCTTATATGCCTGAAATGATGTAGAAGCAAGTGTTGTAGGAATTTTCAACACTCCATCTGGGACACTTTAGGGGCATTTTTAAACACCCCCCCACACACACACACACACACACACACATTTATGAAAGCACATAGAATACTACAAGTTTCATTGATTTTGGTGAGTGCCACTATTAAATCTTTTTTTTTTTTTTCTGGTCTCATGAGTAATCTTTTTAAAAGTTTATACACAGGTAACAAAGTGTTACTTTTTAAGATACTTAAAGGGCTGCAATTGAATTTTGTCTTTTAAGCTGGACAGTTAGATGTGAGAAATTCGGACTTTTGCATTCAGCTTCTAATTCTGAGTATTGTACTTGAGTTGCCTTGCTTTACAAATGCTCTCAAACCATTCTGAAATCTGAGGACTGTACCTCTGGAACTAACTTTGAGTTTTCTGCCCCATATAGAAGAAGGCAAATATGATATGTTTGTGCTCTGCTGACTATAGATATTTATTACTCTATGAGTTATCTATTTTTGTATTCACCTGTGGTCTATCACCTATCTTAATTCATATATGTTATTAATTGTGGTAAATAGGGAAAGAGACCTAGGAGAGAAGCTTAATTTATACTGTTTCAGCCAATCTGTGAATGTAAAACTTCACTGTTGCCTTGCAATAATCCGCCCTACTGTAATGTGGAACAGATTCCCATCTGGAAATCTATCCTGGCTGGTGGAATTGAGGCTACACTCTTTCTAGGTTTCCAGTGAACTCAAATACATCACGGCTCTGTGACATGGCCTAAGGAGTGCTAAGGTGCCTGTGTACAGAAAGATCTTTTGTTTTTCCACTAATTCTAATCTAAGAGCCTTTTACTTACATGTGTACTGTATTTGTTTATAAACCATAGGTGGATATAATTTAAGAGCTTGGTTTAATAAACATTTAACTCCCCCAAACCCGTACTGCAGTTACTATCTTTTTAAAAATCTGCTTGTTTTTTTATTTTCCTGTCTTCTGTTGCACTATCATAGAGGGGGCTGGGAGGTAACTCAACAGGTAAATCACATACTTTGCAATCCATGGGGCCCTGGGTTCAGTCCCCAGCATCACATAGTAGTACCACGAACTTAAGTGTTAACTGCATGTTTGGTGGAGTGGTATATTGGGCCCTCTCTCTCTCTCTCTCTCTCTTTCACACACACACACACACACACACACACACACAAAGAAATAAAATATAAAAGTGGGTCAAGGAGGCAACTAAGTGGTTTTGTGCATGGCGCAGAGTTCACTCCCCAGCACTGCATTAAAAATGATCATTAAAAGGCATCTTTTACAAAGAAAGGTTTCCTTTATAATCACACACACAGAGCTGTCCCATTTTTCTGTTTCCATTGCTTGCTGATATTTGTTTATAACTGTAGTTATAAGTTGGAGGTCTTGCAATTCCAGTATTTGGTAAACTAATGAACTGAATATTCATCACTTCCACCCCAATATGTAGAAAGGCAGGAAAATATAATATAACTGGTAGCCATCAATGCAGAACTGTATGCCATGTATGCAGAACTAATTTCACAGAAAGCGTGAGTGAAATTCCCAGGAGCCTGAAACACAGAGGGGCTGGAAAACAGAGTAGTGACATCACAAGGCAGTGGCTCTGTGGCCACCAGAAGAGCAATGGGAATGCCCTTCATTAAGGGTTTGAGTTGTGAAACTCACACTAAAACTTGGGTTCCCCAAGGGGGTGGGGCGGAATGAATGAAGGGAAATCTTATCTACAGATGCATACGAGAAAACTAGTCTTTAGGTAGACAAAAAAATGCCTGCTGCAAGTCTGTCACCATGAGTCCAACATCAAGAAGACTTTTGGGTTTGAATTTTTATATCTAGGCTGCCTGCCAAAAAAAAAAAAAAAAGCATAAAAATTAGAAGCTGTCAGTGATGCTAGTACATGATTGTTCGAAGCCAACAGAAAGACATTGCAGAAGTCCAGTTTGGATCTGGGTTACCCACTTGAAAATAGTATAAAATGGGCCCAGGCACCCTGTTGAATGATATGCAAGAACCTGGGTTCAACCCACCCCTTCCTGTCCTTACCTACAGGGGGAACTTCATGAGTGGTGAAGCAGTGCTGTAGCTTTCTCTATCTCCATCTTCTGTCTTGATTTCTGTCTCTATCTAACAAATAAAGTTTTTTTTTAAAGAAAATAGTATAAAAATGGTTTGAAAATAGTTCACTAAGGGGGGGGGGCTGAGCGGTAGCACACTGGGTTAAGCACAAGGATCCTGGTTCGACCTGCAGGGGGGTGCCCTCGCAAGTAGTGAAGCATGTTTGCATGTGTCTTTCTCTCCCCCTCTCTGTCTTCCCCATCTCTCAATTTCTCTCTCTGTACTACCTAACAACAAAAATGAAAAAAGTTGGCCACCAGGAGCAGTGGATTTGTGGTGCAGGCACTGCGTCCCTGCGATAACCTTGGAGGCAAAAATAATTTGCTAGGTGAAAATCAGTTGATTTTTAAAATAGAATTAATATGTAAGATTTCAGATCATTGATACCTAGTTTCAATATTTTTAAAAGTAAAGTTATAAAAGGACTAAAGTATTAAAGACAAAATTCTGTGAAAAGTCCAAGTAGAATTGGACATCTAGAAATAAATTTAAGTTCAATTAAGTCATCAGACAGAATAAAATGTAAATTTGACAAAACTGGAGATGGAATTAACAAACTGGAGAACAGATCTGAACATATTAACAGACAGTATCAAGGAAAAACATTGGCAACATCAGTGGTAAGGAATGGAGATTATTAAATTTTAAAAATCAACGTTCACCAAATAGGAGTTCCTATAGGGAGAAGAGGGAGAATCACTTAGGGGAAGGGAAAAAAAATAGAGGCTGAAGTTTTTTTTAGAATTATGTACAATCAATTTTGTTATTTTCTTTTTTATTATTGGATAGAGACAGAGAAATTGAGAGAGTATAGGGAGATAGGGAGAAAGAAAGACAGACGCCTGCAGCCCTGCTTCACCACTTGCAAAGCTTTCCCTCTGCAGGTAGGAACCAGGTGCTTGAACCTGGGTCCTTATGCACTCTAATGTGAGCACTTAACCAGGTGTGCCACTGCCTGGCCCCTCAATTTTGTTATTTTCTATAATGAATTTCTATTAAAATTTCACCACATAGGCTTTATAATTTTGTACCTGGTATATGTAGTGTCAGGAATTGAACCAGAGATTTTAGGCAATGCAGGTCTCATGCTCTACCTGTGATTTTTGGATTGGTAAAAGTCACTTGGTTAAAAAAAAATAGTCTGGTCTCACCTGAGTAATGAGGCTGAAGGGTTGACATTCCATGTCTCTGGACACAATCTGAAGTGAAGCATGCTGAAGTGGTACTCCTTGCGTTGATTAGGTTGGGATTGGCGGATGCAATATCATCTGGTATGAATTGAGAGAAGAATGCAGGAAAGTGGGCCCCATCCTAGAGGTCCCAGAACTGGGGGAAATATAGGCTCTATAGAGGAAGCGGGAGGTTTCTGCTGTCTTAGGGTTTAAGAAGGCAATAGATAGTTACTACTATAACACATTATTTGGCAATTGGGTTAACTTTGAAATATCCCTTTGTTAGTTTTTGCTGTATAATACACAACATCACCATAATTTATGTCCTTTGACATTATTTGTATATAGCTGTGCCACCGCTTGCTTCTGTATTCTCAAATTCCATTTCAGGAGGTTCACTTCCTAGCAAAATCCCAAAACCTGGATATAGACAGGTCCTGTAAGATAGAGCATATATATTCACATGTATCCATAAATTAGGGCAAAATATATACCTGAAAGCAAAAATACACAATAGTCTGTAGTGAGTCAGTATAAAGTTCATAATGAAATGGTAGACTTAGATACCCTCCTTACCTACTTCCTATTATAGTTCTCTCAGTCACTCCAAAGCTAAACTCATCAAAGCAAGGACTGCAAAAGTTGAATAAGGGCAAGAAACTGGCATATTTTAATGATGACTCTTTAGTCACTTAACAGGCCACACCGTCAGCTGGAGCCCTAGTCGGGGAGTCCTGAGATTCCCATATAGACATGATTTAGGGCCTAGACCTCAAATAAATCCCTCTCTCCACTGTTACCGGTCATTCCTAGCAGGAACAACACAATAGACCCCTTTGTGGGTCCCCTGTAGGGCCTTGCCCTCAACTTGGATCAACAACAGTAGAGAATGTTCCATCCTCCGAAGGGAGGCTGGATAACATACTCTATGCTACATCTGAGGAAGATGGGTCCTGATATTGGGGCAGCCTCAAACATTCCTACTCATGACCACAGAATCAGATCTACAGGGATGCAGAGGTCGCATAGGCTTCTAATCTGAATATGGGCCCCAGATCACATCAAATCGATGGGGTTTACAGTCAACAATATTTATACCCCTTTCCCATATTAGGGAGCTATTCTCTTCCCTGATCCAGCTTTCTGGTCCTTCTGCCAGCCATGACACCACCTCCCCAGACAATAATTAGGATCCACCTGCATATCAGATTTCAAGCTCAGGCAAAAAACAAACAAAAAACACTAGTATAGCCACAGGCCCTTTGGAATATAACTAAAATAGGCCTACTAGTTATCTACAAAATGGAAGGCCCCCCCAAGTTTACATCTGCACTATTCCAGCCTTTAGGTCCATGATTGGTCAACAATTTGTTTGGCTTTGTATGTTAACTCTTGTCAACCACCAGGTCCAGAACATGATGCTGACCAGACTTCCCTGGACACACAACCCCACCAATGTGTCCTGGAGCTCTGCTTCCCCAGAGCCCTTCCCACTAGGGAAAGAGAGAGGCAGGCTGGGAGTATGGATCGACCTGCCACGCCCATGTTCAGTGGGGAAGCAATTACAGAAGCCAGACCTTCCACCTTCTGTATCCCACAATGACCTTGGGTCCATACTCCCAGAGGGTTAAAGAATAGGAAAGCTACCAAGGGAGGGGGTGGGATACAGAGTTCTTCTGGTGGGAATTGTATACTATGGTTTAGTCAGTGTTTCCTTTTTATAAATAAAACCTTAAATAAAAAATAAAAAAAAAAGTCTGGGGCTTGTAGGTGGCTCACCCGGTAGAGAGCACACACTACCATGCACAAGGAACCAGGTTTAAGCCCTGAACCACCACAGGGGATTACCTGCAGTGCATAAGCTCCGTGGAGTGGTGCTGTGTTCTCTCCCCTCACTTGTCTCTGACTTTCTGTTTTAATTATATATTTTTATTCATTATTGGATAGAGACAAATTGAGAGGGGAGGAGGAGGAGGTAGAGAGAGACACGTACAGTCTTGCTTAATCACTTGTGTAGCTTTCCCCCCTTCAAGTGGGGACCAGGGGCTTGAACCTGGGTCCTTGTGCACTGTAATGTGTGTACTTAAGCAGGTGCACCACCACCTGGCCTCTCTGACTTCCTAAGGAAAAAAATGTCTACTAGGAGAGGTATAAAGTAGTGTCGGTACACAGTCCTGGTCATAACCCCGATGGTAAATCAATAAATTAATCTCACCTCCCATTTTCTAGAATTTCATCCTCTATAAGCAAACACATACTTTTTTTTTAAAAACTTTTTAATTTAATTTATTCCTTTTTGTTGTGCTTGTTGTTTTATTGTTGTAGTTATTGTTGTTGTCGTTGTTGCATAGGACAGAGAGAAATGGAGAAAGGAGGGGAAGACAGAGAGAGAGGAGGAGAGAAAGACCTGCAGACCTGCTTTACCGCCTGTAAAGGGACTCCCCTGCAGGTGGGGAGCGGAGGGCTTGAACTGGGATCCTTAAGGCTGATCCTTGCGCTTTGCGCCACGTGCGCTACCGACCGACTCCCACAAACACATATCCTTCTTATTCCCCCTCCTCCATTTTTCTACACAAAGCAGAGCTTATTTCTGCATCTTTTGCTACTTACCATTTATTATAATTGTCATTTTTTAACTTGATAAGACAAAAATTGAGAGGAGGAAGGAGGCATGGAGAGAGAAATTGAGAGACCTGCAGCACTGTTTCAGAACCACTTGTGAAGCTTCCCTCATTCAGGTAGGGACTAGGGGCTTGAGCCCAGGTCATTGTGCTATTAATGTGTGCATTCTACCAGGTACAAGATGACCCAAACCCTACCACGTAATATCTTTTTTTTGCCTCCATCGCTGGGGCTCGGTGCCTGCACTACGAATCCATTGCTCCTGGAGGCCATTTTTTCCCATTTTTGTTGCCCTTGTTGTTACCGTTGTTGCTGTTGTTGTTAGTGTTGCCATTGCTGTTGTTGTTGCTGAATAGGACAGAGAGAAATAGAGAGAGGAGGGGAAGACAGAGAGGGGGAGAGATAGACACCTACAGATCTGCTTCACTGCCCGTGAGGCAACCCCGCAAGAGGTGGGGAGCCGGGGGCTCGAACCAGTATCCTTGCTCCAGTCCTTGCGCTTCGCTGCCATGTGCGCTTAACCCGGCCCCCTTCATATTATATCTTAATGTTCTTTCATATCAGTTGCTTGGGATTTTATTGTTTATTCTTTTTTTTAACTTTTTAAAAATATTTATTCCCTTTTGTTGCCCTTGTTGTTTTATTGATGTAGTAGTCCGTTGGATAGAACAAAGAGAAATGGAGAGAGGAGGAGGAGACAGAGAAAAGACATCTCCAGACCTAAACCTGCTTCACCGTTTGTGAAGCTATCCCCCTACAGGTGGGGGAGCCGGGGCCTCGAACCGGGGTCCTTACGCGGGTCCTTGAGCTTTGCGCCACGTGCACTTAACCTGCTGCACTACCGCCCAACTCCCAGTGTCTTTCTTTCTCCCTCTCTATCTTCCCCTACCCTCTCAATTTCTCTCAGTTTCATTAAATAAATACTAGGGGAAAAGAAAAGAGAAAATGGCTGCCAGGAACACTGGATTCATAGTGCCAGCACCTTGGTGGCAATTTTTTAAAAAGTTGATATAGGCACACAATGACTTAGGCAAATAAGACACTGAAAAGGAATGGTGAAACTAGAGACATTAATTAAAAAAAAAAAAATCCAAGAAACTTCATTGTCAAGCAAAACCCCAGAAGGTTCTTGTAACAAAACAAAACAGAATCTGCAATTGGATGAGATACTTGTCTCATAAACTCTTATCATGGCCACTAGAGGCTGCTCTTTGGGGAGTATCTTTTCCTCTAAGTGCAGTTAGCAACCTGAAATAAATACATAAATAAATGAATGAATAAATGAATAATCTGACTCTTTGATAAGGTTTTTAAAGGACACACATTTTTTTTCTGCACTAAGCTTAGTTTGTTCCAGGCAGTTTTCTAGGTCTTATTTTGACTTTTTTTTTTACTCAAACTACAGCAATTCTAATTTCCCTCTGGTCTGTGTCCACTTAGTCTTTTGATCAAATTTTATTTCTCTGGGTCTTTTTCTCTTCCTTGATGCTGGACACTCACTCTTGTGTGCTTTTTTGTTAAATTTTTGTCTCCTCTCATTTTGACCCTCACATTCTCATAAAAGCATAAACATCTGCTATCCACTATTTTGCTCTTAGGAAAGACTCCAGGAATGTATAGTTTAAAAATATTTTTATTTTATTTATTTTGGACAAAGAAAAAGAGAAATTGGGAGGGAAGTCTTGACCTTTTAAAGTCCAAAACTGTTTCAGGAATTTGGAGTCAAATGGAAATTCCGATGTTGGACTCTGTGTAATTTTGGTCAGATTACCAAACCTCTCTGTGCTATGGTTTTCTTATCTAGGAATTTGTGTTGCTTGAAAAACTGAAAAATAATGTAATTTTTCTTACAGTCCCATGAGCACTTTAGGGACTATCCGGATGGAAAGAACCTGGGTGGAGAGCCAAATTTATATTTGTGTTTAACTGCTTGGGGCCTTTGGGAGGGAGCCTATCTAGAGACAAGAGAATATTCTGGCCTACAGATCAGAAGGGATGGCAGGCAGGCAGAGGTGTGTGGGTGAGGCAATTAATAAGCCAGCATGGGGGGCCAGGTGGTGGTGCACCTTTTTGAGATCTCATTTTACAGTACTCAAGGATCTGGGTTCAAATCCCCAGTCCCCACCTGCAGGGGGGATGCTTCACAAATGGTACTTCTTTTCTGCCCCTCTCTTTGTTTCTATCCAACAAATAAATAAGTAAATGTTAAAGGGCTGGGGAGACAGCGTAGTTATGAAAAGACATTCTTATGCCTGAGGCTCCAAAGTCCCCAGGTTTAATCCCCTGTACCACAATAAGCCAAAGTTGAGCAGTGCTCTGGTAAAAATAAATAAATAAAATGTTTTTAAAAAGACATCAGAGTAGAGTAAACCTATACAAGATGGCATTATTAGCCATCGTCACTATGTTGAGGTCCCCTATCAGAGCCCCCCACAACTTAGTCCTCTTACACTTGGGACATTGTACCTTTCAGACCAACATCTCCACATTTCTCCCCATCTTGCAGTCCCTGGCAACCACCATTCTGCTCTTTCTCATGTGTTTGACTTTTTTTTTTAATTTCCTTATTGCGGGGTTAATGGTTTACAGTTAACAGTAAAATATAATTGTTTGTACATTTGTAACATTTCTCAATTTTCCACATAACAATTCAACCCTCACTAGGTCCTCCACTACCATCATGTTCCAGGGCCTCAACACACACCCCAGAGTCTTTGACTTTGGTGCAATACACCATCTTCAGTACAAGTTCTGCTTTGTGTTTTCCCTTCTGATCTTGTTTTTCAACTTCTTTTTTTAAATATTTTATTTAATTATTAATGAGAAAGATAGGAGGAGAGAGAAAGAACCAGACATCACTCTGGCACATGTGCTGCTGGGGATTGAACTCAGAACCTCATGCTTGAGAGTCCAAAGCCTTATCATTGCGCCACCTCCCAGACCACGTTTTTCAACTTCTATGAGTGAGATCATCCCATATTCATCATTCTCTTTATGGCTTATCTCACATGATTTCTTCAAGCTCCATCCAAGATGAGGTGAAGGAGGTGACTTCGCCATTTTTAATAGCTGAGTAGTATTCCATTGTGTATATAAACCAAAACTTTCTCAGCTGCTTATCTGCTGCTGGATATGTAGGTTGCTTCCAGGTTTTGGCTATTACAAATTATCCTGCTATGAACATAGGTATACACAAATACTTTTGGATGGGTGTGTTTGGTTCCTTAGGATATATCCCCAGGAGAGAAATTACAGGGTCATAAGAAAGGTCGGTCCACTTCTAGCCTTGTGAGAGTTCTCCAAACTGCTCTCCACAGGGGTTGGATTAATTTACATTCCCACCAGCAGTGCAGGAGGATTCCTTTGTCCCCACAACCTCTTCAGCCTTTGTTGCTGCTACTTTTTCTGATGTATGACATTCTCACAGGAGTGAAGTGGTATCTCACTGTTGTCTCAGGCTTATTTTTTAACATTAGATGTTATTACCATGCATTCTGGTACATGTGGTGCTGGAGACTGAGCCAGGACGTCAGGCCTCGGAGCCCAACACTACCAGTTGAGCCATTTCTCTAGTTGCAATATCATAACATATATGTATTTATTATTTTAATATTTTATTTTATGTTGGATGGAGACAGAAATTCAGAGGAGATGGCTAGAGAGGAAAGAAAAGAGGAGTCGGGTGGTAGCGCAACGGGTTAAACCATGTGGCGCAAAGCACAAGGACTAGTGTAGCAATCCTGGTTTGAGCCCCCGGATCCCCACTTGCAGGGGAGTCTCTTTATAAGCGGTGAAGCAGGTCTGCAGGTGTCTTATCTTTCTCTCCCCCTCTCTATCTTCCCCTCCTCTCTCCATTTCTTTCTGTCCTATCCAACAACGATGGCATCAATAACAACAACAATAATAACTACAACAGTAAACAACAAGAGCAACAAAAAGGAATAAATAAATACATATTTTTTAAAAAAGGAAAGAAAAGAGAGACATTTGCAGCACTGCTTCACCACCTGTGAAACATTCCCCTGCAGCTGTGGGATGGGGGCTTGAACCCAGGTCTTTGTGCACTACAATGTGTATGCTCAATCAGGTGGGTCACCACCTGGTCCTGTAAGATCATAACTTTTAGAAAAGACTTATTTATTTCATCAGAGAGAAGAAAGGGGAGACGCCAGAGCAGAACTCTGGTGTACGCAGTGCTGGGGATTGAACTCAAATTGGTGCTTGCAGGCTCCAAATTCTACCTGCAGCACCACCTCCTGAGTTGCTATTTGTTTTTAATGTGATGCCAGAGATGGAACTTGGGGTCCCACTAGTGTTCTCTACCCCTGAACCATTGTTCTCAGTCCAGTTGTTTCTCTCTTTCTTTCTTTCTTTCTTTCTTTCTTTCTTTCTTTCTTTTTTCTTTCTTTCTATCTTTCCTTCCTTCCTTCCTTCCTTCCTCCCTCCCTCCCTCCCTTCCTTCCTTTCTTTCTTTTTAATTTTTGATGTGAGATTGAAGCAGAAAAAGCAAAGCACTTCTCCACCATTTACAAAGTTCTTCTGGTGTTACCTTTGTTGCTTTCCCATGGAACCAAGGATTGAGGCCAGGACCTCACACATGCACAAGTGCTCTACCACTGAGCTCCCACTTGGCCACAAGATTTAGTTTTACTTAATGCCCTCTAGTTTGTCTATGTTGTCACAAATGACAGGATTTCTGCCTTTTTAAAAATATATCTAACATTCCATTGTGCTCAATTTTTTTTACTCTCTTAATCCACTGATGGACACTGAGGTTGTTTCTGTCTCTTGATTGTTGTGGGTAATGTGACAATGAACATGGATTGCTGCTATCTGCCACTGATCTAATTCCCCCCATCTGGAAGTGAAGCAGTGCTACAGGTGTCCCTCAGTCTCTCTCCCTCTCTGTCTTGTTCATACCTCTCATTTCTTCTCTATCCTATCAAGAAAGGAAAAAAAAGAAAAGCCATTCTTTAGCTATATACCCAGAAGTAGGAATTCTGGGTCATAAGACAGTGAAGTATTTTTAATTTTTTGAGGAACTTCCATACAGTTTTCCATAGCAGCTTACCAAGTCTGCAGTACACAAGGGTTCCATTTGTTCTTGCAGCCTCACTGACACTTGTCATCTCCCACTCCCCCCACCCCCTCTCTTTGTAACAGCAGCCATTCTCAGAGGGCCCTGTTCTGGTCTGAACCTGCAGTCACAAAAACTTCAGATATCCTGAAAGTCAGTTTGAAATCAAGTGTCGCTATACCCAGAGTCATCACTAGAGGGCAGAACTGCACAAGAATTATTCATTCAACAGCCAACACTGCTTTAACAATGTGCAGGCATAGAATGTACTTTAAACAAGTTTGTAAAGAGGATGTGGACCTAGTCTGAAGATACTGGGAAGGCTTCCCTGTGGAATTGTTCTCTTGATCTTTAGAGCAGGATGCAGTAGAATTGAACAGGGGAGGGAGATGTGTGTCAGGTACAGGAAGCAGTATGTGCTAAGGTCCTGTGATGACAGAGACCTTTGAATAAGGGGCGAAAGGATCTGAGATTGTGAGAGGGGTGTGAAGGGAGATCAGGTTTAGAGCTAAATTTCTGGACTCTGTTAACGTTTGCATGCCCAGCACTTTCCCATAATGTTTCATTTCCAGACAGGTGACATTAGTCCCATCTTACCAAGGGACAAAGTCTTTCCTTCTTTCTTCCTTCCTTCCTTCCTTCCTTCCTTTCTTTCTTTCTTTCTTCCTTTCTTTCTTTTTTAAGAATTTATTTATTTATTCATGAGAAAGATAAGTGGAGAGAGAAAAAAACCAGACATCACTCTGGTACATGTGCTGCCAGGGACTGAATTCGGAATCTCATGGTTGAGAGTCCAGTGCTTTATCCACTGCGCCGCCTCCCGGACCACCAGAATTTTTCTTTAAGTTACTTGTCCTTCCCAGAATATCCTTCTTCCCGTAGACTACCAAGTCCTACTTTTCAATGCTACTTTTAAATAAAAGAGCATACATTACAATGTATAAAGAGCCAGGTTCAAACCCCTGCCTGGTCCCCACCTGCAGGAAGGAAACTTCATGATCAGTGGAACAGTGCTGCAGGCCTCTCTCTCTCTCTCTTTCTCTCTCTCTCTCTCTCTTCCTCTCTCCCTCCCCCTCTCTCTGTCTCTCCCTCTACTTCCCCCCTAGCAAAAGAAAGAAAGAAAGGAAGGAAGGAAGGAAGGAAGGAAGGAAGGAAGGAAGGAAGGAAGGAAGAAAGAGAGAGAGAAAGAAATCTTAGCATCCTGGGAGGTGGCACAGAGAAGCACTGGACTCTTAAGCATGAGGTCCTGAATTTGAGCCCTGACATCACATGTCTCAGATTGATGCTCTGCTTTTCTCTCAGACTCTCCTCCCCCCACACTGTCTCTCACAAGGAATAAATATATCTTTAAAAATAATAAAATTATATCTTATTTATTACATATGAGACTTTCTTTTTTAATTTCTTTTTTGGGGAATTAATATTTTACATTTGACAGTAAATACAATAGTTTGTGCATGCATAACATTTCCCAGTTTTCATATAACAATACAACCCCCACTTGGTCCTCTGTCGAGACTTTCACTTGAGACAAAGAATGAGAGGAACCAGGACATCACTCTGGATACATGAGGTGCTGGGAATTGAACAGGGGAACCTCAGGCATGCAAGTCTGACTCTACCAGTCAAGCTGTTTCCCTAGCTGCAGTCCCAGCTTTTTCTATACACCCTTAGCTAAGGAATACCTGTTCTATGTGGCTTAAGCCATCAAGGTTGCAAAACTGTAGGGCAGAACAGACTGACTCACTCTGCAGAAGGATCTACAGGTCTCTTTTCTGAGGAACTGCAATGTGACAGCTAGCTACTCCTTCTGCTCTCTGACCTCCCTCTGTGAGTAGTCCTTCAAAGCTCTGGGGCAGAGATGGCCTGCATTTCTGAGAACTCAAGGCTTGAAGCCCCTGTGGATGATGTGTTGCTAGGAAGATGCTAGGTGTGTGTGTGTGTGTGTGTGTGTGTGTGTGTGTGTGTGTGTGTGTGTGTGTGTGTGTGTATGTGTGTGTGTGTGTCTAGTTGACAAGTTTGCTCTGCACAGAATGGCTACTACTCTAAGTAGTATTTGCCCAGACACAATTTACTTCTGTCTCCTAACAACTGATTAAACCCCACTAAGAGCAAACATCTGGGGTAGACACCAGGAATTTATCTCTTTTAAAATAAATTCTGGGGCTGAATAGTGGCACACCCAATAGAACATCCATGCTATAGTGTACAAGGACCCAGGTTCAAGCCTCCAACCCCTACCTGCTGGAGGGAGTAACTTCACAAGTGGTGAAACAGTGTTGTAGGTCTCTCCCCCCCTTCCTTCTTAATTTCTGTCTCTATCTAAAATTAATTAATTAAAAATATTATTTAAATAAATTCAGTGGCTACAAGGTGGCATAGTGGGTAAAGCACTGGGGTCTCAAGTATAAGGTCCTGCGTTCAATAGCTGGCTTCACCATGTGCCAAAATGATGCTCTGGTCCACTCTCTGCTTTCATTAATTAACAAATAAATAGTCAATAAATCCAATTATGTTTGCAAAGAATGCTGTGGCAGCTGCCAACTATCAAACCATTTCCCTCCCTTCTTCGCGTCTTTCTGAAAATTCTTCTCGTTCACTGACTTTCACAGGCATGGCCGTGTGTGCTGTCATTTCATTGGGAGTCATGACAAAAACTACAATAGGCTTCTCACAGGATGGCAGTACAGTCTGTGCTTTTATTTATTTGTTTGTTTGTTTACTATTTATTTCCCTTTTGTTGTCCTTTGGTTGCAGTTATTATTATTGTTGTCATCGTTGTTGGATAGGACAGAGAGAAATGAAGAGAGGAGGGGAAAATAGAGGGGGGAGAGAAAGACAGACACCTGCAGACCTGCAGATTCCCCTATAGATGGGGAACCGGGGGCTCGAACTGGGATCCTTATGCCAGTCCTGTGCTTCCCACCACATGTGCTTAACCCACTGCGCTAGCTACCGCCAGTCTGTGCTTTTTATAAAAGCTATTTACCACCCTGTTGGGGGTGGATTTGTCCACACTTCCTTGTCATTCACAGTCCTGCCCCGCCTCTGTCTCATGTTGGCATGACAACGCCCCACACTTTTCAAAGTTAAAAAGAACAAGAGGGAGAGGGCAGGAAGATGAATTTCTACTTTTATCCAACTGGATAAACTGATACCCAACATGGATAAACTTGACCAACGTGGTCAATCTTCCCTGAATGTTCTTTTTGCATGATTCCAGCCAGCACAGTTTGTGTCATTGGACTTACAGGAAGGAGTGGTCACACAAGAAGGCCCCAACTTTCCTGAAATTCACACCAAGCAGAGTGCTTACTGGTGTTGAGTGTGTTCTCTGGTTCCCTAGATGAGTAGCTGAATGGCTGAGCTCTTAAGTCAGATAGTTTCTTTTTTTTCCATTTTATCTGGGAAATAAAATCCGGTTTTATTTCCCAGATACCAAGAGTTAAAGCTCTAGTGTCTGTGACATAGCCCTAATTCCAACTCCAAGACAGTACCTTCTTACTTAAAGAAGTCTCCCTGGAAGTCGGGCGGTAACGCAGTGGGTTAAGCGCAGGTGGTGCAAAGGACCAGAGTAAGGATCCCAGTTTGAGACCTCGGCTCCCCACCTGCAGGTGAGTCGCTTCACAAGCGGTGAAGTAGGTCTACAGGTGTCTGTCTTTCTCTCCTGCTCTGTTTTCCCCTCCTCTCTCAATTTCTCTCTGTCCTATCCAACAACAATGACAACAATAATAACTACAACAATAAAACAATGGCAACAAAAGGGAATAAATAAATATTTTTTAAAAAGACTTCTTAATACAAATTAAATTAAAATTAAAAAAATAAAACAGGAGGCTAGTGGTGGTGTACCAATTGAGTACACTTATTACTATGTGCAAGGACGTAGGTTCAAATCCCTAGTCCCCACCTGTAAGCTTTACAAGTGGTGAAATAGGTCTGCAGGTCTCTCTCTCTCTCCCCCTGTACCTCCCCTTGCCCTCTCAACTTCTCCCTGTCCTATCAAAGAATAATACTATTAAAAGAAAAAGAAGGAAGGGTAACAAAAGGGAATAAATAAATAAATAAATAAATAAAAGTTAAAAAAATGGAGGAGGAAGAAGAAGAAAAAGGAGAAGAAGATTCCTTGAGGAGTTAAATTCAGCTAAGTGTTCTCCAATCTAAGCAGTTCAACGTTAGAGTGCTGGTTTGAGAGAGGAGAGACATTCCCAGATACAGCAACACAAAGTTCTCTCCTGGGGGGCCAGTTCCATATTAATAAAAGCCACTCACAAGGTCCAGTAAGTGGCACAGGAGATAAAGCACTGGATTCTCAAGCATGAGGTCCCATGTTTGATTTCAGGCAGTGCAGGTACCAGGGTGATATCTACTTCTCTCTTTTTTAAGATTTTATTTATTTGTTAATGAGAAAGATAGCAGGAGAGAGAGAAAAAAACAGACATCCCTTTTGTACATGCAGTGCTGGGGATTGAACACAGGACCTCATGCTTGAGAATCTAATGCTTTGTCCACTGTGCCACCTCCCAGACCACTGATTCTCTTTCTCATTTATAAATTAAAAATCTTTTTTTTTTAATCTTAAAAAAAAGAAAGAAGAGGGCTGGGCGGTAGCACAGAGGGTTAAGTGCACATGGCACAAAGTGCAAGGACCAGCTCAAGGATCCCAGTTCGAGCTTCCAGCTCCCTACTGCAGGGGGGTCACTTCGCAAGTGGGGTAGCAGATCTGCAGGTGTCTATCTTTCTCTCCTTCTCTCTGTCTTCCCTTCCTCTCTCGATTTCTCTCTGTCCTATCTAACAACAACAGCTATAACAACAATAATGATAACAACTACAACAAAGGCAACAAAACGGAAAAAATGGCCTCCAGGAGCAGTGGATTCATAGTGCTGGCACCGAGCCCTAGCAATAACCTGAGGCAATAAACAAACAAACAAGTAGAAAAAGAAAGAAAGGAAAAGAAAAAAAAAAGGAAAGAAGACATTTGTTCAGTAGCATAGTAGCTGTGGCCTGTCATCAGCAAAAGCTCCTGCTTTTTGATCTTTGCTTTCGTTTGTGCTTAATTGGCTGCTTCACTGGCTCTCTGATCACACTGCAGGCCTGCACCTGTGTGTGTGTGTGTGTGTCCATAAATAACAGCCTGTTCTTTTCTTCTAGCCACTCCTTGCCCACTCACCTACCCTGCCCCTTGTGACTTCTTTAAAGATTCATTATTTTTTAAAAATATTTTTATTTATTCATTTATTATTGGATAGAGACAGAGAGAAATTGAGAGGGGAGGGATATCTAGAGAGGGAAAGAGACAGAGAGACACCTGCAGCCCTGCTTTACCACTGGTGAAGCTTTCCCCCTGCAAGTGGGGACCAGGGGCTTGAACTCAACGGTGTCCTTGCTCACTGCAATGTGGGCGCCTAACCAGGTGCACCACTGCCTGGCTTCTCATTTCATTCTTTTAAAGTATTATAGAACTCCAATTAGTAGTTTGGTAACCTGAGCCTGATGTCTCTGCCTTCTAGAGGTGAGGTCACTTGCCCACGTTCACTGGGGGATTTTCACAGGAGTGTGATGAGCTGTTTCCCCTTCAGATCAACCCACCACAACTTCTGAGAAATGTCTGTCCTTTGCAAACTCCAGCTTCCCTGCTTCAGCATGAGCTCTACTGACAAGGGTTTGATGGGAACATCATTCCTAGTTTTGTAGTGTTTGTAACATGTGTGCTCAACCAACCAGGTACACCACCACCCGGCCCCCATATTTGTAGTGTTTGTATTTGCAGAGGAGTCTGTGTTCTTGCCACACAACTGAGAGCTAACTTGTTTGCTGATTTCTGTTATAGATACGTCTAGTATGTGTTGATCCACATGCATGTGTGCGTGTGCGTGTGAGAGAGAGAGAGAGAGAGAGATTGAGAGAGAGGAGGGAGAAAAACACAACATAATGCCTTAGAGACCTTATAGGTTGAGTTCATTTGGTCATCTGGGTCTGTCTGTCTATCTGTCTGTCTTGTCCCCTGCCTTCTGCTTTCTATGCCATCTCCTCCCTACATTCTTCCATCCTCTCTTCACCTCCAGTCACATTCATCTTAACTAACCATAATACCAAAAATTATATATAATTTCAAATTAGTTCAACTTAAGAAGCTTTACTATTCTCTGTTAATAGGCAAAGAGGGGATAGAGTGATTTATTTTTTTTTCTTTTTTTTACAGGTTTTTTTTATTGTTGTTGTTGATGTCGTCGTTGTTGGATAAGACAGAGAGAAATGGAGAGAGGAGGGGAAGATGGGAGGAGGGGGAGAAAGACACCTGCAGACCTGCTTCACCTCTTGTGAAGCGACCTCCCTGCAGGTGGAGAGCCGGGGGCTTGAACCAGGATCCTTACGCTGGTCCTTGTATTTGCGCCACCTGTACTTAACCTACTGCGCTACCGCCCGACTCCCTGTTTTTCTTTTTTCTTAAGGAGAAGGGGTGGTGATTAAAACACTTTCTTTTTCAACTTAATTTCTTAGTACTATGTATGTCAAAAAATCTCAATCATCCTGTCTGATTAAACCTTATTTTGCATTAAATCAAAGTCATTTTCCCATAGTATTCAACATTCTCAGGAAATGTATTTAACCGTGTGCAGAACACCATAATGGTATTTTAAGGTTTGTTTTTAAACTTTTAAAAAATATTTTTATTTATTTATTAATGAGAAAGATAGGAGGAGAGAGGGTACGGAGAGAAAGAACCAGACATCACTCTGATACATGTGCTGCTGGGGACGGAGCCTCATGCTTAAAAGTACAATGCTTTATCCACCTCCCAGACTAATGTTTTTAAACTTTAAGAATAGGACTTAAAAGGATTTTTTTAAAAAACTGGAGCACTACAGTTCTGTTTTTTGGTGGTGCTGGGGACTGAACCTGGGACCTTGGATCCTCAGACATAAAGGTATTTTGCATAACCACCATGCTACCTCCCCAACCCATTAAAGGGCATATTTTTGAAATTTTATTTATTAATGAGAAAGATAGGAGGATAAAGGAAAAAAAAAACATCACTCTGGTACATGTGCTGCTTAGGATTGAACTCAGGAATTCATGCATGGGAGTCCAATGCTTTATCCACTCCACCACCTCCCGGACTGCCAGCACACACTTTTATTACTATGATGAAGCCCTAGGCTTGATCTCTTGGCCACCACATGGGAACACTGTGCAGAGAGGAAGCTTCAGGAGGGTTAGAGTGGTGCTATGGTGTCCATCCTTCTCTCACTGTCTCTCATCTTCTACCTGGAAAAGAAAAGAAAAATTAACTGAGAGTGGTAGAGTAGTACAGTTGCAAAGCCCCACAAAGATCTGGTTGGAAAAAAATAACCACAGCAGGTCATTAAAGCTAAACACTGCAAAATTACCATGGTGACTGCACTTAGAGTTGGCATATTCATAACAGAAAACCAGCAATTCTCTGACAAGGTTATAATTCCCCCAAATTTTCAACCAGTTCAGACAGAGACACTGCAAAAGTCAGAGGTAATGTTCTTTACATAAAAAAACAAAAGAAGAGTGACTAAATTTTGTCTAAGACTTTGTGAGAAGTATGGTGGTGATCATTGGGCAGAGATGGGGGGCTTCAGAGTAGATATAGTAGGTCTGCAGGTATCCATTCCTCTTTCTCTTTCCCTCCCCTTCACCTCTCAATTTCTCTTTGGCTTATCAAAAAAATTAAGGGAAGGGGAAAAAACTTGGGTAGAATCAGATCGAGCAATTCTACTTCATATGCTGCTTGGAGATGGATTAATCTAGAGCTTCCAATGTAGCACCCTGGTGGGGAATGTATGGGTGACTGGACTCATGACTGTCAACTGGAGAGCCCACACTTGAGTGGCAGAAGCAGGGTAATCAATGAGGTTTCTTACCCTGTGGCTCACTCCTCCGTGAGTGAAGGTCACAAGAGAACCATATGTAAACCATGATTTTTCTGACCTAGACTAGGAAGTCAAGCACTGTCACTGCTGCATTCTGATGGCTACAATGTAAACTCAGTCCCAATTCAAGGGAAGAAGAATGATATGCCATCTCCCAGTGTGGTGGCGTCACAGTGAAGGAAGCTTGTGGGGTAAAGGTGGTATAGTCATCTCCTGCTGTTGTTAGAATTTATTATGAGAACACAACCAAGTAGAAGTAGGAAAACCCTGGAATAGAAGCAGGGCAAGACCAGTAGTACTTCCGTCAACAGATAAGTGACTGAGTAAGTTGTGGTATATATACACAGTAGAATACTACTCAGCTGGGAGTTGGGCAGTAGCACAGCGGGCTAAGTGCACGTGGTGCAAAGCACAAGGACCCATGTAAGAATCTCGGTTTGAGATCTCTGGCTCTCCACCTACAGTGGCATCGATTCACAAACAGTGAAGCATGTCTGAAGGTGTCTTTCTCTCCTCCTCTCTGTCTTCCCCTCCTATCTCCATTTCTCTCTGTCCTATACAATGACGACAACAATAATAATAACTACAACAATAAAACAACCAGGGCAATAAAAGGAAATACATAAATTAATTAATTAATTAAAATAAAAGAATACTACTCAGCTTTTTAAAATGATGACTTCAACTTCTTCACCCCATCCTGGATGGAGCTTGAAGAAATCATGTTAAGTGAGATAAATCAGAAAGAGAAGGATGAATATGGGATGCTCTCATGATAGACAGAATTTGAAAAACAAGATCAAGGGAGTCGGCTGTAGTGCAGCAGGTTAAGTGCACCTGGTGCAAAGCTCAAGGACCATCTTAAGGATCTCGGTTCCAGCCCCCGGCTCCCCACCTGAAGGGGGGTCGCTTCATAGGCGATGAAGCAGGTCTGTAGGTGTCTTTCTCTCCCCCTCTCTGTCTTGCTTTCCTCTCTCGATTTCTCTCTGTCCTATCTAACAACGATGACATCAATAACAACAATAATTACAACAACAGTAAAAAAAAAAAAAAAAAACAAGGGCAACAAAAAGGGAAAATAAATAAAATATATTATATACACACACACACATACATACATGAAAAGAAGAAGAAAAACAATATCAGAAGGGAAAAACACAAAGCAGAAGTTGGACTGGAGTTGGTGTACTGCACCAAAGTAAAAGACTCTGGGATGGGAGGGAGAGTTCAGGTTCTGGTACATGATGACAGAGGAGGACCTAGTGGGGGTTGTATTGTTATGTGGAAATGTTATGCATATACAAGCTATTGTATTTTACTCTTGACTGTAAACCATTAATCCCCCAGTAAAGAAATTTTTAAAAATAAATAAAAAGAACTATGGTGGTGGGAACAGTGTGGAATTATACCCCTGTTATCTCAGACTTTTGTAAATCAATATTAAATTACTAATAAAATAAAAACATTTTGATATTTTTTTCAGATAACTAGATACACATAATAAGTCTTTACAAACTAAAAAAATAAATAAATAAAAGACCAGCAGTACTGGCCTGTAGCCTCCTTCCTGCATATGAGCTTGGGTCTCTCTCTGGCTGGCTTTCTTTCTTTTCACCTATGCTTCCTACACCCGCCACCCCAATTCCTGCACAACCACCCCAATCTGTCATCTACCATGACTTCTTTAGCCTTTCTCAAATTTGCACCCCAAAACTCTGAGTTCAGTTCTTCAGAGACATTCTGATCATCTCAGTTTGACTTTTTTTTTAAGATGTTGTTTATTTAGGAGATAGGAGGAGAGAGAGAAAGAGAACCAGACAGCACCCTGGTACATAGTTGCCGGGGATCCAATTTGGGGCCTTGTGCTTGAGAGTCCAACATTTTTTCCACTGTACTACTCCCCATACCACTCAATTATGATATCTTTCTTCTCTCTCTCTCTCTCTCTGCAGCAGGGATAATGGTTTATAGTATGCACAGCTACTGACACATGGGTAAAATGCCTCATCTCACCAAGATAAATGTCTGTAAAACATTCTCACCCCCAGTTTAGATCCCCCTCCACCATCCTGTTACGGAACCAGAAAGCCCCATCCCCACACCCACTCTCCCCAGAGTCCTTTGCTTTGGTGCACTGTGCTAAACCTAATCCAAGTTCTACTTTGTGTTTCTACTTTCTGTTCTTGTTTCTCAAGTTCTGCCCTTTAGTGAAATCATCCCATATTCATGTTTCTCTTTCTGGCTTATCACACTTAATCTAATTCCTTCAAGTTTCATCCAAGATAAGATGAAAAAGGTGACTTCATTTCTAGTAGTTAAGTAGTATTCCATTTTCTATATATGCCACAACTTTCTTAGCCACTCATCTATTGTTGGACACCTAGGTTGCTTCCAAGTTTGGGCTATTACAAATTGTGCTTCTGTAAACATAGGTCCTTGGTCTAATCACTGGAGGGATTGATAAAGGATAGAAGTAAAGAAAAGAGGCCCAAGCATTGGTCAGGCCACACTGCATTGGTTATCACAGCTGTCTGCATATTTGAATCACCTGTGTTGTAAATGACGTCCAATTAAAATTACTTGTCAAGGCAAAAGATAAAGAGTTGAAGCAAAGGCATTTATGACGTAGAGTAAAAATGCTGAAACTGACTTAGGAAAACAAAAGGACAAGGACCAGAGATTTATTCTCCTCTTGCTTAGTTTGCCCCTTTGAAGTAATGAAAAAGAATTAAGCCCAGCAGAATTTCCTACAAGCTTTATAGGAAATTCACTTAAAGCTTCTCATGATGCACCCCATCAAGTACACATGCTGCCATTCACAAGAACCCAGGTATGAGCCCTTACTTCCCAGCTACAGGGGGAGACACTTCATAAGTGGTGAAGCCAGCCTGCGGGTATGTATCTCTGTCTGTCTCCCTCTCTATCTTCTCTCCCTTCCATCTTAATTTTTCTCTGTCTTATCAAATAAAGTAGAAAAGAAAAAAGAAAAAACTGGTGAAAATGGTAGATTTATAGTGCTGTCACCAAGCCCCAGCAATAACCCTGGTGGAAATTTAAAAAATAATAATAATTTTAAAAAGGCTTTTCAAAATCCAGGAGGCAGGACGCTCTAATACCCTTAGGCCCCTGTCCTGTTTGTCCTGGAATCCATCTTCTGACTTTTCAGCTCCACCTACTCCTAAGTATCTGTTCCCTGAGACAAAGGAGCAGGAAGGTTGATCTGAACTTTGTTCCTCCTCTACCCAGCATTGGAACAGTAAAACAGGAGCTCTTTCCCTTCCAGCAAAATCTGATGAAGCAGTTTGGTACCAAGCACTGGGTCCCCACTGAGCTTCACTTATCAGCTGGGTCTTACCTCCAGATGTTTTGATTTCATTGGTTTGAATAACCCAGAGTAAGCAAGGAACTTTATTTATTTCTTTTTTCTTTTTCTTTTTCTTTTTTAAAGAACTTATTTATTTATTCATGAGAAAGACAGGTAGAGAAAGAGAAAGAACCAGACATCACTCTGGTACATGTGCTGCTGGGGATTGAACTCAGTACCTCATGGTTGAGAATCCAATTCTTTATCCATTGCACCACCTCCTGGACCACTGCTTTGTTTTTTCTTTTTTGACTCAGCACTGTTATTGGTGGGAGTTGAACTGGGGAACTCTCATATGAAAGACTTATGGGTTACCACTGTACTATCTCCCTAGTCCTCAAGGATACATGTATCTTTGCCATCAGGGTAATTTCTGGGGCTTGGTAGCTCTACAACTACAGCACTGTTAGTGCTCTCTCTCTCTCTCTCTCTCTCTCTCTCTCACAGACAAACTGAGGTAGACAAAGATAATAATTCTTTTGATAGATGGCGAAAGATAAAAGGAGAGGAAGAGAGAGACAGAGAGGAGAGATACCTTCAGCACTACTATGTTGCTTGTGAAGCTTCCCCTTTGCTGGTGGGGGCCAGGGGCTTGAATCTGAGTCCTCATGCGTAATAATGTGCTCTACTCTCTAATGGGTGCACCATCACAACTTCTCTCAGGGATATTTTCTTAATGTGTGACTTCCATGTTTCTTCTGCAGTCAGGAAACCCTGCTGCTCACTGTGATAGCTTAGAAATGCCTAAGAGGCGGCCTGGGAGGTGGCACAGTGGATAAAGCACTGGACTCTCAAGCATGAGGTCCTGAGTTCAATCCCCAGCA
The DNA here is from genome assembly GCF_950295315.1 of Erinaceus europaeus. Taxonomy (NCBI): domain Eukaryota; kingdom Metazoa; phylum Chordata; class Mammalia; order Eulipotyphla; family Erinaceidae; genus Erinaceus; species Erinaceus europaeus. The sequence continues at coordinate 21,499,481 of NC_080182.1, forward strand.
GCGCATGTACCAGAATAATGTCTGGTTCTTTCTTTCTCCTATCTTTCTCATGAATAAATAAATTCCTAAAGAAAGAAGGAAAGAAAGAAAGAAAGAAAGAAAGAAAGAAAGAAAGAAAGAAAGAAAGAAAGGATTAAGACATATGGACAGCAAGCTTGCCCAGGGAATATCATTTACCAATCTGGGCAAAAAACAAAAAAACAGGCTTTTCTTGTTTTTGCTTTTGAGGGATTTTTTTTGTTTTGTTTTGTTTTTAAGTTTTTTCATTCACACATAAAAACTCAGAAAGAGATAGGAGAGACCTCAGTGACCATCACATATAATGCATTCATCTATACATATGGAAATGAGGTGACCAATTCATTCTGGTTTGCCTGGGGCAGCTTTAGCCCTAAGCAACCTAATACATCCCAGGAAAATCCCTCAGCCCCAGGCAAAGCAAAGTTAATCACCCATAGAAAGCCTACCCATAGGCACTCCCCACTGTCCTTGTCTCCAACTGCTGACAGCCGTAGATGGTAACTAATTTCCCTCTCTGACGATATGCCTGGACTGGACATTTTGTATCAGCAACCCCCTATAATATGTGGTTTTTATTATCTGGTTCTTTTACTTCATTTTTTTTTATTGTCACCAGGGTTATTGCTGGGGCTCAGTGCCCCACTGTTCCAGCAGCCATTTTTTTTCCTTTCTTCCATCTTTCCTCCCTCCCTCCCTTCCTCTTTGTTTCTCTCTCTCTTTCTTATTTGATAGGACAGAGAGAAATTAAGAGGGAGGTAGAAAGGGAGAGAGACACCTGCATGCCTGCTTTACTATTCATGAAGCTTCCCCCCGCAGGTGGTGAGTGGGGGGCTTGAACCCAGGTCCTTGAATGTGGTAACATGTGTGTTTCTCCACCATACGTTTTTAAAGTTCATTCAGGTATCATATCGGTACTTCATTTCCTTTTAAGACTGACTAATTTTCCATTGTATTCATTACATTAATTAATGAATCAATTCATTAATGGGCATTTGGGGTATTTTCACATTTTATCTATTATGAATAATACTTTGGCAATTTATATATATTGGCATAAATATTTGTATTCTTTGTTTGTTTTGCCCAAGTACTGCTCAGCTCTGGTATATGACAGTGCAGAGGATTGATTGACCTGGGAACCTCAGGCAAAAGCATAACTATTATGCTACTAAACAGACATAACTACTATGTCTGTTTGCATAACTATTATACTACCTCCTCCATGACATATATTTGTGTTTTTAATTTTCCTAGATATATACCTAGGATTGGGTTGCTGGTCATACAATAAATTTATGTTTAACATGTTGATGAACTTCCATACTTTTTCCATACTATGTTTTTAATTTTATTATTATTTATTGAATAGAGATGGAGAGGGAAGAAGGATATAGAGGAGGAGAAAGAGAATGACCTCAGTGTTTGTGAAGCTTTCCTCCTGCAGGTGGGGAACAGGGGCTTGAACTTGGATCCTTATGCATTATGACATGTGAACTCAACGAGGTGCATCATCACCCAGTCCTTCCTCCCATACCAGTTTTCACAGCACTTATACAATTTTACATTCCCACTAACAGTGCACACTTGTTCCCAATTCGTCACATCTTCACCAACTAGTTATTATCTGTCTTTTTGGCGATAGCCATCCTCATGGGTAGGAAGTCATACCACATTGTGGTTTTTATTTGCATTCTCCTGGTAACTAACGATGGCAAGTGTCTCTCCATGTGCTTATCGGTTATTGTGTATTGTTTTTGCATATCGAGCTGGAAGATGGATCACCTGGTAGGGCACGTGAGTTGCCATGTGCATGGCGTGGCTTCACGTGGGAGTGCCATGGCACTGGGGTAACTTCAGTGTTATCTTGTCCTCTCTTTTGTTTCTGTTTGAAGTAAAAAGCATGAAGAAGTCATTCCAGACGTAGTGAAATCATACTTGACACCACCACTGCAACAAATATTTAAGAAAATAAAAGTGTATTCATATTTTAAAATTGGACTGTTGGATTTTGCATGATAGGTTTATAAGTTTATTCTAGATGCAAGTCCCTTATCAAACACATCCTTTGCATATATTTTGTCTCATTCAGCCAATTTCCTTCATTGTGCTTTTGAAGCTTAAAAAAATATTCAAATCAGAAAGTCAGGCGGTGGTGCAGTGGGGTAAGTGCACATGGCACAACGTGCAAGGACCGGCATAAGGACCGGGAGGTTCAAGCCCCGGGCTCCCCACCTACAGGGGAGTCACATCACAGGCAGTGAAACAGGTCTGTAGGTGTCTAATAAAAAAGAAAAAAAAAGTTGTGAACTGAAAAAATATTTAAATCACTTTATTGGGGAAAGTGATGATTTACAAGACAATTGTCACAGGAGTACATTTTCTTATCTCCCTGTGGTAGGTATCTGCATCATTCCCATGACCAACTTAAGTCTTCCCCCACCATGTGCACTGCGTCCCTGATGTCTTCTCAGTTTCTTCCTGCCTCACCCCTTTAGAGTCCTGAACTCTGGGGCAATAGACCACAGCTAGTCTAAGTTTCACACTATGATTTCCCTTTCTTTGATTCTTTAGCTCCACCTATGAGTCAGATCATTAGGTATTCATCCTTCTATTTCTGGCTTGGTTCAGTTAACATAATTCCTTCAAGCTTCATCAAAGATGTGGCAACGAGATTTCACCATTTCTTGTGTATATATACCACAGCATTATTTTATTTTTTATTATCATTTTTTATTGGATAGAGACGGCCAATGGAGAGATAGAGAAGGAGAGAGACAAAGAGACACCTGCAGCCCTGCTTCAACACTAGTGAAGCTTTCTCCCTGCAGGTGGGCAGCAGGGACTTGAACCTGGGTCTTTGTGCATTGTAACACTAAATCAGGTGAGCCACCACCAGCCCCCTATAACTTAGTTGTTTTTTTTTAAGTGATTTTTTTTTTTTTTTTATCAGAGCACTGCTCAGTTCTGGCTTGTGGTGGTGCAGGGGATTGAACCTGGGACTTGGGAGCCTCATGCATGAGAATCTCTTTGCATAACCATTATGCTATCTACCCCTGCCCTATAACTTAGTTTTATTCATTATTCAGCTGTCACTGAACATTTGGTTTGTTTCCAAATTTGGACTATTAGAAATTGCATTGCTGTGAACATAGGTGTAGATCCATCTCTTCAGATAAGTGTTTTTGTGAAGCACATAAGTCTTTTTTTCTTTGAAGTCCCATTGTTTTCTCTTTTATTGCTTATGCAATAAAAATGAAAATGTTGCCTAATCCAAAGTAATGAAGATTTAAACCTATGTTTTTCTAAGAGTTTTATAGTTTTCACTTTATACCTTTGATCTATTTTTCAATTTTTTTTGTAAATATTTTTATTATCTTTATTTATTGGATAGAGACAGCCAGAAATTGAGAGGTGGCGGAGAGACAGACAGAGAGACAGAGAGACACCTGCAGCCATGCTTCACCTTCGCAAAGCTTTCTCCCCTGCAGGTGGGGACCAGGGGCTCAAACACGGGTCCCTTTTTTCTTTAACATAATTTTTAAAAATTGTTTATTATCTTTATTTATTGGATAGAAACAGTCAGAAATCAAGAGGGAAGGGGGTGGGAGAGAGGGAGAGAGACAGAGAGACACCTGTAGCCCTGCTTCACCACTTGCAAAGCTTTCCCCTTGCAGGTAGTGACTGGGGGCTCGAACCTGTGTTCTTGCATATTGTAACATGTGTGATCATCCAGGTGTGCCACCACCCTGCCCCTATTTTTCAATTTTTAAACATTTTATTTATTTATTTATTTATTTTTGCTTTTTGGGTAGAGAGAGAGAGAAATTAAGAAGGAAGGGGAAGATTGATAGGGAAAAAGAGAGGCACCTGCAGAACTGCTTTACCATTCATGAAGCTTCCCTCTGCCAGTGGTAACTGGGGACTTGAACCTGAGTTCTTGTGCATTGTAACATGTGCTCAACCAGGGGCACAACTGTCTACACCTACATACTTATACATGGCTAAATTATGCTTACTAGCATATTTTTATTTATTCGATTTAAATATCTATACTTACAAGAAATATGGATGTTTAAGTAATATTGACATCACAAATGAATTAAAAAGCATATTCTCATTATCTGTGGGTTTTTTCTTTAAAGATATTTAAATACTAAGGACGCCAGGTGGTAGCGCAGTGGGTTAAGTGCACATGGGGCAAAACTCAAGGACCAGCATAAGGATCCCGGGTCAAGCCCTGGGTTAAAGCCCCTGGTTCCCCACCTGCAGGGGATTCGCTTCACAAGCAGTGAAGCAGGTCTGCAGGTGTCTATCTTTCTCTCCCCCTCTGTTTTCCCCTCACTCTCTCGATTCCTACCCAACAATGACAACAGCAATAACAACAATAATAGTAACAACAGCGATAAACAACAAGGGCAACAAAAGGGAAAAAATGACCTCCAGGAGCAGTGGATTACTCCAGGAATAGTGCAGGCACCGAGCCCCAGCAATAAACCTGGAGGCAAAAAAAAAAAAGATATTTAAATACTGATACTCCTTCTACAAATGTTTGACAGAAATTGTCAGTAAAGCCATCTGGATTTGAGACTTTGTGGATCATTTTTAAAAATTACTAACTTGGAGCACAGTGGTGGCACACCTGATTGAGTGCACGTTACAATGCACGTTACAATGCACAAGGACCTGAGTTCAAGCTTCCAGTGCCCACCTGCAGGGAGAAAGCTTTGCAAGTGGTAAAGCAGGGCCGCAGGTGTCTCTCTGTTTCTCTCACTCTCTATCACTCCCTTACCTCTCAATTTCTGACTGTCTTTATCCAACAAATAAATAAATAAATAAATATAATATAAAAAATTTTTAAATTACTAGCTCACTTATTTTACTTGTTATAGATTCTTCATAAGTGTTCTTTTTGAATGGTTACATAATGTTTTGCATATGGAATGTGAGTTCCTAAATTTCTTTTTTATTGTTTTTTTTTTGAGGGGATTAATGGTTTATAGCAAATACAGTTGCTGGTATGTATGTAAAAGTTCTCAGTTTTCTGCAAAGCACTCTCATCCCTAGCAAGGTCGTCCTCCACCATCAAGTACCAGGACCTGAAAGGACCCCTTCCCATCAAAGTCCTTTACTTGGTGCAATAGACCAAACCCAGTCTAAGTTACTTTGTGTTTCCCTTTTCTGTTCCTGTTTCTCAACTTCTATCTATGAGTGAGATCGTCCCATATTCATCCTTCTCTTTATGGCTTATCTCACATCACATGATTCCTTCAAGCTCTATCCAAGATGAGGTGAAGGAGGTGACTTCGCCATTTTTAATAGCTGAGTAGTATTCCATTGTGTATATAGACCAAAACTTTCTCAGCTGCTTATCTGCTGCTGGATATATAGGTTGCTTCCAGGTTTTGACTATTACAAATTGTCCTGCTATGAACATAGGTGTACACAAATCTTTTTGGATATGTGTGTTTAGTTCCTTAGGATATATCCCCAGGAGAGGAATTGCAGGGTCATAGGAAAGGTCCACTTCTAGTCTTTTGAGAGTTCTCCAGACTGCTCTCTAGAGGGGTTGAACCAACTGACATTCTCAGTGCAGGAGGTTTCCTTTGTCCCCACAACCTCTCCACTATTTTTTGTTGCTATACTTTCTGATGTATGACATTTTCACAGGTATCTTATTGCTATGTTTATTTGTATTTCTCCGACAATCAATGACATGGAGCATTTTTTCTTATGTTTGTTGACCTTTGGATCTCTTCGTTGGTGAATATTCTGTTCATATTCTCTCCTCACTTTTGTATAGGGTCATTTGTTTTTTAGTTGCTGAGTTTGGTGAGTTCTTCATTTATATAATCTTTATGTATTTTGGTTATTGGTCTTTTGTCTGATTATGGCATGTAAAGATCTTCTCCCATTCTGTAAGGAATCTCTTTGTTTGGGTGCTAGTTTCTTTTGTTGTACAAAAAAAAATTAAAGAGAATAGAACAAAAGCTATAAACATTTATCAGAAAATACAGAATCAAATCGCACTCCCAGATCTCAAACTGGGATATTATAGGGTCATTGTAATAAAAATTTCCTGGTTTGGAAATAAAAATAGACATACTGACCAGTGAGATAGAATTGAGAGTCCAGATATAAGCCTCTACACCTGTGACACCTAATTTTTTACAAGAGGGCCCAAACTACTAAAATGGAGAAAGGAGAGTCTTCAACAAATGTTGTTGGGAAAACTGGGTTGAATTGTGCAGAAAAATGAAACTGAATCACTGCATTTCACCACACACAAAAGTATACACCAAATGGATCAAGAACTTGGATGTTAGACCAGAAACTATCAAATACTTAGAAGAAAATATTGGCAGAACTCTTTTCCATCTAAGTTTTACAAGCATATTCAGTGAAACAACTCCAGTTGCAAGGGAGACAAGAATAAAGAAAGAAAACAAACCAGTGGGACTACATAGATTTTTAAAATTATTTTTATTTGACAAAATAAAGATAAATTGAGAAATGGGGGAGAAATAGAAAGGAAGAGAGAGAGAAGCGCCTAAAGATTGCTTTACCACTTGTTAAGCTTTCTCTTTGCAGGTGGGGGCTGGGGGCTTGAACCTGGGTCCTTACACATTGCAAAGTGCATGCTCAACCAGGTGCACCACCGCTTTGATCAGAATTTCCTCTACATAGTTCAAGTCTATGATGGACATCTCTACAGGGTGAAAAAGGGAGTGGAGGGAGGGTTAGGAAAGGCCTTATCAGGAACATGACCTTTGAACTGTGGCTAGGAACAGCTTGGCCTTTATACCAGGAAGTCACAGAAGTCCCTTTGGAACTAGAGAGGAACTGGCTTCCCCACAATAATTCCAGTTTACTTTTTCCCTCCCAGTTTAAGTATCTATATACTTTTCCTCTAAAAAAAAATCTATTTGATATATACATAGTTTCAAATTATTTCCCAAAAGGTAATTGTAATTATGAAAGGAAATATGTAGTAACACTATAGTAGAGAAATCTGGCAGACATTTAACCCAACAACAAAAGTTAACATCACCAACAGAACAAATCAGCACCATAAGTCTTCTGATACAATGTGCAGAGAAGGACAAAAAAGTATTTCTGGGAGGCCAGGCAGTAGCACACCGGGTTAATCGCAGATAGTGCAAAACGCGAGGATTTCAGTTCAAGCCTCTGGCTCCCCAACTGTAGGGGATGTCGATTTGAAAGTGGTGAAGCAGATCTGCAGGTGTCTGTCTTTCTCTTTCCCTCTCTGTCTTCCCCTTCTCTCAGTTTCTTTCTGTCCTATCCAACAACAGCAGCAGCAACAACAACAATAACAGGAACAACAATGGAAAAAAGATGGCCACCAGGAGCAGTGGATTTGTAGTGCAGGCCCAGCGATAACCCTGGAGGGAAACAAACAAACAAACAAACAAGTGCTTCAGTGGAAGCTTGCCAAAGTTACAGAAACTAAATCTATTCACTAAGAAAAATGGGCAAACCCAGACTGAAGGCAAGTGTACAAAATAACTGGTTTAGACTCTTGAAAGATAGCAAAGTCAAGAAAGACTATTCTAGACTAATGAACACTAGAGAGAATTTAGTACATAGTATGGAATTAGATCCTGGGTAAAACACACACACACACACTAAAAGTAGTGTTTTATATGCTGATATGTGAAATGGTCTATGGATGAGAATGTAGAATGTCCTGGATTTAATATGGATAATTAAGGATAATCACAGTTTGCATCAGCTCACATAATTTCTTTCTCCAGAACTGTGTGAATCTGTTGTCATCAGCCTTTCCAGTCCCCCACAATGAGAAGTAAACTTGATAAAAAGGGTTGGTGTACCTAGGAAACAGGGGGCCCTCATCAACACAGTCCCTCTGCTACTGTGGCACTTTCATTACCTAGTGTGTAAGAACTCAACCCAAGGGGGCCAGCAAGGTAACTTACCTGGCTAGTGCAACTGCTTCATCATGTTCCTGACCCAGGTTTGAGACCAGCCCCCACTGGAGGAAGTTTTGGTGCTGTGGTATCTTCCTCTCTTTCCGTCTCTTTCTATCTGAAAGAATCAGTTTGGAACAGTGAAACCTTGGTGATGACCAATAAAAAAACAAAAAGCGGGGTCAGGTGGTGACATACTTGTTAAGCACACCATATTACCATACACAAGGACCTGGGTTCAAGCCCCCACTCCCCACATGTAGGGGTGGAGGCCACTTCATGAGTGGTGAAGCAGGTCTTCAGGTGTCTATTTTTCTCCTTCTCTATCTTCCCCTCCCCTCTCAATTTCTTGTCCTATCATGTATAACAGGAAGGGAGAAAGGAAGGAAGGAAGGAAGGAAGGAAGGAAGGAAGGAAGGAAGGAAGGAAGGAAGGAAGGGAGGGAGGAAGGAAGGGGAAAGGGGAAAAAGAGAAGGAAAGGAAAAGGAGAGGAGAGGAGAGGGGAGGGGAGGGGAGGGGAGAGGGGAGGAGGGGGGAGGGGAGGGGAGGGGAGGGGAGGGGAGGGGAGGGGAGAGGAGAGGAGAGGAGAGGAGAGGAGAGGAGAGGAGAGGAGAGGAGAGGAGAGGAGAGGAGAGGAGAGGAGAGGAGAGGAGAGGAGAGGAGAGGAGAGGAGAGGAGAGGAGAGGAGAGAAAAGAAAAAAGAAAAAAGAAAAATGGCTGCTGGGAGCCGTGGATTCACAGTACCAGCGCCAAGCCGCAGCAATACTAGTAGCAAAAATTAAACAAACAAACAAGAACAGAAAACAAACAGACAAAAAAACCAAGTCAAGAAACCCACCACAGTAATATTCTCAAACAGAGAGAAAATGTTCAACTTCCCTTGTTGGGTGTTCACAGGGCTCCTCAGACATAGCTTTTCTGGTGGGTTTCTATGTCATCTGCAGCCTGAATGGTTACTGACGAACATGGGTTATATTCTTCCAACTATGACCTCTCATTTGCTTTATGAGTTTCTTAAAATAAGGAAACCCTTTCAGAACCAGAAAAAAAAAAAAAGCATGTGGACATTTAGGTCAAGCTAATAATTTGGCATCCCCTCAAAATGATATATATTTTTTTTAATATTGGCTTAGAAGGAGTGGGAGAAATAGATTTCCTAGTCATGCACAGGTACAGACTGTTTTACTCACTGGATATACAGCTGTTGGTTGGAACACTCAGTGGGTTTAAAGTACAGGGCCAAAAAGATGGACTTGTATCAGAAGCCCTTCTGTCTTTGCTCTTAATATTTAATATTTAAAACAAGTCTTCTCAACCCTACTTATAGAATGAAGTTACTCATATTTTTCATCGTATCAGTTTTCTCTCTAGAATGTGCCTTTTAGTTCATTGGCTTCTCTCTCTCTTTCTTTTTTTTTTTTGTTTTTTTTTTTGTTTTGTTTTTGTTTTACCAGAGCACTGATCAGCTCTGGCTTATGGTGGTGCTGGGTAGATTGAATTTGAGACTTTAAAGCTTCAAGCATGAGTCTTTTTGCATAACCATTATGCTATTTACCCCAGCCCCCATTCTCTCTTTTTCTCTCTCTTACCCCCCCACCCCAGAGCACTGCTCAACTCTGGCTAATAGTGGTGTAGGGGATTGAACCTGGGACCTTGGAGCCTCGGCCATGAGAGTTTCTTTGTATAACCATTATGCTATCTCTGCCACCCCAAATTTTTCTTAAATAGGAACCAGCCCTTGAAAATTAAAGTTGGTTTATATGTATGTTTGTGAAATGTGTCTGAATGGCACTCCAACCTAAACTGCATCAGAATTACTTGGAGCACTCTCCCCCCACCCCACAACCTGCATCATCACAAGCTGAAATCAATTTCATTTCCTTGTATTACATCACATAATGTTAGCTCCTGGTTTAAGTCAGAGGTTGACCAAATTCTGCTTCTCCTGACTCTGGTTTCAGCTCAGTGAAGTGTCTAGTACCAGAAGTTCTTCCAGTCCTGGGGGCAGACCTCTGCCATTCTGCAGGAGCACCCAGAAGCTTGGGGGCAGTGGCTGGACAGTCCATTGTCTGGGGGATTATCTGATTTCACGCTGTAGCCACCTAATGCTCTCAACAATGAGTATAAAAATAGAGTCTTCCTGGGAGTCGGGCAGTGGCGCAGTGAGTTAAGTGCACTTGGCACAAAGTGCAAGGACCAGCATAAGGATCCCAGTTTGAGCCCCTGGCTCCCCACCTGCAGAGGAGTCGCTTCACAGGCAGTGAAGCAGGTCTGCAGATATCTGTTTTTCTCTCCTCCTCTCTGTCTTCCCCTCCTCTCTCCATTTCTCTCTGTCCTATCCAGCAATGATGACATCAATAACCACACCAATGTTAAATAACAAGGGCAACAAAAGAGAAAATATTTAAAAAAAAACAAACTTCCTGACTAGTCCTGGGTCTCAACACTGTCAACAAAAGGGTTTAGCAGATGATTCTGTTGACCTCAAGGTTTTTTTTTATTTGACACCTACAAATGAAGGTAAGTTGGACATTGCTATTGAGTGATTACCACTCAGCTTGCTCTATGCTTATATTTGAGTCATGGCCATGTTGGAATGCAGGCCCAGCATGGTCAGCCTTTCCATATTATTATCAGGAGCAAAAACCCACATTTTTAAAAAACTTTTTAAAAAGAATTTATTTATTTATTTATGAAGAAACAGGTGGAGAGAGAAAGAAAGAACCAGACATAACTCTGGTACATGTGCTGCTGGGAATTGAACTCAGGACCTCATGCTTGAGAGTCCTATGCTTTATCCACTGCACCACCTCCCAGACCATGAAACCCACATCTTTACAAGTTATTTCCAAGATTTTAAATACCAGTATTGGGTTGTTTTAAATGGTTAAACACTGTACCAGCTAAATGAACCACATTTGGGAGCCAAAATCCTGCCAATCAACTACTGACTGATGAGACATCAGTGGTTAGCAGATAAAGTAATTCATGGGGTTTATTGCTCACCCTGCCTGTCAGTAAACATTGTCTAATTCCTAGAACAAGTCTAATAGCTAAAGCTTCCTGCTCACAATATCTTTCAGTGTAGTCATTAGCCAGAGACAATGGTCCTCAATGAATGGTGACAGTACATGTCCCTCTGTTAACATCCTCACCTAGAACAGCTATGATCTGGTGACTATTGCTACTGGCCCACCTGCATCTCATTTACTTGAAGGATGAATACATCCATTTCTTCATTACTCTTTCTTCTTCCTTCCTTCCTTCCTTCCTTCCTCCCTCCCTCCCTCCCATCTTTCCTTCCTTCCTTTCTTTATTTCCATTTATTTTTTCACTTTATTTTATGAGCACATGCAGTGACTGGGATCCAACCAGAAGCCTCACACATGCAACTTCTGTGCTCTGTCCACCTAAGCTTTTTCCCTAGTCAACTTCAAGAGCATTTTAAATGATTTTTAAAAATTAGAACCCTGAAGGGTAGAAGTTAACTAGTCTCACAGCCAGAGAGTATAGCTAAATTCATAAGCATAGATAGTAATAACTATATCCCAGTTGCCACATGGCCAGTAGTGATTTATTCTCTGTGGAGCTGGGATGACTTCACATTTTCGTTTAGAGAAAGGGGGAGAGCTGGACAGACAGAGGGTGATGGGAACTTTCTTCCATGCCATAGTACCTACCATGTGTTTCTAGGGCTCGAACCCAAGCCATGTGCACAGCAAGGCGCTCAACTTAGCCAATGAGTTATCTCTTTGGCCCCCAACTAATAGTGACTTTCTTTTTCTTTTTTGCCTCCAGGGTTATTACTGGGTCTTGGTGCCAGCACTATGAATCCACTGCTCCCAGCAGCTATTTCTTCCATTTCATTGGATAGGATAGAGAAAAATTGGGGGGTAGGGAGAAAAAGAGAGAGAGAGAGACCTGTGGACCTGCTTTACTCCTTGTGAAGCATCCTCCCTGCAGGTGTGGAGCCGGAGGATTGAAACCAGATTCTTGAGCTTAGTACTACGTGAGTTTAACCAGGTACACCACCACTTTGCCTTCATAATAGTGATTTTTTGTTTTGCCTCCAGGGTTATTGCTGGGGCTCGGTGCCTGCACTATAAATCCATTGCTCCTAAAGGCCATTTTTTACCATTGTTATTGCCCTTGTTGTTGTTATTGTTGTTATATAGGACAAAGAGAAATCTAGAGAGGAGGGGAAGACATAGAGAGGCCTGCTTCACTACTTGTGAAGCGACCTCCTTTCAGGTGGGAAGCCGGGGACTGGAACTGGGATTCTTGCTCTGGTCCTTGTGCTTCGTGCCATGTGCATTTAACTCATTGCGCTACCGCCTGAGCCACCCCCATCCCTCCCATAGTGACTTTTAAGGCAGCAATCATTACCTATTATGGAGACATAAAGTGTGGGGAATAAGCATATTCCCAGCACTGCATACTCAGTGTCCAGACCTGAGGTGACCAGGTAAACCTCAGTATTTATTCAAGAAATACATTTGATTCTTTTTTTTTTTTTAATCTGAAAGACTCATTTGACATGCTATTTTTCTTTGTTTGGTAGTTCAGTCCTATAAAAGTATATTCTCTTTCCTGTGTTCCAAGTCCCAAACCATCTACTTAATAACTAGAAACTGCACTGTGAAAATACCCACAACCCATATTATTTGTTTTTCTTAGGGTTTTCTAAATGCAACCGCCAGAGTGAAGGAAATGATGGAGCAAATGAAAGCGTTTCCAAAATAAGTGAAAACACAGTGCTTCTGAGGAGCTAATGTCTAGCTTCAGAAGCAGGCTTTTATGTTACAACTGAAATGTCAGTGCCATCAGGGCTGTGGCTGTTTGCAGATGCTGTAGATTGCTGTTTGAGGTAGTGCTGCAAAGTGCACATAACCTATTTAAATAGTACTTTAAGGGGAAATCTATTGCATGTCTCATATCACTAAATATAAATGTATTTGGCCCATCAATCTCATTTGGCACTCCTCATACAGCTTATTTAGAGGAGGATGGCAGAGAACTTAAACCAGTCCATGGATCAACAAAACCAATGCTTCCAGTGCTGACCTCTATCAGTCTGTCACCTGCCACTTGATACATGATGTCAAGTTACAAATAATGCTTTTTTAAATATCTTTGTTTTGTTTGGTAGAAACATCCAGAAATCAAGAGGCAAGGGGTTGATAAAGAGGGAGAGAGGCAGAGAGACACCTGCTACATTACTTCACCATTTGCAAAGCTTTCCCCCTGCAGGTGGAGACTGGGAACTTGAACCCGAGTCCTTGTGCACTGTAATGGGTACACTCAACCAGGTGTGGCACCACCCCACCCCTTTTTTTTTTTTTTAACCAGAGCACTGCTCATCTCTGGCTTATGATGGTGCAGGGGATGGAACTTGGAACTTAGGAGCCTCAAGCATGAGAGTTTCTTTGTATAACCATTATGCATTATGCTTTCTCTCCCCCCCCCCCAGCACACACCTTCCTTATACTTTATAGATATCTTGTAAAATAATTTTATTCAAGGTAGAAAAAATATACAAGGCTGGGCAGTGGCACACTCCATTGAGCACACATTAGAGCCCCCAGTGCCTACCTGTAGGGGAGACACTTCACAAGTGGTGGAGTAGGTCTACAGATGTGTATCTTTCTCCCTCTCTATCCACTCCTCCTCTCTCAATTTCTCTCTGTTCTATCAAAAGAAAAAGGAAAAGAAAGAAAGAAAGAAAGAGAGAGAGAGAGAGAGAAAGAAAGAAAGAAAAAAAGAAAGAAAGAAAGAAAGAAAGAAAGAAAGAAAGAAAGAAAGAAAGAAAGAAAGAAAGAAAGAGAAAGTGGCTGCAGTAGCAGTGGACTCCTAGTATAGGCACTGAGCCCCAACAATCGCCCTGGTGGCAATTAAAAATAAAATTTGGATCTGGGTGATGGCACACTCAGGCACACATGTCCTGTTACAAGGACCCAAGTTCAAGCTCCCAGTGCCAATCTGTAGGGGAGAAGCTTCATGAGTAGTGAAGCAGTGCTGCAGATATCTCTCTCTCTTTCTCTCCTTTCTGTGTCTCCTCTTTTCATCTCAGTTTTTCTCTGTCTCTACCCAACAAATGAATAAATAAATATAAACTTAAAAATGTAAAGAAAGGACTCTAAAGGGCCTCTTGCTGTCCTCAGAAGGGCATTTTCTCAAACAACTTAAAAAAGAAATGGTCCTGTCAATGCCCTGGTTTGGGCAGTATATATAATTTCTTTATTAGGAGATTAATGGTTTACAGTCAGTCGACAGTAAAACACCACAGTTTGTACATGTGCAGTATTTCTCAGTTTTCCATATAAAGGTTAAACCCTCTCTAGGTCCTTCTCTGCCATCATGTTTCAGGACCTGAACCCTCCCTCCAACCACAGAGTCTTTTATTTTGGTGCAATACACCAACTTTAGTCTAGGTTCTGGGTGGTATATTAAAGTTTGTCAGATGGAAGATAGTATCATTAGTGAGAGCTGGGGGAAGGGCATGTATCTGAGCCCTCTCCCTCTCTGTGAACTATTTTTGCAAATTAAAAAAAAAGTACTTCAATGATTTTTATTATTAGCAATTTTACATTGGTTTACAAAGTTATAAGACTTTAGAAGTAGTTTCATGTGTGGTGTGTGTGTATGTGTGTGTATTTTGAGGCTTTTCTTACTCAGTGTACTGCTGTAACAAGTAGCACTGCCCAAGTGTCTTTCTAAGCTACAGCAACTTATTTCACAAGGTTTTGGAGGCTGTCCATCTAAGACCAGGAAAGCAGTGTGGTTGAGTTCTGGTGAAAACCCTCCTGTGGACTGTATTTCCACAAGGTGGAAAGAGAGTCATCTAGTCTCTCTCTTGTGAGGCCACTAATCCTGTTCATGAAGGGTCCACCTGCTGATATTATCACAGGGTCTTAGGGCTTCAGCATATACTTTTGAGAGGAGCATTAATATCAGATCTACAACAAGCCTATAAACATTTTTTAAATTTTTTTAAAAAGAGTTTATTTATTTATGAGAAAGATAGGAGAGAGAAGGAACCAGGCATCACTCTGGCGCATGTGCTGTCAGGGATCGAACTTGGGACCTCATGCTTGAGAGTCCAAAGCTTTATCACTGCCCCACCTCTCAGACCACAGCATTTTTTAAAATGATTTTTACAGTATGTGTGTGGGGGGGAGCAGATGGTGGTGCCCCCAGTTGAGTACACACATTACCAAGCACAAGGACCTAGGTTCGAGCCCCTGCTTCCCACCTTTGGGGGGATGCTTCACAAATGGTGAAGTTGGTCTATTGGTATCTTTCTCCTCTTCCTCCTTCTCCTCCTCCTTCTCTTCCTCCTCCTTGTTCTTCTTCTTCTCCTCCTCCTTCTTCTTCTCTTTTTCCCTCCCTCAAGTTCTCTGAGGGGGATTTAAAAAAAAAAAAAAAGGAAAAATGGCTGCCAGGAGTAGTGGATTCATC
Source organism: Erinaceus europaeus (assembly GCF_950295315.1). Taxonomy (NCBI): domain Eukaryota; kingdom Metazoa; phylum Chordata; class Mammalia; order Eulipotyphla; family Erinaceidae; genus Erinaceus; species Erinaceus europaeus. The sequence goes on from NC_080182.1 coordinate 21,514,906, forward strand.
ATCCATGCATTGAGTCCCAGCAGTAGCACTGGTGGCAAAAATAAATAAATGAATACATAAATAAATAATAAAAAAGATCTTTTGGGAGTCGGGCGGTAGTGCAGCGGGCTAAGCGCATGTGGCACAAAGCGCAAGGACCAGCATAAGGATCATAAATAGAAAAAGATCTTTTAGATCATTAGATGTGAAGATTATGATTGTGAAAGGATTTAAACACAAAAAGGTCTAGGTGGTAGTGCACCTGGTTGAGTGCACACATTACTATGCACAAGAACCTGGGTTCAAGGCCCTAGCCCCCACCTGCAGGTGGGGCGCTTCAGGAGCAGTAGAGCCATATTGCATGCAAATGTCTCTCTTCCTCTCTCCCTCTCTCCCTCTCTCCCTCTCTACCTCCCAATACCTTCTCAATTTCTTTCTGTCCTATCAAATAAAAAAGACGGGGGGAGGAGTAAAGAGGAAAAAATGGACTTGTCTTGCAAGCACCAAACCCCAATATAACCCTGGTAGCAAAAATAAATAAATAAATAAATAAATAAATAAATAAATAAATAAATAAAACAAAAAAGTTGCTCAGTTGCTCTCTGGGGGAAAAAATGCCTCTGCAGTGATCTTTTAAAAAGTACATAACATATATCTTTTTTAAAATCTTGCTGGGCTGAGGAGACAGCATAATAGTTATTCAAATGACTTTCATGTCTGAGGCTCTGAGATACCACGTTAAATCCCCAGTATCACCACCATAGAGCTAAGCAGTGTGCTCGTTGAAACAAAAATAAATAAATGAATAAGAATGGGATAAGAGAGAGATGATTTTCATTCCATGTTCAGAGAGTAAAAGACAGGAAGAATGAGAGGCTGCAGTGTCACTCCACCTTGAGTGAAGTTTCCTCATGCTGGTGTTCCTATGTGTTGGCCAAGGACTCAAACCCAGGTCCTTGCACACAGTAACTTCTCTGTTTTACTGGATAAGCCAGTTTCCAGACTTAGGAATAAATTTATAAATAAAAATGACTATTTTATTACTCTACTAAATAAAAGTGAACTCTAAGTCAGTAAGACCAAATCTTAGTATACATTTCTATAGGTGTTCTAGTTTTTGTTTGTTTGTTTGTTTGTTTTTAACAAAGCTTTAGGGAGTTCGGTAGTCATTATAATTCCATATATATATTACCAGAAAATTGCTCAGCTCTGGCTTATGGTGGTGTGAGGGATTGAACCTGGGATTTTGGAGCCTCAGGCATGAGACTCTCTTTGCATAACCGTTATGCTATCTACCCCCACCCAAATTTTTCTGTTTCCAAGAACAAAATGGATAGCCTACAGCCACACAAGTTATATACTATAAGTGATTTTATCTTTCCTGCACGTGATAGTACTACAAATACTGAGAACTCTTCATTTTTTAATTCAGAGTAGATTGCATTTTTCTTCTCTTTTATAATATTTCAATTTTTATTTTATTTATTGGCTAGAGACAGAAATTATTTTATTTTTTAAATTTATTTATTGGGGGATTAATAGTTTACAGTCAACAGTAAAATATGATAGTTTGTACATGCATAACATTTCCACATAATACAGCCCCCACTATGTTCTCCTCTGGAAACAGAATTATTTTATTTTATTATTATTATTTACCAGAGCATTGATCAACTCTGGCTTATGGTGGTGCTGGGGATTGAACCTGGAACTTTGGAACCTCAATCATGAGAGTCTCTTTGCATAACCATTATGCTGTCTACCCCTGCCCTATAATTTTATTTTTTTAATTGCCACTAGGGTTGTTGTTGGGACTCAGTTCTGGCACTACAAATCCACCGGTCCTGGAAGCTCTTTATAGGTTTTTCTTTCTATTTTACTTCATAGGATGGAGAGAAATTGAGAGAGAGGGAGAAAGGCACCTGCAGAGCAGCTCTCCCACTAATGAAGCATTCCTTCCTGCAGGTGGAGAGAGAGTAAGGGCTCGAGCTTGACTCCGTGCACGTGGTAACATGTGCAACTGCTCAGCCCTGATTACATTTTCATGTTTTGGTTCTGCAGAAACACAACTTCTTTTTTTTTTTTTTAATTTATTTCTTTATTGGGGAATTAATGTTTTACATTCAACAGTAAATACAATAGTTTGTACATGCATAACATTCCCCAGTTTCCCATTTAACAATACAACCCCCACTATGTCATTTATCATCCTTCATGGACCTGTATTCTCCCCACCCACCCACCCCAGAGTCTTTTACTTGGGTGCAATATGCCAATTCCATTTCAGGTTCTACTTGTGTTTTCTTTTCTGATCTTGTTTTTCAACTTCTGCCTGAGAGTGAGATCATCCCATATTCATCCTTCTGTTTCTGACTTATTTCACTCAACATGATTTTTTCAAGGTCCATCCAAGATCGGCTGAAAACGGTGAAGTCACCATTTTTTACAGCTGAGTAGTATTCCATTGGAAGCACAACTTCTTTAAAAAAAAAATTCTAGGACAGGGTAGATAGCATAATGGTTGTGCAAAGAGACTCTCATGTCTGAGGCTTCAAAGTCCCAGGTTCAATTCCCTGCACCACCATAAGCTAGAGCTGAGCAGTGCTCTGGTAAAAATAAATAAATAAAATAAAATAAAATAAAATAAAATAAAATAAAATAAAATAAAATAAAAATTCTAGAGTCATTTCTGCATTGGAAACATTCCCTGGGATTTTGATCATAGTCCTCTCCTCTGTTTTCTCTTTTGTATTATATTTACTTTTGGTTTCCCCAGCATACTAATGACCAATTGCTGATTTCGCTCACAGGCTCCAGCACTATTCAGCAAATACTATGAAATCAGTAAGACTGGGATTAATCAATATATTGCAATAGGAAATGCCTGCTCTTTGGCTACTGCCTGCTAATCCTTCAGTCAACACTTCCTGAGTATCTACCATGTGTCAACTCCTGTTCTAATTACTGAGAACACAGTCGGGGAGGAACACACACATACACTGGGATCCCCTTCCCAAAGGACCCAGTCTCTAGTGCTGGGGGGCAGGTAACTTACTCTTAAGGTGGGACAGATTTGAGAGTTAGAAGGAACTCTATTAAAAAAAGCATCTAGAGAAGATGAGTCAACTCAGACTGTTCCTGAGTCTAATAAAAATTTAGACAATGTTTTATGGGAATAAAACAGAAGAAACAATAAATACATAAATAAATAAAAACAAAAAATAGGGACTGGGAATTAATAAAACGATTGAGTAACAAAATACCATTCATTTCAGATTCTTTTGTACTTGAAAGCTAAACCGATTAAGTTATTTACTCTGCAAGGAACCTTTATTCTAACAAGCTTATTATGAACTGCATTTTTAAAAAAATATTTCTTTATTTCCTTTTGTTGCCCTTGTTGTTTTATTGTTGTAGTTATTATTGTTGTCGTCGTTGTTGGATAGGACAGAGAGAAATGGAGAAAGGAAGAGGAAGACAGAGAGGGAGAGAGAAAGATAGACACCTGCAGACCTGCTTCACCGCCTGTGAAGAGACTCCCCTGTAGGTAGGGAGCTGGGGGCTCGAACCAGGATCCTTATGTCGGTCCTTGCACTTTGGTGCAATTAACTAGCTGCGCTACCGCCCAACTACCATGTGCTGAATTTTTAAAAGCCAGGCATCCCAGCATAATTTCTGAAAGTTGTGTGGTCTTTTGGATACAAAGAGAAGGTTAGCAATGGTTTGTTCTTGGAACAAATAAGCCATAGATACATTCATTTAATATCAGAAGTTAATAAACTGACTCTAATGGGGTAATTATTTGAGAGCTCCCATCCAAATCTTTCCTTCCCATTTCTATTCCCAGCCCTCTTTAAAACTGCTGCTGTGGGAGTCGGGTGGTGGCACAGTAGGTTAAACGCACATGGTGCAAAGTGCAAGGACCGACATAAGGATCCTGGTTCGAGCACCCAGCTCCCCACCTGCAGGGGAGTCGCTTCACAGGTGGTGAAGCAGGTCTGTAGGTGTCTATCTTTCTCTCTGTCTATCTATCTTTCTCTCCCCCTCTCTGTCTTCCCCTTCCTCTCTCCATTTCTCTCTGTCCTATCCAACAACAATGACATCAATAACAACAATAATAACTACAACAATAAAACAAGGGCAACAAAAGGAAATAAAATTATATTTAAAAAAACTAAAAAAAAAAAAACTGCAGTCCTAGGCATACAAATAATTGTATCATTGTTTGGCTTAAGGGCTAAATTAATTTGACATATAACACCCCCCAAAAATCTATATGATATGCAACTCCATTCATACTCGCCCCCATCCTAAAAAAAAGGGCAGTAAATAGCACAGGATGTAAATATGAAATCACAAGTTGCTCTGATTAAAATGTCAAGCTTTTAAAATCCACTTTTAGATAATTAAAAAATATTTTTTAATTTATTTATTGGCTAGAGACAGAAAAATCAAGCAAGGAGGGGAAAATAGAGGTGGAGAGATAAAGAGAGACACCTGCAGCACTACTTCACCATTTGTGAAGTTTTCTTGAGCATTTTAACAAGTCTATTTTACCAAGTGTGTCACTGCCTGGCCTCTTCCTTAGGTATTTACAGTCCAAAAAACAAACATTTTTCTAGAAGGACTTAGAACCCTGTATTTAAAAAGATGTGTGTAAAATGCAACTAATGGTTAACCAGAAAAAGAATGTGTGTGTGTGTGTGTTTAATGGTTATGCTTATTAACAAATATGTTTGTTTCCCTAAGTCAGCTGTTTTGGGTGAGGTGGGCTGCACACATGCTATGTACAGAAGCATTCAGAGGGAGCAAAGTCTTGTTTGCGTTTTGAGAGGCCACTCCACTGGAGCGGGTTGGAAATTATATTTGCATGTATGTTGCAGATACTTGAGCAGTAGCTGCATTGTGAAAAAAACACCTGGACACACATTACATGATATTTTGACATACAATGTGTTACTGTGGTCTGGACACTGAGTGCAACCTGATGTAGGGAACAGAACTGAGCTCAGCTCTAAGCAGTGTGTGTCCACCCACCCAGGTTGCTGGAGTTCCTGTGAATTGAGAGTGTGGGGCTTCCTGGTTTGTCTTTACATCTTTTTTTTTTTTTTCCACTGAAAGAATGCTAGCTCAGTCCATAGTCTTCCAATAACCTATCACCAGGAGAAGCTGATACAAGCAATTTTCTTTTCAGACAACCTTTCAGGCTTATTTAGGTGACACAGTATGTCAAGGGAGGGAGGAGGGAAAAGAGACCAGAGGAGCTGGAGTGACTCCCACTTACACAAGTTCCACCTGTGAGTCCAACTGGAGCTGGCCTGTTCTGGGATAGTTAAAAACAGCAAGAGTCCTGGTAATGACAATGACCTTGTAATTCACCTACAACACCTCACTTCCCCAAAAGTAATAATGATGATCGTTGCCCAAATGACAATTGTTTCTACTAATAATAAACAAAGAGGGCATGCCCAGATTTTGTGGTTTGGAACTTTTTAAAAATGTTTTTGTTGGTTTGAACTTATTTATGTATTTATTTAAGACAGAGACAATGAGAAATTGAGAGGGAAGAGGGAGGTTGAGGGCAGAGAGAGAGAGAAAGAGAGAGAGAGAGGCATTGTTTGCCCACTCATGAACCTTCCCTGCTGTAGTTAGGAAACAAAGGCTTGAACCCAGGTCCTTGAACACTGTAATGTGTGTGCTCTACCAGTTTCAAGGGTCCTCTTCAAGAAAGGAAATTAGCATCCTGGGAAGATTGCTGCCTATAGGGGAAGATTCCTGTGACCCAGGTTTGCGTGTCTTGCTCCCGGTGCACTGAGAAAAGATCCACTGCTAGGGTGTCTCTCCCTTTCTCTCTGTCTCTACCTCTCTCTATCTGAAAAAGTCATCTTGGAACAGTGAAGTCTCAGTGAGGAAAGAAAAGAAGGAGGAGGAGGAGGAGAAGGAGGAGGAGGAGGAGGAGAAAAAGAAAGAGAAGAAGAGGGCCGGGGAGACAGCATAATGGTTATGCAAACAGACTCTTATGCCTGAGGCTCCTAAGTCCCAGGTTCAGTCCCCCACACCACCAGAAGCCAGAGCTGAGCAGTGCTCTGGTGTTTCTCTGTGTGTGTCTCTCTCTGCATCTCTCTCAAAAATAAAATTTAAAAAATTAAAAAAAAGAAAAAGAAGAAGACCCACCTCAGAATTAGTAATAATATCTAGATAAGAAATACAAAGACGTTGGCAGGGGCTCTCATAAAAACTTTAGATGCAGATGTACAGTTGAGGGCCTTAGAGATTAAGCTCCATGAGCTTCTTGATTAAGTCCACACCTCATGCCTACTGAAGTAATCAGCCCAAGACCAGAATTCATTCTTTTCAGGATTGTACCCCAATTCCTAGACCAGGGCTTGGCACAAAGCAGCTACTCATTAAATACTTGTTGCACAAATGAAACAAAGAGTGAAAATAAAACCTTACATTCTTGTCTCCAGGAACTCTGCTAAGAATTTGATGTGTATGAACTCATTTGACACAATCACACCATGACACCATAATTGCCAGTGGCCATTATTTTTATGTTTTTGCCTTTTGTTTTGATTTGGTGGCTAATGGTAGCTGTTCTCATTGCTTCCCCATCTTCATTAATTTAATTCTAGGGTGGAGGGCACAGAACATAATAGTTATACAAACAGACTCAATGCCTGAGGCTCCAAAGTCTCAGGTTCAACCCCCATACCACTATAAGCCAGAGCTGAACAGTGCTCCGGTGAAAAAAAAAAAAATCTAAAAATAGCACGAAAGGGCTGGTGAAATAGCTTGCTTTGATAGTGTGCTGCCTTGTCATGTGCATGACCCAGGTTCAAGCTGGGCTTCCACAGCTTTAAAGAAAGGTTTGGTGCTGTGGTCTCTCTCTCTCTCTCTCTGTCTCTCTGTCTCTCTCTCTCTCTCTCTCTCTGTCTTTCTGCTAATAGGGCATTATCCAAGTGAGTTATTTCACTAGCTCCTTTCCAAATGGATTTTGGCTTTATTTTATTTATTTATTATTGGATAGAAACAGAGAGAAATTGACAAGGAAGGAGGAGATAGAGAGAGGAAGAGACAGAGAAACACCTGCAGCCCTGCAGGTGGGGACCAAGGCCTTGAACCTGGGACCTTGCACACTGTAGTATGTGCACTTAACCAGGTGCACCACCTCCTGGCCCCACTTTGGTCTCTCTTACTCTCTCTCTCTCTCTCTCTGTCTGTCTCTCTATCCCTACATAAAGAAGAGAAAGGAGGAAGAGAGAGAAGAGGGGGAGGGGAAGGAGAGGAGAGGGTAAGAGAGAAAAAAGAGAAGGAAAAAAGAAAAAGAGAGAGGGGGAGGGAGAAAGGGAAGGAGAGAGAGGGAGGAAGGGAGGTTGGGGAGCTGGGCTATGGTGCACCTGGTAAAGTACACGCATTACCGTGAGCAAGGATTTGGGTTCAAGCCCTCACTTCCCACCTGTAGGAGGGGAAGCTTCAAGAGAGGTAAAGCAGGCACTGCAGGTGTCACTCTGTGTTCTCTCTCTCTCTCTCTAGTTATATTTATTTATTTATTGGATAAAGATAGCCAGAAATCTAGAGGGAAAGGGATGATAGAAAGGGAGAGAGACAGAGAGATAGACACCCGTAGCCGTGCTTCACCACTCGAGAAGCTTTCCCCCTACAGGTGGGGCCCGGGGCCTTAAACTCAGGTCCTTGTATACTGTAACATGGGCACTTAACCAAGTGCACCACCACCTGGCCCATCTCCCTCTCTATCTCCTCTTTCCTTTTCAATTTCTCTATACTATCAAATAAAGAAGAAAGAAGGGGGGAATGGCTGCCAGGAGTAATGGATTTATCATGTAAGCACTGAGTCCCAGTGATAACCCTGGTGGCAGCAGTGGTGGGGTGGGGGTTTGAAGGGTGAGGGGTATATATCACTAGAAATCCATACTCTTATCAAGATGCTTGATTTCAGCATAAAAGAGGTTTAGTCATGGGGCTGGGTGATGGCACACCTGGTTGAAAGCACATGTTGCAATGTTCAAAGACCTGGGTTCAAACCCCCAGTCCCCACCTCAGGGGGAAAGCTTTGCAAGTGGTGAAGCAGTTCTTCAGGTGTCTCTCTCTCTCTCTTTCCCTCTCTGTCTCCCACTTCCTCTCAACTTCTGCCTATCTCTATCCGATAAAGAAAATTAAAAAAAAAAAAAAAAAGGCAGTCGGGCGGTAGCGCAGCAGGTTAAGTGCAGGTGGCTCAAAGCGCAAGGACCGGCATAAGCATCCCGGTTCGAGCCTCCGACTTCCCACTTGCAGGGGGGTCGCTTCACAGGCAGTGAAGCAGGTCTGCAGGTGTCTATCTTTCTCTCCCCCCCTCTGTCTTCCCCTCTTCTCTCTATTTCTCTCTGTCCTATCTAACAACGACGACAACAAAAGGAAAAATAAATAATAAATAAATAAAAATATTTTTAAAAAGAAAATTAAAAAATAAATCTTAAAAAAAAGAGGTTTAGTCACCAACTATCAAAGAGCTAAAATAGCAGGACTGGGGTTCAAAGTTTGGTGTTCTGTTCTTAGAATCTGTGCTTCTGGTCATCCTACTATATTCCCAATAAGGCTCAGAGAGATTCAGGGACTAGCCATATTTAAAACGGCAGTTTTTGTTTATGCCTGAAGTCAGCTCAAGCCTCTCCTGCATTTGCCTCTGAGGGTGGTTTCCTGAGAAACCACAAGCACCAGTGCTTACTAGGAAGGCAGGCTAATGTGCCCAGTCTCTATTAGAATCCAGGCTTAGTGAAAACCCAAGAGAACAGAGATAGCTGAGGAGCAGTCACAGTGTAAACCTGGCTGGAAAAAAATGTTAAGTGTCTTTCCAGGGAAAGTACTGTGACCTCCAGGGCTCAGGAGGAGACTCCCTGATGACTGCCTCTTCTCACTGCCCACTGAGCCCCTGGCCCAGCCTGGTGAGAGTTTTTTCCCCATAAGACTAGTTAGCATAAATCTAATTTAAAAGATGATTCAACTATCTTTTTGTTATGTCCCACTCTCTCCACCACAACCTAAATAAACAAACAAATAAACAAGTCTTGTTCTTATAAGACCTATACGAATAAGTTGGTCTTCCCTTCCACCTTCTAAGTCCTGGAATCTGCTTCGATGGAGTCCACGGGGTGCTTGCCCTGCCCCTCTTCCTCTAGACCTACAAACAGTAACAGCCCCCACTATCCCTGGGGTAGTAACAGCCTTTCTCACAAATAGTCACTTTCCTCAACTTCTCAAATCACCCAATCTGAGTGCACCATCAGTTTCCAGTAGGCATTCCAGCCAATGATCTACTTTAGGAACTAGGACACTGTGACAATTAGGGAGAAAGAGGTTTGGAGTGATTGTTCTTCTTGCTGGCAGCTATAGTGAGTCAGCTGGGCAGGGTGTGTGTGTGTGTGTGTGTGTGTGTGTATGTTTCGGTCTTCAACAGGCCACTGCCTCCACCTGTGTCAGGTCAGGTGGTGCCCTGAGCCTTTGAGGGATTAATCCTACAACTGAAACTGTTGAAAAGGACCCCAGCTGAAAGAACAGCTCTGCAGACTAAGAAGGGCATATATAAATTGGGTGGCCACTTCATTTTTCATTTTATTCCTTTTAGTCGTGGAGTAATCTATCTTCCATGTTAAATTAGTGTCATACTACCTACAGTTTCAGATAAAAATATTGAGAAATCAGATTTAGTGATAAATCCATTTTGAGGAGTTTTGCACATCCTTCCTCAGGTGACCGTCACATGGAACTAATCTATAAGCCTGTGTCAAACCATCTGATAGTTAATATGTAAACAATCTGAGGAGTCCATACAGCTCAGCAGCAAAAAGTCAAATAATCTGATTAAAAGATGTGCAAACGTAGGTTGAGGAGATAGCAAAAAGCCTTTCATGCCTGGGGCATCAGAGGTCCCAGGTTCAACCCCAGCACTACCAAAAGCCAGATTTAAGTTCTGGTTTAAAAGAAAAGAAGAGGGGGCCGGGTGGTGGCACACCTGGTTGAGCGCACATTTTGCAATGTACAAGGACCCAGGTTCGAACCCCCAGTCCCCACCTGCAGAGGGAAAGCTTTGCGAGTGGTAAAGCAGTGCTGCAGGTGTTTCTCTGCCTCTCTCCCTCTCTATCTCCCTTTCCCTCTTAATTTCTGGCTGTCTCTATCCAATAAATAAATAAAGATTAAAAAAAAATTTAAAAAAAGAAGAGAAAAGAAAAGAAAAGAAAAGAAAAGAAAAGAAAAGATTAGAGAAAAGAAAAGAAAAAGGAGTCTGGTGGTAGCGCAGAGGGTTAAGCGCATGTGGCGCAAAGCGCAGGACTGGATTAAGAATCCTGGTTCCAGCCCCTGGCTCCCCACCTGCAGGGGAGTCGCTTCACAAGTGGTGAAGCAGGTCTGCAGGTGTCTCTCTTTCTCTCCCCCTCTCTGTCTTCCCCTCCTCTCTCCATTTCTCTCTGTCCTATCTAACAATGATGACATCAATAACAACAACAATAATAACTACAACAACAATGAAAAACAACAAGGGCAACAAAAGGGAAAATAAATAAATATAAAATATATATGCAAATGATCCAAACAGATATTTTCTTTTCCTAACAAGACATTCACATGGCTAACAGTTATCAAGCTTAATTTGAAGAGACAGATGCATCCCAAATTTACTGTAGCATTATTTACAATAGCCAAATAACTGGCAACAGCCTAAGTGTACATCAGCAGATGAGTAGTATAGAAAGATGAGGTAATATACATAACGAAATACTACTCAAGCATATATATATATGCAGGGGGGGTGGGAGGGGTGGTGCACCTGGTTGAGCACACATGTTACAGTGCTCAAGTAGCCAGGTTTGAGCCCCCAGTCCTTACCTGCAGAGGGAAAGCTTTGAGAGTGGTGAAGCAGGGCTACAGATGTCTCTCTATATCTTCCTCTTGATTTCCCCTGCAGGTGGGGACTGGGGGCTTGAACCCAGATCTTTTTGCACTGTAATGTTGTGTTCAACCGGATGTACCACCACCCTTCTTTTCTTATATGTATATGTTTTAATTGTCACCAGGGTTATCACTGGGCTCAGGGCCTACACTATGCTGTCCACTGCTCCTAGCAGCTATTTTTCCTCTCCTCTTCACCCTCATTTTATTTGACAGGACAGAGAGAAATTGAAAGGGGAGGGGAAGATGAGAGAGAGAGAGAGAGACCTGAAGCACCCTCCCTGCAAGTGGGGGGTGGAGGCTCAAACCTGGGTCCTTGAGTGTGGTAAACTGTGCTCAACCAGTTACACCACCAAGCCCTCTGATATTTATTTTCTCTCTTCCTTCACTATGGAAGTTCTATGAGCACATGGATTTTGCTTTTGTTGTTGTTCACTGCTTTATCCTCAACATCTAGTGTAGTATTTGGTGTATAACCAGCACATAATAATAATTAAATGTTGTTGAATGAGTTGACTCGCAGACTCTCTTGAAAATCTGAAGACAGCAAAGATTTTCTTGATTAAATGTCCAGGCATTTCAATAGGACAGATAGGTTTTACAGAGAATTTCTGGGGGCTCTCAGGTCCCCAGAGCCGTACAGGTTAAGAATTTCTGCTTTAGGGCCCGGGTGGTGGCCATCTGGTTGAGTGCACATGATACAGTGATCAAGGACTTGAGTTTGAGCCCCCAATCCCCACCTGCAAGGGGAAAGCTTTGCGAGTGGTGAAGCAGGGCTGCGGGTATCTCTCTCTGTCTCTCTCCCTTCCTATCACCCCCTTCCCTCTGGATGTCTCTATCCAATAAATAAATAAAAATTAAAAAATAAAAAAAAAGAATCTCTGCCTTAAGGACCAGACAGTGGCACACCAGGTTGAGCACACAAGTTACTACGAGCAAAGACCTGCATTCAAGTCCCCACTCCCCACCTACACAGAGGGGAAGCTTCATAAGTGGTGAAACAGTGAAGCAGTTGTTTTTCTTTCTTCCTCTCTATCTCTCCTGCCCTTCTCAATTTATCTCTGTCTTATCAAATAAGTAAACAAATATTAAAAATTACAAAATACATGAAGAAGGATCCAAGTTCAAGCCCCTGGTCCTCACCTGCAGGAGGAAAGCTTCATCACCGGTGAAGCAGTGTTGCAGGTGTCTTTCTCCTCTTTATCCCCACCATCTCTCTCCATTTCTGTTTATATTCAATAAATGATGATATGATGATAATAATTTTTTTTTAATTTTGTCCGGGAGATGGCATAGTAGATAAAGCATTGGGCTCTCAAGCATGAAGTTCCAAGTTCAATTCCCAGTAGCACATGTACCAGAGTGGTATCTGGTTCTTTCTTTCCTCCTATCTTTATCATTAATTAATTAATAAAATCTTATTAAAAATAAATAAATAAAAACTTTTTCTCTAAGACTTTTAAAGTAAACATGAGCTCTAACTTCCAACACCTACCTTTAATTAGACTAGCTCTCTAGTTAGATCACTCATACCTTGACTCAGCCAATATTTACTGAGTGCCAGCTGTGTGCCAGTCCCTAAGGGGAAAAAAAGTGTTGCTCTGGTGATACTCAGTCCAGAAGACAGCCAGTTAGGTGAACACCTCTCATAATGCCATCCAATAATGGAGTGGTGAACATGGCCCAGTGATGATATAAGGGAGGCCATGATTAACTCTTCTAAGGCAGGGCTAGGAAGAACTTATAGAGGACAGGCCTGAAGTGGATCTTGAGGGATGAGTAGGGGTTTGTCTGACAGAGATGACTGAGCTGTGGTAGTTCAGCAGAGGGCTGATAAGCACCACAGCACCAACAAAAGGAAAACCACACGTTTGATTTTAAAATTCAACTTTAGCAAACCTCTCTCAGTCTAGATTTCTCCTAGAAGCAGACCCGTGGAGGCTTTCAGAGATTTGAGCATAAGTAGTTTATTTTAGGCTCTGAAACAAACATGAGAAGATAACTGGAAAGACAGCAATAAAGGGTAGCTTCAAAAAAGGTTCTGATGGGGCTGGGAAGACAGCATAATGGTTATGCAAAAAGACTTTCATGCTTAAGGTTCCCAGGTCTGAGGTTCAGTCCCCAGCACCACCATGAGCCAGAGCTGAGCAGTGCTCAGCTAAATAGAATAAATAAATGAAATAACAATAATAAAATAAATAAAGGCCTGAGAAGTGGGTGGTGTATATAGAACATGTGTCCAAGAACCTTCCTACCCCAGGGGTCAGGAAGATAGGGCATGTATATACTCAAACTTCAAAACCAATGATGACGACCAGGCCTCTGATTTCTAGCTCAACCTTCCCCTCAAGTGTAGATCAGCCCTCTGTCCTGCCAGTCAGGATGGCAAAGGGGTATTGGATTACTCCAGTTGCCTGATGCTATCAGGATCTACCCATTCAATGGTCCAACCATTAATGGAGTCAAACTCATTCTCCCATTCCAGCCACCCCATCCTGGTGGAAGAGTATGCTAGATGTTTGGGAAGCAAATTCAATATCCACCAACCTATTCCTATTTGTACATGAATTTCAAGACTTAGTGCAGAAAGATCTAAGGCAGGAAGCCATGACATACTTTTGGCTTTCCGGGAGGCTGCTCATTTGTGCCAGAACTGAGCACCAAAGTCGTTGTTCATTAAGTCTTTGATCTGACTCAGCCATATTTCACCAGTCAGTGATCACTGGATGCCTTCTACCTCCCACAGATTTAAATTCTCTGGTTTGCAGTTTCAATATCTGCCTCCACCCACTTTAAGAAACATGATTCTTTCTCAAGCAAAGAAAAAGAAGGGAGCATGGGAGACTGAAAGGTGACACTGAAAAGCTGAGAACTGAGTTGATGATGGACCCTCAGGGAGAGCAGAGTTCTTTCCTGTGAGTCTAATTTGGAGGGAAATGAAGCAAAGGGGTCCCTTACCCCAGCGAAAGTCACCTTGTATAAAAGGACAATTGTTCCACAATAGCTTTCAATTATCTGTCTCTGATATTATCTGGTTGGGAGACAGAAAGAGAGAGAGAGAGAGAGAGAGAGAGGGAGAGAGAGAGAGGAAGAAAGGAAGGAAGGGAGGAAGGAAGGAAGGAAGGAAGGAAGGAAGGAAGGAAGGAAGGAAGGAAGGGAGAAACCATGAGCCTGCTTGCTGGGTTCTGGTGTGCTTTTCAGTTTAGCGGCTTGGAAGAGAGGAAAAGCATGAATTCAACAGCCTAGAAGGCTAAGATCTTGAGAAAATTGGAATTTTTCCCTGAATCAAGACAAAAAAAAAGATTTTTAAACAACAGTGTTCTGCACTGGGGACACCAAGGTGAGCACAGGAAGCGTAATATTTACCACCATCTTCCCCACCTTCCCGTCTTTAAGAAGTGATTTGGTGGCTGGGGAGACAACATAATGGTTACACAAAAGACTTCCATGCCTAAGATTCTGAGGTCTTAGGTTTAATCCCCAGCAGCACCATATGCCAGAACTAAGCAGTGCTCTGATCTCTGTCTCTCTCTGTCTCTCTCTATCACTATCTTTCTCTTGAATTTTTCCTCATTAAAATAAAAATAATATTTTTTAAGTGACAGTGAGAACTCCAAGCTGGTACCTAGGGGCACAGCTCTGGGAAGGAAGGATAGAGAATTAGGCAGACAAAAATCTTCCAAGTCATTTTTTTTTTTTTTGCATTCAGGGTTATCAATGGGGTTTTCAATAGGACAGGTAGGGAGAGAAAGATAGACACCCGCAGACCTGCTTCACTACTCATGAAGCATCCCTCCTGCAGGTGGGGAGCTTGGACTTGAACCAGGACCTTGTGCAGGTCCTTCATGTGCACTTAATCGGGTGTGCCACCACCCAGCCTCTCCTCCCCTCAAGTCACTTCTTGTAGTCAAGTTAAATCTGTAAGGCTATAGTTTTACTTAGAGCTATTTACCATCCTTAAGCCAAAATCAAATAGCACTAATAGGAAAACTGCTTTCTTGGAATTCACCATCTTCAAAGAGATGGGGGTTTCAGCTACCACTCCTCTGGTTTTATTGTGTATATGTACAGAGGAAGGATTGAATAGGGAAGAGAGAAAAGAGGAGTGAGAGTGTGGGGACATTTGTAAGGTCACAGTTCTCAGTTTTGGGTTTTTTTTTTTCTGTCTGTCACAGTCATCTGGGAAAGTTCTTACAGATCCCCGTTCTCAGGGTTGGGAGACAGCTCACCAGGCAAAGTGCACACCCTGCTGTGTACTAGGTTTGAGCCCCATCAGCACTGGGAGCACCTGTGGATGGTGCTGGGGAGATTCCATGGACAATGGAGTGGCAGTGTGGTGTTTATTTCTTTTTCTTTTCTCTCTCTCTCTCTCTCTCTCTATATATATTTTTTTTGCCTCCGGGGTTATTGTTGGGGGGGGTCTTTGCGGGCACTATGAATCCACTGTTCCTGGAGGCCATTTTTCCCTTTTTTTTATTGGATAGAACAGAGATAAATTGATAGAGGAGGGAAGATAGAAAGAGGGAGATAAAGACCTGCAGACCTGCTTCATTACTTGTGAAGCAACCCCTGTGCAGGTGGGGAGCTAAGGGCTCAAACCTGGATACTTGCACCGACAATGTGGTGTTACTATTCTCTCTTTTTTCTTCCTTTCTTTTATTTTAAAGTTTTCTTTAATTTTATTTATTTATTATTGGATAGAGACAGAGAAATTGAGAAGGGAGGAGGAGACAGAGAGACACCTGCAGCCCTACTTCACCACTCGTGAAGCTTTCCCCCTGGGGATCAGGGGCTTGAACCTCAGTACTTGAGCACTATAATGTGGGCTCTTAACCAGGTGCACCACCACCTGGTCCCCCTTCCCCCCCCCTCTTTTTTTTTTTTTTTTTACCAGAGCACTGCTCAGCTCTGGTTTATGGTGGTGCAGGGGATTGAACCTGGGACTTTGAAATCTCAGGCATGAGAGTCTCTTTGCATAACCATTATACTATCTACCCTCACCCTCTATTCTCTCTGTGTCTACACCCCTCACCCCAGTTTCTAAAAAATAAACAGTAGAGTGGCCCAGGAGGTGGTGTAGTGGATAAAGTGTTGAAGTCTCAAGTATGAGGTTCAATTCCCAGCATTACATATACCAGAGTGATACTATGGCATTATCTATCTATCTCTATCTCCCTATCTCTCCTCATAAAAAGAAAAAAATAGATATAGATAGATATATATGTAGCTATAAAGATATATAGATAACTAAATCTTTTTTAAAATAATGAGAGAATAGACAATTGGGCCAGGGACACCATTTAGCAGTATCATGCAAGCTCCCAGGTCTCATGTATCTTTACAGAAATTCAGGTTCTAATCCATCAGGTCTGGGACTGAGATTCTGCAATGTTTATAAGCTTCTGGCCTCTAGACTTCTCTTCAAATAGCCCCATCTTTGGATGGTTCTTAAACATGAGAAGGAAATGGAGTTACTGAGAAACTTACAGAACAAAATGGACCATTTTCCAGGACACACATTTCCTACTTAAAGCTTTCCTGAAGTGGAATTCTCTGTACTGTTAAGAGCTTGTAAGAGAGCCAGTGAAAAAATGAATAGTTCACTTGGGTAGTGTGCTGCTTTGCCATGTGCATGGCCCAGGTTTGAGACTGGCCCCCATCATATTGCAGGAAGCCTTGGTGCTGTGGTGTCTTTCATTCTCTCTGCCACTCTGTCTCTACCTAAAAATAAATGAATAAATAAGTAAAAATGAATAAATAAGTAAACAAATATAAAGTAAGCAAAGATGCATTGCAAACACCTCACTATCGCCTACAAAGAGTCACACTTCTGGGCAAGTTTGTGCAACTTTACCCCAAACACTAATGCCAGGATTCCATTCCACATCAATTAATCCCAATTTCTGGGTTGGAGCTTAGACTTCTTAAATTCCCTAAGTGCTATCAATGCGCAGATATGTATGCAGATCCCTGCAATAAGTCATCCAGTCTCTACAGTTTTTCTTTCTTTCTTTCTTTCTTTCTTTCTTTCTTTCTTTCTTTCTTTCTTTCTTTCTTTCTTTTTTTTTTTCAGCCTCTACAGTTTTAAGAATGACACTGTCCCTAAGTGATTGCACACATGGTTACATCACACATGTCATTGCTGATTGGATGAATGAGCAGACAGTGGGTTTAAACTACACCATTGGAGAGGGGGTGATAGCATAATGGTTATGTAAGGAGCCATTATGAGCAGTGCTATGGAGAAAAGGAAAGAAAGGAAGGAAGGAAGGAAGGAAGGAAGGAAGGAAGGAAGGAAGGAAGGAAGGAAGGAAGAGGAAAGGAAAGGGAAGGGAAGGGAAGGGAAGGGAAGGGAAGGGAAGGGAAGGAAAGGAAAGGAAAGGAAAGGAAAGGAAAGGAAAGGAAAGGAAAGGAAAGGAAAGGAAAGGAAAGGAAAGGAAAGGAAAGGAAAGGAAAGGAAAGGAAAGGAAAGGAACTACATCATTGGACCCTTCCTTGGGAATATGGGTGGGAGATGAAGATACAGTTTGTTCTGATGAACCCAGGAGATGTACAGTGAGGAGGTTCTTGTCAACTGTCCCTGCAACAGACACAGAACAGAGTAAATGGGCTCTTGAGTAAATGGGAAAACAGACAAGAAGCAGAAAAGTACTTAGAACTCAGGGAGATAGGGGGTAGGGTGGGGTTCCCAGCCCCTGCTCTTGACCCTATCCATGTGGAGAGAATGAGAACCTAGCTGACCACCTTTGCCTCTAGGAAAGGGCCAGCTGCCAGGTTGGGGGCTCTATGCAACTTCCCCAATCTCAGAAAATGTGACAAGATCAACAAACCTTGGAATAACAGAATGTTTAGAAAAAAACTTCTAAAAAATAAGGTTGAGACATTTTTGTGTCACCAGCAAGTGACTTCCCTGCCCTTCTCTTCTCCATAAACAAAATTCATGAAAAAAGGTAAGAGACTTTGTAAAAGTTTAAAGAATGAGGTCTTAAAAGTTCTCACACTGATTCTAATTGTGGAGGAACAATTAGCCTTGAATTTCTGCAGCTGTGGCTTCTAAATCTAGGCCCTCTGTTGACTTTGGGAGTATAATTGCTTGTCTTGTCTATTTTCTCATCTACAAAATGGAGCTGAGAGTACTGATCCAATCAGACAGCTTTGAGGAGTATCTAATAACAGGGTTATGGATCAAGATAAAGATGCTGTAGGATTGACTCCTATAAGTCATCTCCCACAGACATCTCTGGAGACCAGTGGAAGAGGTCGTTGGAGAAGGTTTGTTGAAATCAGTTGCTCTGCCTGCTAAATAGATGGTTTTAGTCAAATCAGTGAATTACCCTGAACCTCAGATTTTTCACAGCAGAAACTTAGAAGGTACATTTGCAGAACTTCTGTATCAATTGAAGAGAAAATGTGGGAGGGAGTGGGGAGACAGCATGTAACAGGTGGCTTGCCAAGTAGAATGCCTGCCACCTCACAGGAGCACCTGAATGGAAAAGCTTCAACAGCAGTGAAGCAGAACTTATTCTCTCTCTCTCTCTCTCTCTCTCTCTCTCTCTCTCTCTCTCTCCCCCTCTCTCCCCTACCCCCTCTCTCCTCCTTCCTCTCTCACCTACCCCCTTTCTTCCCTTTCCCCTATTTTCCCCTTCCTTTCCCCTGCTTCTTTCCCTTCCCTTTTCCCCTCCCCTCTCTTTACAAAAAGGAATCCATCTGGAGCAAAGACAACTTGCAGGTGCAGAGCCTTAGCAATAACTCTGGTAGCAAAAAACAAAACCAAACTAAAACAAGAGACAATGTGTGACAACACTGGGCATCTAGTAGGTGGTCAAAGATGTTTCCCTTTCTCACATGAACATGCTCTTTATTTCAGATAGATTATAATGTACTTTTGCTGCAGTGTAAGTATAACAAAGGCTACATTTTCCTTCACAAATTGCAATGGTAAAAATCAGGCAATTGGGTTATGCCAGGCTAGCTTCATGGGTGGGAGAAAGACGACCAGGGACTCATGGCTGAGCTGGGAATGCAGTTCAATCTTTATTGATGAGGAATGCAGTGCAAGCTGTCTATCTCTAATCACAATCCTGTCCTATATATCTCCTGAGGCGGAAGTGTCAGGTTACAAGAGGATGTGGGGTGGGGAGAAGGAAAAAAGCGCTTGAACCAGTGGGGATTAAATGATGGAAAACAGGATGTGACTAGGAGAGGGGGCGGAGTGGAAAAGAGCTGGGACCAGTGAGATTAAACCAGTGCCCTGCAGGCAGGGCGGTTCTCAGGTAAATAGTGATTATGTAAATAGACCACAGCATTAAGCAATGCAACAGAAGGGGTCTTAGAAGCAGAATTTAGAAGCAGACTAACAGGGTTAGGGGAAACAGCATAATGGTTATGCAAAAGACCTTCATGCCTGAGGCTCTGAGGTCCCAGGTTCAATCCCCAGCACCACTGTAAGCTAGATTTGGGCATAGGTCTGATCTGGTCTCTCTTCTCCCCTCTTCCCCACCTATCGCCACCTTTCTCATTAAATTAAATATTTTAACATAAAATCAAATCAAGTTAACAGGTGAGAAGTGGTTGCACCCTTTAGCATGGGTCTAACAATCTATGTGTATCCCTCACTGTGAGATGGGATAGATATATTCATTCCTAGACAATGGAGATAGTAATAAAGAAAATCGGGGCTGGGTGGTGGTATACCTGGTTGAGTGCTCATGTTACAATGTACAATGACCCAGGTTCAAGCCCCCAATCCCTGCCTGCAGGGGGGAAGCTTTGAAAGTGGTGTAGCAGTGTTGCAGGTGCCTCTCTATCTCTCTCCCTATCTCCCCCTACCCTCTCAATTTCTGCCTGTCTCTACCCAATAAATGAATAAATATAATTTAAATATATATATTTAAATTATATATATATATATTATATATATGATGTGTGGCTCTGTGCCAAGCTTTGCTTCAACTATCCACATGATCTGCTCAGAGGTCTTACAATACTCTGGTCTTATGAAAATCATCCCTTCTTTTTACCACAGCCTCTCCTCAGATCTTATCAAGAGCTTCTCATTTGCCAGGCACAAGATCAGGTGTCCTTTTTCACTTGCAGTGTCATAATTCTTTTGAGTTTGGGGTATGTGTGGTTCTCACAGGTTCTCACTCTGAAGAGCAGAGACTCCCTGAAGGCAGTCCACCTACTCCTTCTCCCCTACCTCTGAGTGTGCTAGGAGGTCAAACTGGCTTTCTGGTTACAGAGTCACCGTGCCAAGGGAAGGGGAGCAGTGAAGTACAGTCTGTCATCCAATAACATGCCTGGTACTAAAAGGACTTAGCTTATATCACCAAGGCCTTGTTACCTAGCTAATATCTCTTCCCCTGACACTCAAAACATGTACATGTTGCTTATCTGTGAGTGACATGTTGCTTATCTGTGACATGGATTTACATGTGAGAATTACAAAACAAATAAATGAATCAGGAAGTCTCAGTAATATAGAAAAGCAATTGCCTCCTACTCCCCATCTATAGGGACAGCTTCACAAGTGGCGAAGCAGTGCTGCAGGTCTTGCCCTCTCTGTCTCCCCATCCCTCTCAATTTCTCTCTGTCTCTATCCTGTAAATAAATAAAATCCTGTAATAAAAAAAACAGTAACAAGGAAAGTCAATCAAACTTTTAGTGTAACTTCATAATAACTAGGCAACCGGGCTTATGGAGATGCTATTAATAGGCCGATGCTTCAGCCTTCCTATTTCCTACCATCTGGTACAACTTCCAGACATCCCTCTACTCTCAGCCAACCATCTCAGGGAAAGCAGTATCCCTGTCTTTTGGACCTCATCCTCACACAGTGGACACACAATCCATTCACGGGTTTCCGTCTGCTCATGATTTATGCTATCTGTTTCCTTGTTTGAATGTGATAAATGGGCTTCTTCAAGATGTATTTCAGGAAAGCTTGTCCTTCCTTCAACAAACCTGTTATTTTCCACTCTATAACCTGATGTGTCAGTGAACTAAACTACCCAGTGGGAAAAGTGAATTGGTATGCACTCCCCTCCATTTTTCGGTCATTTTAAAAAATATATTTATTTATTTATTTTTTATTGGATAGAGACAAATAAATTGAGAGTAAAGGGGGAGATAGAGAGAGACAGAGAGAGACAAGCAGTCGGACATGTTGCACTGGGTAACGCGATATATAAATAAATATAAACACACACTTACACATGCATACTTCCTTGGCTTCTGTGTCTCTAACAGGATTGTATATGGTAAGATTGAGAACTTCATAAATGCTCACTGATGGACTGTCTCCGTATCTCCCCCTTTGCCAGCCAGGCCCGGTTTATGAACCTGCAATTTCCTCTTCTATCTCCATATTCTCTTTGCTTAGTTAACTCTGAATGGCCCTTGAAAGCTGTTTAAAGGTCTGCTGTGTGAGGGGACCATCTCTGAGCCCCAGACTTACTGTATTGCATGTGCTCTACAATTTGAGCCCTCTCCCAGGTTCACTCTCCCACCTTCACATTCATTAAGGGCAGAGATAGTGTCTCAGGAGGTGGTGTAGCACAGTGGGCTTAAGTAAATGTTCCTAGAGTCAATTCATGTAGCTAGGAAGTTTGGTGAGTCCCTCTTTCCCAGTGAGATCAAGACTCCCAAGGGCAGGGTATTAGCAAAGTAATTTTGCAAAAGTCTTTCATGCCTGAGGCTCAAATTCCCAACTTCAATTCCATGGAACCACCACACACCAGAGCTGAATAGTAACCTGGTAAAAAGCAAAAAACAAACTAATTCCTAAGGAGATTGAAAAAAAAAATCAATTGTTTAATAGTTATTTAAGGAGTTAAGAATCCCTACCTCAAACTGATTTGGAGAGATCTAAGTTTTCATTTTTAGCAAAAAAAAAAAAAAAAAAAAAAGGCCTACTGTTTCCTATTATATTCTTCTCTGTTGAATTTGAATGTTGGGGCTGATTTTACTACATAATTATGATTTATTGATTTATTTTAAAATTTTTATTACTATTTATTTCCGTTTGTTGTCCTTGTTTTTTTTTTTTTTATTGTTGTAGTTATTATTGTGGTTGTTACTGATGTCGTTGTTGGACAGGACAGAGAGAAATGGAGAGAGGAGGGGAAGACAGAGAGGGGGAGAGAAAGACAGACACCTGCAGACCTGCTTCACCGCCTGTGAAGCGACTCCCTTGCAGGTGGGGAGCTGGGAGCTGGAACTGGGATCCTTATGCTGGTCCTTGTGCTTTGTGCCACGTGCGCTTAACCCGCTGTGCTACTGCCCGACTCCCTATTTGTTTATTTTTTTACTAGAGCACATCTCAGCTCTGGCTTATGGTGGTGTGAGAGGTTGAACCTGGGACTTTGGAACCTTAGGTATGACAGTCT
Source organism: Erinaceus europaeus (assembly GCF_950295315.1). Classification (NCBI taxonomy): domain Eukaryota; kingdom Metazoa; phylum Chordata; class Mammalia; order Eulipotyphla; family Erinaceidae; genus Erinaceus; species Erinaceus europaeus. Next base: position 21,537,213 of record NC_080182.1, read on the forward strand.
CTTTGCATAACCATTATGTTATCTACCCTCTGCCCTGTTGATTGATTTTTTAAAAAATTTATTTATTTATTTTCCCTTTTTGTTGCCCTATTATTGTTGTTATTGATGTGGTTATGTTAGATAGGACAGAGAGAAATGGAGACAGGAGGGGAAGACAGAGAGGGAGAGAGAAAGACACCTGTAGACCTGCTTCACTGCCTGTGAAACAACTTCCCTGTAGGTGAGGATCCGAGGGCTCAAAACGGGATCCTTACGCTAGTCCTTGCACTTTGCATGGCCATGTGTGCTTAACCTGCTGCACTACCGCCCAACTCCCTGTTGACTGATTTTTAATGTTGCTGTATGGTAAGGGGAAAGTGAAATGTTTTAGTCCCCATTTCTCAAACTGAAGCAGAATAAAGGTAGAGGAAAGCACAATCCAGGTGATCATCAGCTTCAAGAAAAAAAAAATTGGGAGAGAATGTACTTCTTTGTGTGTAGAATTTTCTACAAAGTTAATAATTTAACCCCAAGTGGGTTCAGAAAAATATGTCAAGGAGCCATTCTGAAATGAAAAGTATCCTGATTCACTTGTTTTACTTTATCTAATTCCAGAGGATTTAAGCTCTCTGGTCAAATTGATAAAGACTCTTGGAATCCAAACAAATCCCAGATCCAGAGGTTTCTTTGGTTAATGGATTTGGTCCCCCCTTGGTTTAAACTGAAGATAGACTAGAAAAACAGAGCTTTCAGGATTAAGGAGGGAAGAACATTCTCCTCCTCCTCCTCCTTCTTCTTTATACTCAGAGTCATATTTCCCTAAAGACAATGTTTTTAGGGGAAGGGAAGCAGAAAGTTCTGGTGTAGATAAACCACAAAATCAAATGTACTTGGAGAATGTGAACAACATTTGGAATTAAAGAGCTCTATTTTTAATCAACTGTAAGTCATTATTGTTTCAATTTTTTTCCAGGGTTGTTACTGGGGCTCAGTGCCTATGCTATGAATCCAGTGCTCCTGGCTGCCATTTTTTCCTTTTTTTTTTTTTTTTTTTTTGTTGTTGTTACTGAATAGAACAGACAGAAATTATGAGAGGAGGGGGTAGTATAGAGGAAGAGAGAGAAAGATAGACACCTGCAGCCATGCTTCACCACTTGTGAAGCTTCTACCCTGAAGTTGGGGAGTGGAGGCTCAAAACCAGATCTTTGATCTGGTCCAACTCAGGTTTATGGTGGTTCAGTAAACTGAGCCTGGGACTTTGGAGGCTCAAACATGAGAGTCTCTTTGCATAACCATCATGTTATCTACCCCCACCCTCAATTTGTCTTTATTTTATTTATTTATTTTTTATTCCCTGGATAGACGACCCCACCAATGTGTCCTGGAGTTCCACTTCCCCAGAGACTCACCCTACTAAGGAAAGAGAGAGGCAGGCTGGGAGTATGGATCAACCTGTCAATGCCCATGTTCATCAGGGAAGCAATTACAGAAGCCAGACCTTCCACCTTCTGCATCCCACAATGACCTTGGGTTCATACTCCCAGAGGGTTAAAGAATTGGAAAGCTATCAGGGGAAGGAATGGGATATGGAGAGTTGGTGGTGGGAATTGTGTGGATTTGTACCCCTCTTATCCTATGGTTTAGTTTACGTCCCCTTTTTATAAATAAATAAAAAATATTTTTTATAAATTTTATTTATTCACAAGTAGAACCTTAACTGGAATTGGCATATTGCACCAAAGTAAAAGACTCTGGGATGGGTGGGTGGGGAGAATACAGATCCAAGAAGGATGACAGAGGACCTAGTGAGGGTTGTATTGTTATATGGAAAACTGGGAAATGTTATGCATGTATAAACTATTGTATTTACTGTTGAATGTAAAACATTAAATCCCCAATAAAGAAATTTAAAAAAATATTTATTTTCCCTTTTGTTGCCCTTGCTGTTTTATTGTTGTTGTTATTGATGTCGCTGTTGTTAGAGGACAGAGAGAAATGGAGAGAGGAGGGGAAGACAAAGGGGGAGAGAAAGAGAGACACCTGCAGACTTGCTTCACCGCTTGTGAAGTGACTCCCCTGCAGGTGGGGAGCCAGGGGTTTGAACTGGGATCCTTACACCGGTCCTTGCACTTCGTGCCATGAGTGCTTAATCTGCTGTGCTACCGCCCAACTCCCTCAATTTGTCCTTTTAAAATAATTTCAAACTAAAAAAAAAAAGTCACTGCCCCCAATTTCCCATATTTTCATTCAGATTTCTGAAATGTTAACATTCTATAGAACACAAGTATAAGCAGTCATAGCATTAACATTGACATAATCTGTGACCTAACACACAAAATTTATTCAGATTGCATCAGGCTGTCTAGGCCCAAACCCTATCTAGGATTTGACATTGTCTTTAATTGGTAGGTTACCTTCATCTCTTTTAATGTAGGACACTCCCTCCAAAAAAAAGAAAAAGAAGTCTCTCAGTTTTCTTTTGTCTTTCATGAACTTAACACTTAATCAAATGTTTCTCCATCTCAGAAGTCTATCAGTTATTTTCTCCTGATGAAATTCAGGTTATTAACTCTGGTGAGAATATGACAGAATTGAGATTGGATTATTCTTGGTGCATTATATCAAGAAGTACATGCTTTCTAGTGTCATAAACTATGTCTGGTGGGGCTAGGGAGTTAGCATAACGCTTCTGCAAAAGACTTTTGTGCCTGAGCTCTGAGCTCCCAGGTTCAATCCCCAGCACCACCATAAGCCAGAACTGAGCAGTACTCCAGTCTCTCTCCGAATGTCTCTTTCATTAAAAATGTGTCACTGTTCAGCTCTGGCCTGTGGTGATCCTGGGCTTTGAACCTGGAGCTCAGAGCTTTGCATAACCATTATGCTCTCTCTCTCTCTCTCTCTCTCTCTATATATATATATATATATATATATATATATAGATAGATAGATTGGATTATTCTTGGTGCATTACATCAAGAAGTATATGCTTTCTAGTGGTGTAAATTTTGTCTGGTGGGGCTAGGAAGGCCCCACAAGGGCAACAAAAGGGAAAATAAATAAATATATATATATATATAAATTTTAAAAAGAAACATAACTAACTAAAATCTAGAATAATAACAAAAAGGGGCAGTGCTCTGGAAAAGAAAAAAATTTTGTCAGCGTTTCCTTTTTATAAATAATATATATATATATTTAATATATATTAAAATATGTATGTCTTTGTATATATATATTTTAATTTTTCAGGTCTCTGACAGGCTTCCTCAAATGCAAATCTCTACCAACTACAATGGGAAAACACTATCTCTTGAGGAGATACTTTGAAATAATATATTTTATTTATTTAATTAATTTTTACCAGAGCACACTGCACAGTTTTGGCATTTGATGGTGTGGAGGACTGAACCTGGGACCTCAGAGCCTTCAGGTGTGAAAGTCTTTTGCATGACCAGTATGCTATTTCCCCCATCCACTTTTTAAAAAAGTTATACTTTCTTACCTATTCTAAATTCATGGATGTAGCCTGTTTGAAACATAACAAATGGGAGTTGGGCAGTAGTGCAGCGGGGTAAGTGCACTTGGCTCGAAGCTCAAGGACAGGATTAAGGATCCTGGTTTGCTTAGAGCTCCAGGCTCCCCACCTGCAGGGGAGTCGCTTCACAAGTGGTGAAGAAGGTCTGCAGGTATCTCTCTTTCTCTCCCATTCTCTGTCTTCCCCTCCTCTCTCTATTTCTCTCTGTCCTAACAATGACGATATCAGTAACAACAACAATAATAACTACAACAACAATAAAAAACAAGGGCAACAAAAGGGAAAATAAATAAATAAATATATATAAAAAATTAAAAAAAAAACATAACTAACTTAAATCTAGAATAATAATGAAAAGGGGCAGTGCTCTGGAAAAGAAAAAAAATTGTCAGTGTTTCCTTTTTATAAATAAAAATTTAAAAAGAAAATAAATACAATTTAAAATAATTATTTAGTTAAAAACAAGAACTAAGTGTGTCTCAGCAATGACTCAACACTCCCCATTGCAAAGAGGAGACTAAGAGGTGCAATTCTCGGTTTCTCAAGTGACCAAAAAAGTGTATCAAGTTTAGCAAATCAACTACAAAGAACAACTCTTACTGAAATCCAGATGAAATGAT